>NC_089590.1:94337612-94637612 GCF_019320115.1 Miscanthus floridulus | reverse complement strand
CCACTGCCACGCCACCAGGACCTTGAAGCCCAGCATGATGGCCCTAGAGCCCAGGCCGCCAACGCCATCGATCGATCGATCCGGGCCTCCTCCCCCCGGGGCTCCGCTCCGCCTTTCCCCGCCGCACGCAGGAGCGCGCGTGCTCCTCGGCCCGCGCGCCCGGATCGGACGCCGGCCAGAGGACCAATGGACCGATCATTCCATGCATGCATACCCCATCCGGTCACCCACCCGGCTCCTCTCCTCTCGCGGTCTCGCCGTGGCCGCGCTCGGACTACGAGGCCGGCAGGGCAGGCGCACCGCATTGCAGTGTCATGTGGCGACAACCGAGCACGCGTCCCACCCCATGGCCCATGCGCTCCCCCCCCCCCCCCCCCCCCGGCGTCGCAGTCACAGGCACAGGCACGCACCGTCGTCTCGTCCCAGATTCCCGTCGGCAAAACGGAGCGAAACCGCAAAAGGGCAGGGTGAACGGGGCGTCGGGTCGCACGCAAGCCAACAAACAAAATACTCCCTTTTCCGCCGGCCGTCCCTTCCACTCCTTCCCTTTGGGCTTGGGCAATCCGTTCTTTGCTTTCCACGTTTCGTCTCGTCTCTACTCTCGGTACGGATATTTTCCGACCGTATTCGAAACCGAATCCGTTTAGAGAGATTGAGATTTGTCCGTATCCAAGTCTGGATATCCAACATCTGATACCGTATTCATATCCGAATACTCAAATCGCATATTTATGATGTCGATATCTAATCGTATCCTATCCGACATAGTTGACACTATTCATATTTGAATCCAAATCGGGATAGAAATATAAAAATAAATATAATATCAGTGATATCTGTCCGTATCAGATCCGTTTTCATCACTGCTCAGGGGCCTTGCAAATGTCTCCGTCTCCGAACGGAAGTAACGAAATACTGTACAACTGCTGGTAGTTTCCACCATGACGAACCGTAGGCATATGGAGTACAGTACTATACATATAGGAGGAGTAGGCAGCTAAAGATGGCAACGGGCACAAAATATCCGCGTGCCCGCGGATAGAAAATTCGATGGGCATGGATATGGGTTTAAGTTTGTGCTCATAGGCATGGGCATGGGTGTGATTCTAAACCCGATGGATATTTGCTCGTGGGCATGGAAAAATGATATCCGCACCCGTAAACCCGCTAGACCCGCGCCAATGACCCTATAAGTCTATATACGGTTGTATGTCTTTATTCGTGTTAATTTGTGATGACTTGAGATACACTAATGTAGACGTACTTTTGATTACTCTTGTATGGTCAATGTGTCATACTTTATCTAATGTTGAGATATAGACGTTTATTTTTTGATATATTGTTTCTTACTTGCTATTAAGATATGGTTGGGTGCTTTGTTGCTTCATTTTTGCGGGTATACGGGTGTGCCCGTGGGCATGTGATATCCGCGGATAGCGGGCACGGACGTGGTTTTCTACCTGTGACGGTTAACGGGTGCGGGTGTGGGCACGGATTTTTGCTCGTGGATATGGATATCTAGGGCTAGTATCTGTGCTGTGCGGATTTTACTTGTTGCCATGTTTATAGGCAGCTGTCAATTCCAAACTGAGAGCGTCGCAAGGCGGCCTGGCAGCCTAATCATGTGCGAGATTCCAGGGTTTAGCTGCTGCGCCTTGTCTACGTATATTCCCCTGGCGCAAGCGGCGCGTCTTTCCGGGTGACAAAATGGTTGGAGCTCAGGGCTTGGGCTTATAAAAGCTCATCATTACCGGCGACGCGCCCGGGGATAATGTCTCGCCCCCACTTCGCTTAGGTACACGACTATACTACTACTATAATAATAATACTAGGTGTAAGTACTTGTTCTCCATGCCGTGTGCCGCGGCGGCTCAAAGTTTTTAGAGTGAAGTGCCACAGCGGTCCACCGCTATATCATTCCGGTCCATAGACTCATAAATCAACTGTTTAGGTTCTTAAACTTATTCATATGTGTTTTTTTTTTGTCTCTAAACTTATTTGGTTGTATCATTTCAGTCCCTAAACTTGCAAATCACTCATTTAGGTCATCAAACTTGTTCAGTTATGTCGTCCCAGTCTCTAAACTTATTTTTGAGTCTCATCTGAGTCAAAACAGGTTGATATAAAAATTTTATATTAAAAAATAATTCATAACTTATTCATATGAACTTGAATGAAGACAAACTTTATATCAAAATTGAAACCCTCGACGCGATCTACGACTTTGTAGTTGAAAAGTTTTTTAAATTAAAACTGTTTAGGGTCCAAAAATATTATTGTATGTTTATAGATTTTGAAATTTGAAATTTAAAATTATCAAACAATCTTGGATATTGATATGGTATATATGAAAGTTATAGTTCTCAATACGATCTACAACTTTGTAGTTAAATTTTTTTTTGTTTGAAGTCATTTAGTATCCTAAAATTTAAACTCACGTAGAGACCAGGATAACACAGCGGTATAAGTTTAGGGGCGCTGATGCACTTTACTCAAGTTTTTATATCTCTCTTCTTCTGCTCTTCTTCACGTCAAAGTATATATATAGTACTACTGGTAGCTAGATTCTCCGCCGTACGTAGTCGTGGTTCGGCCAACCAAGCTCGGTGAGAATCCTTGCATGCCAGAATCATTCTACGGGCTGTCCGGCTGATGATTCTCGGGATGATAAGGTACTTGACTGGTTCGTTGCGAAAGAAAAAATCGTTTAAGTATGGTTTGATGAGTTCAAGCGAATCGGGCCTTGGTTGTATTGTTTGGAAAATGCCTAACATACTGTTTATCTATTTAAGATCATATTTGGATCCAATCGGACTGTACGTTACAAAAATCTGATTTTTAAAAAGCACTAACCCATCCAAACCGACTTGATTACAGCATATACAGTACTGTAGCATCCCAGAATGTTGTGCAACCAGACTTTAGTCCGAAACTGTGAATCTTAGGACAACCAGACCGACTTAAATAGCCGAGCCATGGACGCATAGTAATCTTCGGTTAATCGTTTTGCGCGAAGCGAGAACAAAAACGCAAGTGGATTGCTATGTACGTGGAGGCCACCCTTCGGTAGAGTGAGCATGTGCCGTGTAGAATTTTTTTTAATTTTAACCCCTTTTTTTAATATAATTTTAAATCTAACACTGTCGGTTTTTTTTAAAAAAACTAACACTTTTGGCCGCGCCTATTGCCCTGGCGCGGCCAAATGCTTGTGCCGCGCCACGCGGCACAGGGCTGACGTGGCGTGGGCCGGCCTGGGGGCCGCTGACGTGGCGGGTCTTACCGTGTCACCGACCCTGGCGCGGCAGTGCCGCGCCCTAATCTGTGGTGCGGCAGGACCAGATATATACCGTGTGCGATCCCGTCCGCCTGCACGCACCCCTGCCCTGCTCGCCCGCTCGACGCCCAAACGCCGCCGCCGCCAGGTGGTGTGGCTGCTCGTGCGGTATGTTTGGTCCAGCCGCGCCACGCAACAGGGCGCGGCACTGCCGCGCCAGGGTCGGTGGCGTGGCAAGAACCGCCACGTCAGCGCCCCCCCCCCCGGCCGGCCCACGCCACGTCAGCCCTGTGCCGCGCTACCATGCATGGCGCGGCACAAGCATTTGGCCGCGCCAGGGCAATAGACGCGGCCAAAAATGTTATTTAAAAAAAACGACAGTATTAGATTTAAAATTATATTAAAAAAGGAGTTAAAATTAAAAAAATATTCGCCGTGTACCGGGGGTGTTACAATGAGTACATGCATGGCCTAGCTAGGCCGCAATTTGACGTTCATCAAAGTTGTCTATCCATCGTGGCGTGGCTCCTTTTGACGAGACGACGGGGCATATAAAAGGAATAGTAGTACCGGGTCTTTCAAAAAAAGAGAGAGAGAGTGGTGGTACTGTAGTAGCACACACACACGAAGAAAAGGCGGCGATCGATCTCCAGTTCTCTACCATGATCGAGCGAGCACGCGTCGCAACTGTCCACTCAGCATACAAGTTTAAAACATATAGTACTCTGTTGAAATTTGCAGGAGTTTAATTTCTTGCAATCTTCAATCTCGCGTCCAAAATTCAGACATCATAATCATCATATCTAATAAAGCAGTCTGCTGGATATACTGACTTTGTTTTTTTTTGTTTGGTTCTCAACGAGGGAAAACGTGCTAATTGCAGGCTTGGTATTCTTTTGGTAGCCGGTTCGGTCTTAAATTCCCCAGATTTTAAGGTAGATATAACGAGGGAAAACCACGACATTCCCGGGATTCTGCCCCCCGCTGCGCCCTGCACACCGGCCCCACCCCACGTCGTCCCGTCCCGTCTCGCCGTGGCTGGCCTCGCTGCCGGACAGCCGGAGCATGCGCCATGCCATGCAGCTGCAGCGAGGGAGGGCAGCGTCGCCGGGCGGAAGAACTGCCATCTGGAGCCCGCCTACTGTGCCTGGGCTCTGGCTGCATGCGCTCCGGCAGGGGCACCTGAGCGGTCGTCAGCTCAGCAGGCCAGCAGGTCTCCCTGAGTCGCGACCGGAGCGTCGCGTCCATGTCCATGTCCATGTCCATCCTTGGCGCCGTCCCAAAAGGCGCAGGCCGCGCTGGCTCCATTTGCGGTAGCGGCCGAGGAGAGCTTGCGGTCCTGCCCGCAGCAGCTCGCGAGTGCGGACGTCGGACGGGCGGACGTCGCGTCGGGAGCTGGCAGAGGCCGGAACCTGGAAGCGTCAAGCGTTCGCGGCAGTCGAGCCGTGCTGTCAACCTGCCTGTACGGACGCACCGAGCGGCCTCGTCACGCCTTGGCGCGTCGCGGCGGCGGTGACGCGCAACGCGACGACCCGGGAGGTCTGGTACGTACAGTTGGCGTCGTCGTGTGCCCGTGTGTGTGCAGTGCGGCAGCCGTGCAGGGACTGCGCTCAGCTCTCGGCTCTCGTCCTCTGGCAGTCTCGGCGGCCGGACTCTGAGCAGAGCAGCAGGACGGACGGAGGACCGAGTGGACGGGCCGGGGCTGGAGCTTCTTCCTGCCCGAGACAAGGCGCTGAGCAGCGAGCCGGGATCGTAATCGGATTCGGTCTGCCCCGAGGTGGCCTGTCCTGGCCTGCCCAGTGCCCTGCCCTGCTGCTCGACTCGACTCGACGACGGACTCATCAGGCGACTGTCTCTGGCCGTGTGTTTTTGTCTTGCCTGTGCTTGGACACCCAAAACACATGGACATGGCCACATGGCCAGCCAATCAGTGCACTACTAATACTGGTAGGGTTTTGAGTCGGCTTGTGCGAAAATAAACGGGTAAAGATTTAAAACACCAGTTTTTGTAATGACCTGTCAACTGTCAAGATAAGCACTGGAGCGGACACAAACATGACTGAAGGGGGCGAAAAACTGCTGTGTAAAATACACTCCTACTCCAAAGTCCAAGAACTGTTTGGTGAACCGATTTTTTCACGGTTAGGTGAGGCCAAAGCTGGTTCAAAAGGCAGTGACGAGTTCTCAATGCAATGGAAATTGGAAGCTAAACAATTCGCTCTATACAATAATAACAACATCCGTAGGAATATTGATGATTGCAGCCATCGATGACATCCTTCTCCTTTTTAGTACATGTGTTTAGAAAGCGGTGTGTACTAGATTAGATTGGCGTTGTTCTACGAGTAGTACTACTAAGTAGCATTGTCAACTCTTTTTTTCCCACACGCGTAAGAGGCGAAAAGGGTCGTTGCATCGTTGAAAACGCATGCACTCGAGAGTCACGCCGGCGGCACGCCAACACACCCCGGGTCCGTACAGGATGCACGCCCAGGTCAAAAAAGGCGCTCTCGAGTCTTGACCATTCAGGCTTTTCCTGGTGTCTTTTCGGATTAGATGGCTGCATTGCATGCGAGAACTTTCATTGTGCAAGAGAAATCCTCGCTCTTGCCTTGCAGTCTGCTTTGCAAACTGGAGGAACGGTGCATGCAATGCAAGCAAGCAAGCAAGCACGCCTTTTGCGGATTGGCGAGCTAGCGAAGCCAGGGAACCTTTTTCCTTTCTTTCTTTCTTGCGTACTCCCTCCGTCCAATAATATTTGCATATCTAGGTTTATGCACGCATACCAAGACGGAGCTAAAATGACAAAACTATCCCTACGATATTTGCTAGGTGAACATCAGTCCATCGATGCAGCGGGGCTGCAGCTGCTGCTCTCCTGCCTCGCCCTCCGTGCTGGCCCGCTGGGCAGCCCCTGGAGACTGGAGACAGGCACGGGACGAGGAGCTTCTGGAGAGCCTCCGGGGAGATCGAGACGAGGAGCTGCCGTTTCCATTGTTTTTTTCTTTTTTATGTTGACATGAATTAATTTTTTATTGCCTTGGTTTTAGCTGTTGCTGATAGTTCATAATGACCTTTTATTATGGGAAAATTTTTGAACCGGAAACGTGCATTTATTCCTGGACGGAGGGAGTACTACTATAGCACACTGACGGCTGTGGCTCAAAGTGTGACGAAACGGAATAATTTGGGGGTCGAAGCATTCGCATCGGCATCGGCATTGTTCCCTTCTACGGGGAGATCACAGGCCACGCCAGCCACGTACAGCGATGATGCGCATGATGCCGCATGTTGATCTCCTGGCCTGGGAGGAGTACTGGGACGATGGGAAGTAAGGTGAAAAAGCGACTTTTTATCGGCCACTGCGGAAAGAGCGAGCTCAGCTCTTCACACTCGCGAATCTCATTATGATCCATCCATTGGTCCGGTCCGTATGCGGTTTACACTTTCTAGGCCAAAGACGTACTGTAGTGTAGGAGTATAGGAGTAGAGTACGTATTGCGTGGCTACACGCCTCGACCTGCTGGATACCCTATACGCTAGTACAGCAGACGGGCACGCACAATGCGCATGCAGCATGATGCATGCGCGCGCGTGTGTACATTGACACGGTCACCATCGACGCAGCCGCGTCAGCCACGACTGAACAGGGAGGGAGGTGGCCTCGTCCGGCGGTCTCCGCCGGGGCTGCAGGCCTCACCCCCATCGGCCATCGGTCAGTCGCCGCGCGCGGGGTGTAGCGGTCCACGCCAGGACCGACACGTACTGAATGGATGGATACGGGCAGGGCAGATCCACCCACGCCTGAGCTGAGCCTGACGACTCCCTACGCGGCTCCGTCCCATAGTCCCATCAAATCCCATCCACCACCACCTCGAGTCCTCGACCGCGCGAGGGGGGGGTGGCGTGGCGTGGCGCCTCGCGCTTGGCAGCACGCGTAGGCACGACGTACGCGCGCGCACTGCTCTCTCCCCGTCTGCTGCCTCGCCAAGTTGCTGACATGTGGTGTGGGGGATGGGGATCGAGACGGGGGCAGAGACGCAAAGGCAGCGCGCGCAGCGGCGCAGGGCAGGAGGGGAGGAACCGAAGGGCGAGAAAGAGAGAGGCTGTGGCCTGGGCTCGGAGGACACGCTCGTTGCCCGCTCACACGCTGCACGCTGGCTGGCTGGCCGGCATCGGCAGGCAGCAAAGCATGCCTGCGCAAATGAGGCATCATGGCATCGCTCCCTTCGAAAGGCCGGCATCTTTAGCCCAAAGCCGCGCGGTCACCACTACTCGCCACTCGAGCAGTCATCGCAGTTCGCAGAGGAGAGAGAGAGAGAGAGAGATCGCGATGAACGCAACAGCCAGAGAAAAAAGGCACGGGACGAAAGGAAAGGCGAGCACGGAGCACGGCCACCCCGCGCGCGTACATGATGGTATCATTGCCGCGCCCGTCTAGCTAGCCAGCTACGAGCCCTACGCCACGCCATACGCACCGGACACGCACCACCTTGCTGCCGCTGCTGCTGCGTCCACTGTTCACACTACGCCGCCACCATCAGTCAGTCCACGGTCCTCAAGTCCCAGGCCGCGTGCTCCCCGCCCCGGCGTGCCGTGCCGTGCCACGGGCTCGATCGCCTGCCCCATCCCCCCTCCCTCCCCCGCCCGCTTTGCCCGTCCCCTTTTACCAGAGGCAGAGGGCTTGCTGGGCGGTTGGCTTAGGCCGGCTCCCACAGCCACGACCTAAAATACAAGACATATTCGTTTTTGGATAGCGCTACAGACAAATATTTAATATCTATTTTTGTCTTCTCTAACGATAAACACAAAAGACAACTCTTTTCACGAATAAGTCGTTAGGAGAGAGATCCTCTTCTAATATTTAAAATGGGTCTTCCGGTAGTCTATTAGTGGGTATAGATATTATTATGTTCCGCGATGGATCCCCTATCGGAGACGGCCTTATTTATCGGGGCGTGGAGCTGGGGCTTGGCTTGCTCGTCTCCGCTGGTTGCCTTCGCTCTTCACAGTTCATCAAGACCAACAAGCGTTGGCGTTGTGCTGCCTTGTGTGTGGCGCTCGCGCTCGCGCTCCCTCCCACTCCCCAGTCCCAGGCGAGGAGACAAGCCGAGGTGCGGCTTCCGTTCTTGTCATTGCTCTCCCTCTCCCACTCTCTTTGTCTCACGTCACACGCACTCCCTTGTCACTTTCCCGGTTTGGTTTCATCCTCCACTTGATAACGGGTAGAGCTATCTTCTTTTCTCATGGTTTATTTGCTGGTTTCGAGTTCGACTGAACGGACAATGCAGCGGTCCTTGATGCGTCACGGCCGCTTGTGATGCAAAGCTCTGCTCGTGCTCACTCAGTTGCCGTTCCTGAGGCCATGCTTGCTTGCTGCCATTGACCGCCTGGGGAAAGGGAAGAGCTACATGTTGTCTTCCGGGTCTCTGGGAGGCCGGCCGCCCATGCTTCAGCTTGGCGCCGTAGCAGGTTCGCGACGACGGGGCCGCCGGCCCGCTCTCAGCATATGCATATCAGGTGGAGCC
This sequence comes from Miscanthus floridulus, assembly GCF_019320115.1. Lineage (NCBI taxonomy): Eukaryota > Viridiplantae > Streptophyta > Magnoliopsida > Poales > Poaceae > Miscanthus > Miscanthus floridulus. Next base: position 94,628,810 of record NC_089590.1, on the reverse strand, counting down.
GGCCGGGCGCCAAGTGGCGTGCACGCCGTCGAGTTCATTCGAGCACGCACGTAGCTAGAGCTAGCTGATGACCGAGATTCTTTGCGCCATTCCACTCTGCGCATTCGTAGGCGGTAGGCCTACTAGCCCTGTGCCCCTGCTGGGCTTTACTCCTACTGCCTCGTAGCCGTAGGAGGGCATGGCATGCGCTGCGCTGCGACTGCGTGGCGTGAGGACACAAAAGCCGCCTGCTTTCTTGGGAAAAGGCTGGGTCCTGGTGTGGTCGCCATGGGGACCCAACCCCACAGCTTAGCTTCCATCGTTTGCAGCACTAGGCACTAGCAGCTAGTAGTAGTACCACGACTGCGAATGCGTTTGGGTGGGTTGGGGCCGTCTTCTTCACCTGGCCTTTTACTCCCCTCCTCTTTGCCTGCTGCTCGCGAACAGCAACACCTTGCTTGCCATTTAATTAACACGCTCGTCCTGTCTCACAGTGGCATGCAGGCGTGGTAGAGTTCTCAGCCATCAATGATGAAGCGCGCATAAGCTGCTGGGAACCGAGATTGGATTCGTCGGGGGCCTCGGGTGTCTCGGCATCAAGAAAACCGCGGATTTCTTTTTTCAGCTTCGGTCTGGTGCGGCGCCTCTGGAGATGATGGCGTCCTCGCAGGAGAAGGCCACGTCGGGTGTGCTGAGGAACGCGGCGGCGCTGCTCGACGAAATGCAGCTCATGGGAGAGACGCAGGGTGAGTGTCGCTTGCTCATGCAGAATTCTGCATTTCTCCGACGCGTTTTAGCGTGATGCGAGTTCTTTATTCCCGGTGCTTGCTTTCCGTCAGGTGCGAAGAAGATGATCAACTCCGAGCTGTGGCACGCGTGCGCGGGGCCGCTGGTGTGCTTGCCGCAGCGTGGGAGCCTCGTCTACTACTTCCCCCAGGGGCACAGCGAGCAGGTTCGAATGGATTGGATTCTGAATATCTGAAGCGAGGATTCTGAGTGGGTGTTTGGTTATCTAGTCGCCCCTAAAATTCACATCACATCGAATGTTTAGACACTAACAAGGAGCATTAAATATAGATTAATTACAAAACCAATTACATAGATAGAAGCTAATTTGCGAGACGAATTTTTTAAGCCTAATTAATCCATCATTAGCACGTGTTTACGGTAGCACCACCTTGTCAAATCATGGACTAATTAGACTTAAAAGATTCGTCTCACAAATTAGTCGCAAGTTGAACAATTAGTTTCGTAATTAGTCTATATTTAATACTCCATGTATGTATCAAACATTCGATGTGACAGGAATTTTAGGAGCTCCTATAAACCAAACAGGCTCTGAATATACTGCGAGCAGTATCATTAGCTTCTGTGTTTTCTGTGCTTGAAAAAATGTTACTGCTGCACTGCATACTATGGATTATGACCTGTGGGCACCAATTTATCTTTTTACTGCTGTGCTGCATATGGATTATGACCCAAACATACTAGCTCGCTGATCATCTTAACTCCAGAAGTGCTCGCTCTTCGAACTGTCGATGCTGAAGCTGTTCTTTTGTAGGTTGCTGCTACCACTAAAAAGATACCAAACTCTCGCATCCCAAACTACCCGAGTCTCCCGTCGCAGCTGCTATGCCAAGTGCACAACATCACTTTGCATGTAAGTGTGAATGATACTAGTTCTGTTCCTAATGTTTGGGTAGTCCATTGCCTATTCCCTAACAGTTAATGCTTGACTTACACAGGCTGACAAAGAAACTGATGAGATTTATGCCCAGATGACCCTGCAACCAGTACACACGGTAAGTGAACGATGCTGCATTGATGCACTGCTTATAAGTTTCAGAGTTTTGTCTGAAAATATGTAATTCGAGACTTTTCATACAAAAGTGCACACCAGTTTTGCCTCTAGTAGCTACCAACAGAAAGCACTGTAGTAACATGCGCTGCCTTTAGAAAGCACCTGTAAATGTGAGAAATGGTATTGCGAGAAGCTGATGAACCTTTTAATCCTGCTGACCATTCCAGGAAACTGACGTCTTCCCAATTCCAACTCTTGGTGCTTATACCAAAAGCAAGCATCCCACTGAATATTTCTGCAAAAATTTAACCGCAAGTGACACAAGTACACATGGTGGTTTCTCAGTGCCACGGAGAGCTGCAGAGAAATTGTTTCCGCAGTTGGTACGAGACTCTTGTCTGACTTACTTTTTGCATAGTTGATTATTTTCTTTTTCAGCTTCAGCTCATACCCATGTTTTCAACCCCCAGGATTACTCAATGCAGCCTCCTAATCAGGAGCTTATCGTTCGAGATTTGCATGATAACATGTGGACATTCCGTCACATTTATCGTGGTAGGGTCGGACACTGTCTGTCTTGGTCTTCTTGCATAAAAAAGTGCAAGATATCTTTGGTCCCCTTGTCTAAGACTTCCTTTCGTTGATGTTCCTTTCAGGCCAGCCAAAGCGTCATCTTCTAACAACCGGATGGAGTCTTTTTGTTGGAGCGAAGCGGCTTAAAGCTGGGGACTCTGTCTTATTTATCAGGTCAGCATTTAAACTGAGTAACATGTATAAGTCTATTCTTTGTCTCAAGCAAAGGCAGATTGTACTGTTGAAAAAACTAAATCTCTTACATTTTATATAACACTTCTCAAGTGATATCATATCAAGGGGTTACAGTTGATTACCATATAAAATCTCTCGTTGACTTAGTTTTATGTTGCTGTAATGAAGTAAATACCATGTGTATTTGTATGTTACTTGCTGCCTTACCTATTAGTTAGCCACCAAATTAAATTTAACTTCATAGTTTATCAAGGCCTATGCTGCCGTTACAAGCTATGAACCAATCTGTGCTAATATTTGCCAATGCTATTGTGAAAGCAACAACTGATGCCTACTCCACAGTGACACCAAAACTGAACTTACTCAGTCTAAAATTAGCTTTGCATGTTATAATCTGCCACATAATAAATCTTCTACAGTGCAAAGCCACCAATGAAAGAAAAATGTTGGTGCAGGGATGAGAAGTCACAGCTCCTTGTGGGTGTTAGGCGGGCCACCCGACAACAACCGGCTTTGTCATCATCCGTCCTGTCTACTGACAGTATGCACATAGGTGTTCTTGCTGCAGCAGCTCATGCAGCATCAAGTGGTGGCTCATTTACTATCTACTACAATCCTCGGTATGTAATTTATATAGCCGTTTGACTTGTTATTTAGTATGTTGTTCTGGTAGGCATATTTACATTCATTTGTTCTTGATATCTCTATAGGACAAGCCCATCGCCATTTGTGATTCCTCTTGCAAGGTACAATAAGGCCACATATCTGCAACCATCAGTCGGAATGAGGTTCGCGATGATGTTTGAGACAGAAGAGTCAATCAAGCGCAGGTTTGTCTTCTCTGTACTTTGTATGTAGGTAGCATTTTCTATTTTTGGTTCTATATATATTATATATGCTCTGAATTTAACTGCATCATCTGAAATGAATGTTAGTCTCAAGGTGAATGAACATGCTTTTAAGGTTCAAAAACAAAATATTACTGGAATGTGTCTTCAACCTTAGCTTTTCAGAAAGAATAAATTAAACCTTTTCATGCATCCTCAAAAAAAATTATGTTTTTGGGTTGAATGTAAACTGTGCCATTTAAATTAGAATTTGTAGAATCATATTTCAGCTTACTATATGTTGACTACTTCTGCACCATAACCATTCAAACCAAACTGCTTTATACTGCAGATGCACAGGTACAATTGTGGGAATTAGCGACTATGACCCGATGCGATGGCCAAACTCAAAATGGCGCAACTTGCAGGTAGAATGGGATGAACATGGGTATGGAGAAAGACCTGAAAGAGTTAGTTTATGGGATATCGAAACTCCAGAGAACATGGTTTTCTCTTCTCCATTGAATTCGAAGCGGCAATGTCTTCCTAGTTATGGAGGTACTTCTCTACCATTCTGTAGGTTTCTTTAGGATCAAGCAGTAAGCTGAAACAATTTCTGCCTTTTCCATTTGCAGTTGCTGGCCTACAAATTGGATCTGTAAATATGTCATCAATTCCAAGGGCACAAGGAAATTCTTTCGGTAACTTGCAACACATGCCAGGGATGGGCTCAGAATTAGCTTTGCTGCTTCTCAATCAATCTGGCCAGAACCTCGGGAGTCCAATTGCTTGCCAACAATCATCATTTTCCAGCATTATTCAAAATGCTAAGCACAGCTATTTCCCTCCATCGACATTTGGTGCTTCCACTGGTTCAGTGAAGCAAGAAAGCATTCCTCCGAATGAAGCCCAGCAGCAGTTGAATACTCTTAATATTCAGAAAGGTGATCAAGTAAGCTGTGAAGTTCAGCCAGCTATTGATTCAATTTCTGCACAGGAGATGAATGTTAAACCAAGAGGGCCAAGAAGTACAGATTCATACTCAAGCCAAAGCATTTCAGATCAAAACAACAAGGGTGAGCCTAGAACAAAAACTCGAAGGAGCAAGAAGAGCTCGTCTCACAAAACCATTTCAGATAAATCTGAGCTTTCTTCAGTACCTTCTCAGATTTGTGACAAGCAGAGGCATGGTTCAGAACCAACATCGGCTGACTGTGGAGCCGAACAAGCTACCTGTGGGAATAATGAAGATTCATCTGGTGCACTTACACGAGGTGATTTTGCGGGAGAGCTCCAAGTTCAGCAGGTTGAACAGCATGAACTACTTTCACCACCGAAGTTAGAATCATCAAAGTCACCTGATGGAGGGAAGTCCGTCAGCTCGTTCCCAAACCAAGGGTGTTTCTCACAGTTCTTTGAGGGCCTGGATTGGATGATTCCGCCTTCCTACTACCAAGACTCCAATGGCATTCAATCAGTTACCGCATCGGATAACATTTTTAATCCGTCTGAAGGTATACCTTCCACAATGAATACGGATGGCATGGAGACGTTTCAAACCTCTTGCCTGTCTGAGTGCTTTCCTAATTCCATTCAAGAGTTCATCAGCAGTCCTGATATAAATACACTGACATTTATGTCGCCTGAGATGCAACATTTGGATGCTCAACACGACGGCAGCAACTTGCCGAGCACATCCAACTCCTATGTGCAGATGAGTTTCTCAGAGGAGAGTCATAGTGCATCCTTAAGTGGCCTGCACATGGAAGCTATCCATATAAACAACTCATCATGCTCTCAACCACTGGCAACAGGGAGCTTTGATGCAGGGGCGTTCTCAAAACTGTCAAACATGAAAGAATGCCAAGCCTTGCCTCTACAAGAGATTCACAACAGTTCCATGGGAACACCTTCGTGCAGTATGGATGCAGCGGCCGAGTACAGCATGGATCGAAGCGTGAAGCCAATGAAACCACCGGTCCGGACATATACAAAGGTACACTAAAATGAATGATTCTTAAAATGAAACGATGTGTTTTTTTCCTTAGTCTTTATTTTAGCTTATGCTATCTTGCTTTCCATGATGACAGGTTCAAAAGTTAGGATCAGTTGGAAGATCTATTGACGTCACACGGTTCAGAGATTACCATGAGTTGAGGTCAGCCATTGCATGCATGTTTGGACTCCAAGGGAAACTGGAACATCCTGGCAGTTCAGACTGGAAGCTTGTTTATGTCGACTACGAGAACGACGTTCTTCTCGTTGGAGACGATCCATGGGAGTAAGTACTCTATAAGCCTTCTTTGCACTTATTGTTGTTCGTTTTTGAAATAATAACTATAGTGTATGCATTGGTTCCTGAATTGCTCCCAGCACAGATTAACCTTACTGTGCTTCTTTCTACCTCTTGGCAGGGAGTTCATCAACTGTGTGAGATGCATTCGGATCTTATCGCCTTCGGAAGTACAGCAGATGAGCGAGAATGGCGTGCATGTCTTGAACGACTGCATCCAAATAGCTTAGCAAGTCAGGGCTGTATGCTCTGCAGCCTGCACAGTGTAACGTCGCAATAGGAGAAATGAGTATCTCCGTAGCCACAACGGCTCTTCTTGTAAATAAAAGATACAGCATCGTGCATCGAATTCTCTGAATGCGTTGTTTCTTTTCTAGCACGATGAGAGACGGTTTGTTGGCAAAAAAAGAAGAAATTTGATTCATGCAATTACAGAGTTCAACACACGGCCGATGTCTTGCATCTTCAAACAGTTCGTTGGCAAAAAAGAAAGATTTGATTCATAAGTCTGAAGACATCGAATTGGGTCACACAATAGCACGACTTGCACTCTCAAGGTTGCACACGACTTTGATTGCAGCAAGAACGTAGGGAATTGACAACCAATCAACAAGCCGGTTAGGCTGATTTGAAGCCAGTTTTTCGCATAGTAAACTCCTGAAGATCTCCTAGGAAGACTCATCGGAGAGGAGCACGTAGAGGTTGTCCTAAAGTCACCTAGACCACCTAGGACGTTGCCAAATCTTGTTGAGAGACATGACGAACAAGGTAGAGAGTTAGGGCTTAATGTGTTTTTTGATAATCGGAAATTGGATTCCTCAATTGGCCGTGATCCTCATGTTTAATAGAGAGGGTGGTCTTATCCCAGTAGAAAGTCCAAAATGCAATCTCTAAGTTTCCCATGTTGAAAATAGATTCAAAATCGATTTACAAATCGACCCGGGATAGGCAGGAAGGTCGGTTTTCATGGAGCCTGGCTCTCTGGTCGAGCCACTTAACAGGGAACCAGGCCTGGCTGGTTTGAACGGTTGCAGGGAAATTGGCCTGGCCGGTTTGGGCTTTGGGCAGGGCAAAGCCCAATTTTTGTCCGGCTTTGATTTTTGTCGCGCCAAATATTTTCCAATATATCCTTGATGCTAGGAACTTATTAGCCCAATTTCTTTGTTGGCACATTTTTGCCAAGAAAGTCCATTCTTCAAATTAAATTTGGTGTGACTTCATTCCTCACACTAGTATAGTTATCAGTTTGTGAGAAATAAGGTGACGATGCATCAACTCATTCCATTTCACAAACTATAAAAAGAAAGTGAGAAATAAGAAGACGATGGACTAACTCATTTCTCATACAAACATTCGTAGAACTCAACAAAGCTAGAGGGGTTTCGCCCATTTGTCAACAAGTCCATAAGGCACGATGGATCGGCTGACACGGGGTAACGTGTCATGGTGCTCAAATGGATACGGCCTTCGGCCTAGTCAAATTGTCAGGAACTCCTGCCGACAAAAGCGAGAGGTGCATAACCAACCTGTGGTCGCATGGAGGGAGTTTGGACCCAGGGTCTACGGAAATTTTATTCATACTATTAATTATTGTGGATTGTCGTTTGCCTAGTAGGTTAGATAAAAACACGATCATGTCAACATGGGGCATTTAATTTTTTACCACTCTTACGAATGACACCATAACACGTGGCACTGACATGGTATTTTATATACCACTCACCTCATAAGTATGATAAAAAGTTAATTATTCCGCCAAACACACCAAAGCTGGCTCCGTCCATTGTCCTCGCCCTGGTTCAACATGTCAATATCTAGTATAGAACCCTTGCTGTGGTAGTGTGATTCATAAATCATAACCATAGCAACTCTGCGTTCTAATGTGGTTCTACCTTCTCATAGAGAATTAATCAACTTAGTTCATGGGTAGGATGTTCAGAATCCTTCGGCTATTTCAATAGCAGCAATCACGACAAATTATGCGTTGGCGGGGAAGAAACAGACTGCTTAATAAGAATTGGAAGAAACCTTCAGAGGGTTTTCTAATGATCAACGTTGATGCCGCTTATAATGATGCTAAGGGAGCAGGAAGTACCGGAGCTGTTATCAGAGATGCAGCTGACGGTTTCATCGCAGCAGCACACAACTATATTCCGCACATGGTGGACGCGGCTATGGCCAAAGCTTTTGCTTTCAGGAATGGTCATTTGCTAGCACAACAAATTGGCTGCTCTCGCGTGGAGATTCAGGCCGACTGCTTGGAACTTGTCACGACGATGAAGGAAGGAGGTCTCAGCTACGGCGGCAGCTACAATCTATGACGAGTGCTGACAGTACTGGGAAGAGTTTGCTGCTATTTTTGACCGAATCAGCAGGGGAGTCCCCTAACCATTTTGTTTATTTTCCATTTAATGAAAGAATGGTATGTACAGCAAGCAAAGAAAACAAAAGGTGAAAAATACAAGGCAGCTAGGCCCAAAAAGAAAAGTTCTCTCAAGTTACATGTAGCTATCTCTCCATAGACTACGTGAAGCTTGCTTGGCCGGCTTGGCTTTGGAACACACGAAACAAAGTTCGTTCTTGAATTGCCTCTTCCAATCATTGGAGTTAATCTGACCATTATTAAAAATGATTGCATTCCTTGTGGTCCAGATGACCCAACAGGCTGTTATGATAATTTCCTTAAAGATGACACTATCAAAATCTGCTTTGGCTTGCAGGATCATATCCAGAGGGCTGAGGTTCAGATTCCAATTTATTGGTATTGTTAACCAGAGTTTGCTGCTATTTTCATTAGCCATTGTAATAGAGAATGTAATTCAGTTTTCCATGAATTAACAAGGTTAGCTTCGGTAGAAAAGAGCTCTTTTTTTTGGATAGATGATCCTCCTAGCTCTATCCTCCAATTACTTGTAAGCGATACAGCTACATTATTGAATCAATAAAGCTTTGCCGGAAGGCTTTCAAAAAAAATTAACTATATCATATACCTTCAAAATCACAACTAGGGATGACAATCGTACCCGCGGGTTTCATACAGGATAGGTGTGGATATGGGCACGAAATTTCACCAGTAGATACATGAGGGTCGGGTATCCACAAAGATGCAGGTAGGGTGCGGGTATCAAATTTTATTAATGGGTACCTGACAGGTATCCGCAATCTGAGAATATATATGGATATATGTAAATTATGTCATATGCATATCATGTCGACTGGCTCATTTAATATGTATTTTGTAGCATATGCATAGCTTGTCAAACTATAAAGATGATATTTTTCATGAATTGCTGAATATAGTGACTGTGTGAGCTATTGACTTGTTACTTTATTTCTTGCTTAAGTTGTGTTGTGTTATTTTTAAGAGCTGAAGGACCCAATTATAAATCTTTGTTGTGATCTAATGTGTATTGTCCCAATGAACTCTACATGAGTGAGATTGACATATTTGTGTCGTTTTATATAATTTATTATTTTATATCACTGTAATTTTATTATTTGATCTCTCTCGAATATACGTGGCGGGTACCCCGTCGAGCGTGGGTGTGGGTATGAAATCTTACCCGCGGGTATGCTCATGGACGGGTAAATACTTTACTGAAAGGATCGAGATGTCACCTAGAGGGGGTGAATAGACGTTTCATGAAAATATAAAACCTGCAACAGCGAACAGGTTCGGAATTTTTTACCAGGCTCACAATTCTTGAACCTCCCAAGGTCGGGAATTCTGATCTCGGGTCGAAATTTCTGAACCTAGGAAACGTGAAATCTCAAATTGACAAAGATTACGCCTATATATATATATGATTCTACTTGTTACCATAGGTTGCTAGACATGTAGTGAGTTGATTCCTTGCAAAACCTATAACCAAAAACACAAGAACAAGTGAATCGGAGCGAATCACCTAAAAGTAAACATGAACAACAAGAACACAAATGATACACTCGATTTGTTTACAGAAGTTCGGGCCTCACCAAGTGAGTTGTACGTCTTTGCTGTGGAAGCCATGAGTGACCAACAAAGGTAAACTCGTGGCCAGGTCCAAAGCGACCTCTTTCCACCTTTCCACTAAGGAGTCTTCTTTCCTCTTTCAATGGGAAGGCCAACCCTTACAAACTTTCGGCCGTGCACCACACCTTGGTGACTCGTCGACAACCACTAAGACGTCTAGGAGCAAAGCTCCAAGAGTAACTAACGCTTCACCAAATGATTGAAAGGTCCTTGTGTGGTTTTGGTAATTGAGTGACAACCCTAGGTGGACTAATTGTGTTTATGTGAGATACACAGGTGATTAGTCCACAAGTACATGTGTGTGAGCAACATATGCCGTGAAGGTAAAAATGGTTTGGAGATGTTGCAAAGCTCACACATGTGATGATGAAGGAGCTTATTGCACATGAGACATGACATTGAGTCATGTGATCAAGGTAGAGAAGATCAAGACAAGACTTGGCTTGATGGACCAGTTGCAAGCGTGAAGGGCAAGTCGGAGGCTTTGGAGCGATGGACCGCGTGGCGGTGAAGCTTGAGCAAGACTTGGCACTGATGGATGAAGGCAATGGTGAAAAGCAAGTGAAGTCAAGATCGATGAACCAATATGATCATGTGATGATATGAAGTGGATCATATCATTGTTGATCATGTTGGTGCATGTGTTGCATCGACATTGAAGGAGATCGAATGAAATGCGCAAGGCAAAGGTATAACCTAGGGTATTTCATTTCACCGGTCATAGGTGTGTAGAGAAGTTGATGACCGGGTTTAGGATAGATGGCCGTACTATCAAGAGGGGCAAACTTGTTTGCATATCGGTCATCTAGTGCCACTCGAGTGATCTAACTTTGCACCATCGCTAGGATCCAGTGGTGTGGCAAGTTGAGTGGCTAATCCTTTAGAAAATGTTTGTGAAAAGCTAACACACATACATATGGTGGTGCACACTTGGTGGTGTTGACACATTTGCAAAGGAGAAGTGAAGGGACCGTGACGCCTAAGAGGGGGGGTGAATTAGGCAACTTAAAAAATCTAACTCTAAACTATGGCCTCTTTTTCTAACCCTAGCAAAACCTATGCAATAGATAAACTGTCTAGATGTGCAACTATGGTTTTGCTAGTGTGTTGCTATCTCTACCGCAAACGTAGTAAAGTAATCAATGTAAATGCGGAAGCTAAAGAGCAAGGTAGAGATATGCAAACTTCCATCGACGACTCCGGTATTTTTACCGAGGTATCGAGAAGCGCGCAAGCTTCCCCCTAGTCCTCGTTGGAGCCCCTCATAAGGAATCCCTCGCAAGGGCTAAGCTCCTGGTCGGGTAACTCCGTGGATAGCCTCGGGCCTTCCCCACGCGCAAGTGGGTCTCCGACGTGCCTTCCGGCAAGCCTCTCCCGGATGCTCCCCGCCGTCTTCACTATCAAGTTTCCGGCCGAAACGCCGCGGGTCTTGTTCCCTCCGGTACACGGTGGTGGCCACACCACAAACGCGGTTGGTGTGATCTCATAAGACTTCATGCGCCTCCGATGTACAACAATGGTGCGCGCAAGCACCGAGTGATAAAAGGTATGCAAACCTCACTAAACACTAGGCCTAAACCTAGAGTAAGCGCATGAGCGATGGTCTAATCAACCTAATCACTTCGCAAAGCACCTACGCTAATCACCTAATGAATCACTAAGCTCTATGCAGGTGGAGATCACTAAAATGGTGTATCAACACCCTTGGTATGTTTCCTCAGCTCCACACCCTCCAAATAGCCGGTAGGGGGGGGGGTCTATTTATAAGCCCCATGGAGAAAGTAGCCGTTGGGGATGAAATCCCGCTTTTCTGCTACTGACCGGACGCTGAAATTGTCCTGAACGGACGCGTCTGGTCGTCCCGACTGTTAGAGCCGCGATCAACTGATCGGACGCTGCTAGTGTCTGGTCACCTGCCACCGGACGCGTCCGGTCGCAGTTTCATCGCTCTGGAACCTCTCTGTACTTGATCGGACTCTGTTGTCCTACGTCCGGTCGATCTGCTGCCAGCGTCCGATCTAGCGTCCAGTCGCTGCTGCTGACGCCAGTTTGCCGAGCTTCTTCACTGGTGCGTCCGATTCAGCGTTCGATCGCTTCTGCCAGCGTCTGGTCGCTTCTGCGAGCTCATTTTTTCACGATCTTGCGTACGGCTTGGTTCCTATCTTCGTGCTTGGACTTTACTTGATATCTTGGGTCTTCTCTTGTGCTCCTAAGGTCTTGCTTGAGGTGTTGATCATCGGATCATCACATCACCTTTGTCCAAGTCACGTCTTGCATTCTATTGAACTATAAAACAATCACTTGTAAATTCATTAGTCCAAATTTGGTTGTGTTGGTTATCAAGCATCAAAATCCAGAGTAAATGGGCCTAGGGTTCATTTTCCTTACAATCTCCCCCTTTTTGGTGATTGATGACAACACGACCAATGCAAGCAAATAATAAAGTTTTGAAATTTTAAAAAAACTACCTACTTGCTTGGATGCAATGCAAGGGGCAAGATTATATGATGCTAAAATATACTACTTGTAAGACTATATAAAAACTTATCTTGCCCTTTCAAATATCCCCATGTGGTATTATGGATTTAAGCCTTGCCTCCTATAAATTATCCCCATTACATAGTGAAGGGTCGAGATGGCGACTAGAGGGGGGTGAATAGTCTTTTCTAAAACTTAATCGCGTCGGCTAACCGATACAAATGCGGAATTTAAACTAACGGTCTAGCCAAGACTACACCCCACTATATATGTTCACTAGCACCTTGCAAAGATAACAATTATACAACAAAGGTGCCGGGCTAGTTAGAGCTCTCCTAAACAATTCTAGGAGTAAGGTCACACAAACCTATGCCACTAGTACTTTAAACAACAAGGGAGCTCCTACACATGCTAGTAAGCAAAAGCACAAAGCTAACTAAGCTCACTAGCAATGCTCAATAACAAGGCAACCAATGCCTAATTAGGGAGCGTAAATACTTAGCTACACAAACTAAGCAATGTGACTAACAAGGTTACTAAAACCAAATTAGCCACGCAAGGGAGCTACTTCTATGCTACACAAGCAAGACGGTAATTAGCAAGCTACGCAAGCTATCTAATTATAAGAGCAACTACACAAGCTTAATATGTATAAAAGTAATTGCAAGCTTGTGTAATGGGGATGCAAACCAACGGGAAGAACAAGATTGACACGATGATTTTTCTCCCGAGGTTCACGTGTTTGCCAACACGCTAGTCCCCGTTGTGTCGACCGCTCACTCGGTGGTTCGGCGGCTAATTAGCATCACCCGCTAAGCCCGCACGTCGGGCGCCGCAAGAACCTACCCCTTGAGTGAGGGTAGCTCAATGACACGCTTTACTAGAGTTGCTCTTCGCGGCTCCCGCGGGGCAAGCACAATGCCCCTCACAAGCACTTCTCCGGAGCGCCGCACAAGCTTCTTGCGCGCTTCGACGGAGACCACCACCAAGCCATCTAGGAGGTGGCAACCTCCAAGAGTAACAAGCACCACCGGCTTGCAACTCGATCACCTAGTGCCACTCGATGCAACCTCACGATGCAATCGCACTAGAATCGCTCACTCACACAATTGGCTGATCGCTATCAAGTATGTGTGAGATGGAGGGCTCCCAAGCACTCTCAAGCATGGACACAAACTCCCCCAAGGTGCTCAGCTCTAGCCATGGCCGAAGGCCACTTCTATTTATAGCCCCAAGGGCTAAACTAGCCGTTACCCCTTCACTGGGCAATGGTCGGGCCGACCGGACGCTCTGGTCGTGTTGACCGGACGCTGGACCTCAGCGTCCGGTCGCTCGCAGACGACCACGTGTCCCGATTCCAATGGTCACTTGACCTGACCGGACGCAGCAGCTATAACTAACCGGACGCTGGATCCTCAGCGTCCGGTCGTTTCCAGTAAGCTCCCGAGCATGACCGGATGCGTCCGGTCGAACGCGATCGGACGCAGCCAGCGTCCGGTCACTCTCTAGCTACTGCTACACTCCACGTCAGCGCGACCGGACGTAGCCTACCAGCGTCCGGTGCATTTAGATCCAGCGTTCGGTCAGTTGACCGACGCCAGCATCTTCTCCATTCTCTTCACCCTTGCTCAAGTGTGCTAACCACAAGAATTTACATCCGGCGCAATAGAAAATAGACATTTCATTTTCCCGAAAGCACCGATCTCACCCCTACAAACACCGCCGCCTTTGTAAATGTGCCAACACCATCAAGTGTACACCACCATGTGTATGTGTGTTAGCATTTTCACAATTATTTCCCAAAGGATGTTAGCCACTCAACTTGCCACGCCACTCGATCCTAGCGACAATGCAAAGTTAGATCACTCGAGTGGCACTAGATGACCGATATGCAAACAAGTTTGCCCCTCTTGATAGTACGGCCATCTATCCTAAACCCGGTCATAAACTTCTCTACACACCTATGACCGGTGAAATGAAATGCCCTAGGTTATACCTTTGCCTTGTGCATTCCATTCCATCTCCTTCAATGTCGATGCAACACATGCACCAACACGATCAACAATGATATGATCCACTTCATATCATCACATGATCATATTGGTTCATCGATCTTGACTCTACTTGCTCTTCACCGTTGCCATCGTCCATCGGCGCCAAGTCTTGCTCAAGCTTCACCGCCATGCGGTCCATCACTCCAAAGCCTTCAACTTGCCCTTCACGCTTGCAACCGGTCCATCAAGCCAAGTCTTGTCTTGATCTTCTCCACCTTGATCACATGACTCAATGTCATGTCTCATGTGCATTTAAGCTCCTTCATCATCATATGTGTGAGCTTTGCAACATCTCCAAGCCATTTTCACCTTCATGGCATATGTTGCTCACACACATGTACCTGTGGACTAATCACCTGTGTATCTCACATAAACATAATTAGTCCACCTAAGTTGTCACTCAATTACCAAAACCAAACAAGGACCTTTCACATAGGCTAATCCATAATCCACTATCATCCCTTTCTCGAACCATTACCACTTGTAAATTATTAATGCTTGCTTTTGGTCCTCTAAATTCTCCTCATTTGGAATCAAACACCAAAAGGAGGACATTAGTAGCACAAGGGAGGGTCAAACTTTGTGATCCTTTGTATGTGAAGTGGAATAGGTCACAAAGTTTGACTCTCACATTATATAGATTAAGCTCCCCCTAAATATATGCATACATATGATAGAAGGCAAAGTATATGCACAATTAGCAAGTTATTGCTCAAGAGAATTTAATCTATATAACGCATGGAGAAAGCATATAAATATCAAAATGAAATCAACATGATAATATTGATTTAGAAATACCACATGTGGAAACCAAATTGATTTCTACCACTTGCAATTGGTGGTGGATATTTGAAGTATGATGCTTAGCTCTGGGGACTCCATTTTCTTTGCAATGAGACTACTACACACATGATAAGCTTGAAACGGTGTTAGTCTCAAGGCATCCAACTTGTAGAGTAATCCTCCCCCTAAATTTGTGCACACAAATGTAAAATACTTTGTAGGAATCATGCACATTGATTTTAGAATCAAAATACCACTTGAAAGATGACATCTCATGAATGTGAGAATCATTTTCAAAAATGATATTCGGGAGAAATTATCTACAATTTGGACTTTGGCACATATTGGATAAACAAAAGTAAGACAAGCTATGTGCCGTGCTTCTAAGCAATTTTAAACCATGTAGGTTTGCTCCAAGGGTTAAAAATGAGACCGAGCAAGCCTACCATAAGATATACCTAGTGTATGCATGACAAAAGATATAAGCATGCAAATGCAAACCTAGGCATGAAGAGTGACTAGATGCTTAAAGATACCAATTGTAGGATAATCTAATTGCAAGATGTACCAATTAAAAAGTGATAACATCTAGTTACCTTAACATGGGAAGGGGAATTTGGATCCATAGTATTCACTAATCCACTTGGCAATAATTTTGTCCATCATGATGCACCCCATGAAATGCACCCATACTTTGCCAAGTCTCCAAATTCCCCAAAGTCCGACGGACTTCTCACTTCCCTTTCGGGATCCAAACCTTCTTGGTGCTCTTCATGTTTGAAATAATTTCCTTTGACACCCAAAAGCGTTTGACCCTATTGTTGGCTTGCTTGTTCACCTTGATGGCCACCACCTTGTTATTTTTCTTCTTCTTCAAGAGATAAGGTGTGGAGACCTTCTTGTCCACCTTGTTGGTGTAGGTGTTGGAGAGCTTGCTTGTTTGCTTTTTCTCCTTCTTCTTTGCTCCTCCCCCATTCTTCACCTTGCACTCATAGGACTTGTGACCTTCCTTGTGGCACATGTAACAAACCATGGTTTGTCCTTCATCAAGCTTCTTCACTCCCTTGATGGTGTTATCTTGATGAAGTTGGGTTTGCTTCGCCTTGCCTTTCACTTGAGTCAAGTCCTTGGTGAGGCGAGCTACTTCTTGCTTGAGTTGCTCATTCTCCTTTGCAACCTCTTGTGTGCATGTATCTACAACAACTTTCTCAACACAAACTTGGTTGCATAAAGGTGAGTCTAAACATAAATCATTACAAGAAGTAGAGGCATCCTTTTTAGACATGTTAAAGATAGAACTTTTCTTTTTAGATACCTTGGTGGTGGTTGTGCTAACGACTTCAAGATTAGCAACTTTATTAGTTAGCTCATCACAATATTTGCACATGGTTTCCATTTTAGCAAGCAAACTATTATACGCTTCTTGTGAGCTAGCTAACTTTTCTTTTCATTTTTCATTTTTCTTTAAGAGTTGCTCATCATTGATTGTGCATGCATTTGTTGTTGCACTAGTCTCAAGTTTCTTAATTTTAGTAGATAGTTCAACATTGAGATTAGCAAAGTTCTCATATTGTTCAAGCAAGGATTTGTATGCTTTTTGTGAACTATCTAGCTTTTCTTTTAAACTTTTGAGCTTCTTTTGTTGACTAGTGCAAGCTTTAGCATAATTAAGATTTTCTTGCACAAGTTCATGATAAGAAGACATATCATCATCACTATCACTCTCACTATAGGAAGAGCTTTCGTTACCTCGTGCCATAAGGCACACACGAGAAGAGCTTGATGATGAGTGCTTATGGCCTCGCCTCTTGTGATGGGGTTCTTCTTCACTTGAAGAATCATCCCATGATCTTATTGATGTGAGGGCTTGGTTCTTACATGCATTCTTCTTTGTCTTGGGTGTGGGCTTGTTTGGACAAACTTCCACAAAGTGCCCCAACTCGCCGTATCCATAGCATCCTCTCTTTCTTTGCCCATTTCTTTGATTTGTGAAAATGAAATCTTGAATTTGGATGGGCACACCCTTGACATTGAGCCTTTGGATCATCTTCTCCACCTTGTTGATCACTTTGATTAATTCTTCATCAAGATCGAAGGTGGAGGAGGAAGATTGATCATCACTTGAATCTTCATCATCATCATCATCGTCCTCATCTTTTTCTTCATCTTCACTTGAGGAACTTGAGCTTGAGCTTATCTCAACTTGCTTGCCCTTCATCTTCTTTTTCTCGCTACAAGTGAGAGCTTTGCCTTTGCTTGATGAAAAAACTTCTTCTTGACCCATCTTACGTGACATTTCAAATGCCACTAACTTGCCAGTGGCTATGCCTGGGGTTATGTTGCTCAAGTCCTCCATGTTGTGAAGGATGGTGATGATGCTTGCATATTTCTTTTATGGTAGCACGGAGATGATCTTCCTCATGATGTCTGCATCATCTAGCTTTAATAATCCTATAGAATGGAGCTCATTGATAATTAGATTCAAATAAGAATACATATCACGAACAAGCTTATCATCATTCATAGTAAATGAATCATAGTTTTGCTTTGCTAGACAATGTTTTTGCTCACGGACATTGCTTGTGCCGTCATGGAGCTCTTGGAGTTTTAACCAAATTTCATGTGCCGTATTTAAAGTGAATACTTGGTTAAAAACATCCATACTAAGTGATTCAAACAAGCAATTTTTAGCTCTAGCATTGAAGTGCATTTCTTTTTTATCACTCTTTGTGAGGTTTTCGGGATTCTTGATGGGTTTCATCCCGTCACGAGTGACTCTCCATACACCCAAATCAACTGTCTCAAGGTGGCAAGCTATTCTAGCTTTATAGTATGGGAAGTTAGTGCTATCAAAGTACGGAGGCCTAGCGGTATTCATCCCAACCACTCTAAATAGCGTCGGCTCAACGGCGGTTAAGCCAAAGGTCCAAATTGAGCCAATCGGCTCTGATACCAATTGAAGAGACCGTGACGCCTAAGAGGGGAGGTGAATTAGGCAACTTAAAAAATCTAACTCTAAACTATGGCCTCTTTTTCTAACCCTAGCAAAACCTATGCAATAGATAAACTGTCTAGATGTGCAACTATGGTTTTGCTAGTGTGTTGCTATCTTTACCGCAAACGTAGTAAAGTAATCAATGTAAATGCGGAAGCTAAAGAGCAAGGTAGAGATATACAAACTCCTATCGATGACTCTGGTATTTTTACCGAGGTATCGAGAAGTACGCAAGCTTCCCCCTAGTCCTTGTTGGAGCCCCTCGCAAGGAATCCCTCGCAAGGGCCAAGCTCCCGGTCGGGTAACTCCATGGATAGCCTCGGGTCTTCCCCACGCGCAAGTGGGTCTCTGACTCGCCTTCCGGCAAGCCTCTCCCGGATGCTCCCCGCCGTCTTCACTATCAAGCTTCCGACTGAAACACCGCGGGCCTTGTTCCCTCTGGTACACGGTGGCGGCCACACCATAAACGCGGTTGGTGTGATCTCACAAGACTTCAAGCCCCTCTAATGTACAACAATGGTGCGCGCAAGCATCGAGTGGTAAAAGGTATGCAAACCTCACTAAACACTAGGCCTAAACCTAGAGTAAGCGCATGAGCGATGGTCTAATCAACCTAATCACTTCGCAAAGCACCTACGCTAATCACCTAATGAATCACTAAGCTCTATGCAGGTGGAGATCACTAAAATGGTGTATCAACACCCTTAGTATGTTTCCTCAGCTCCACACCTCCAAATGGCCGGTAGGGGGGTCTATTTATAAGCCCCATGGAGAAAGTTGCCGTTGGGGATAAAATCCCGCTTTTCTGCTACTGACTGGACGCTGAAATCATCCTAACTAGACGTGTCCGGTCGTCCTGGTCGTTAGATCCATGATCAACTGATCGGACGCTGCCAGCGTCCGGTCACCTGCCACCGAACATGTCCGGTCGTAGTTTCGCCGCTCTAGAACCTCTCTGTACTTGACCGAACTCTGCTATCCTGTGTCTGGTCGATCTGCCACCAGCGTCCGATCTAGCGTCTGGTCGCTGCTGCTGACGCCAGTTTGCCGAGCTTCTTCACCGGTGCGTCCGGTTCAGCGTCTGATCGCTTTTGCTAGCGTCCGATCGCTTTTGTGAGCTCATTTCTTCACGATCTTGCGTACGACTTGGTTCTTATCTTCGTGCTTGGACTTTGCTTGATATCTTGGGTCTTCTCTTGTGCTCCTAAGGTCTTGCTTGAGGTGTTGATCATCGGATCATCACGTTGCCTTTGTCTAAGTCACGTCTTGCATCCTATTGAATTACAAAACAATCACTTGCAAATTCATTAGTCTAAATTTGGTTGTGTTGGTCATCAAGCACCAAAATCCAGAGTAAATGGGCCTAGGGTCCATTTTCCTTACAAGAAGAAGTTAGAGTTGTCGTGAATCAACTTAGAGAAGAGAAAAAGGTTTTTCGGTGTACTCTAAGTAAGCACCAATATTGTTTTGATCCATTATGATTTGGATCAAGTATGCATATGGGATGTGTAGCCCTCTGAGTAAGCTTTCCAAAAATGTCCAAGATAATCAAAATTGGAGTTCAGAGCTAAGAGTTATAGCCATTTTAGCGCTGAAAGGTCTGTGACCGGACGCTGAAGCGAAAAACAACCGGACGCTAGGGTCCAGCGTTCGGTCAGCACCTACGAGTCTAGTCAGTGTTTTTAGCGTGTCCAGAAGCGACCGGACGCTGGGAGAGTCTGGTCGCTGAAAAACGTCGCTGGAACCTCTCTGTAAGTGACCGAACACTGGGTTTCAATGTCCGGTCGTTATGACCTGCGTGTTCGGTCGGTACGCGCTTTGCCTAGTGAAGGGGTAACGGCTATTTTAGCCCTTGGTGCTATAAAAGGAGTGTGTAGTCAGCCTTGGGCTAGTTGGAGAGCACCCTCATGCCTATGTGGCTTGTGTAGAAGTGCTTGGATGCCCTCTAACTCACTTGTGCTTGCAAGAGTGCGAATCGATTACGAGTGAGTGTGATTCTAGTGCGTTGAATTGTGAGATTGCATCGAGTGTTAATAGGTGATCGAGTTGCAAGCCGGTGGTGCTTGTTGCTCTTGGAGGATGCCACCTCCTAGATGACTTGGTAGTGGTCTCCGTCGAAGCCCGTAAGAAGCTTGTGCGGTGCTCTAGAGAAGAGCTTTGTGAGGGGCATTGTGCTCGCCCCACGGGAGCCACAAAGAGCAACTCTAGTTGAGCATGTCATTGAGCTACCCTCACTTTTGGGGTAGGTTCTTGCGGTGCCCGACGTGTGGCTTGGTGGGTGATACCAATTAGCCGCCGAACCACCAAGTGAGCGGTCGATACAACGGGGACGTAGCGTGTTGGCAAGCACGTGAACCTCGGGAGGAAATCACCGTGTCAACCTTGTTCTTCCCGTTGGTTTGCAATCCCCTTACACAAGCTTGTGGTTACTTTTATATATATTGTGCTTGTGTAGTTGCTCTTGTAATTAGTTAGCTTGTGTAGCTCACTAGTTACCTTCTTGCTTGTGTAGCATAGAAGTAGCTCCCTTGCGTGGCTAATTTAGTTTGTGTAACCTTATTAGTCACTTTGCTTAGTTTATGTAGCTAAGTATTTGCGCTCTCTAATTTGGCATTGGTTGCCTTGTTATTGAGCATTGCTAGTGAGCTTAGTTGGTTTTGTGCTTTTTCTTACTAGTATGTGTAGGAGCTCCCTCATTGCTTGAAATACTAGTGGCATAGGTTTGTGTGACCTTGCTCCTAGAATTGGTTAGGTGAGCTCTAGTTAGCCCGGCACCTTTGTTGCTTAATTAGGATCTTTGCAAGGTGCTAGAGAACATAGATAGAGGGGTGTAGTCTTGGCTAGACCGATAGTTTTAATTCTACACTTGTTTCGGTTAACCGACACGATTAAGTTTTAGAAATGACTATTCCCCCCTCTAGTCGCCATCTCGACCTACAATGATGAACAAGCTCCACAAGTGCTTAAGGGTGAGATTGCTCTCTCTTACTCTCATCAAACACACAACTTTCTAGATGTCACAAGAATCAATCAATCCTCACAAAGAGGGAGATGGGAGAGCTTCTATGGCTTATATGGAATTGTTCTTCATGTTCTAAGGAGCTGAATGGAGTGAGGGGAAGAAGGGGTATAAATACCCAAGCCCCAAAAATTGGTTGTTACTCTGCATGTTCAAAAATTATGACAGGGCTCGAAATTTCTGACACCATAAGGATTTTTAATATGTGCAAAGAGTTTCATGAGAGAAGTCAATAGCAGTTCATAAGTTCTGACTAGGGTTTGGAATTTTTGACCCAGAAACTACAAGCTAACCAGAGCACCATGGTTAGAAATTCTGACCATCTAGGGCTCAGGATTTCCAATCGGAACACAACCCAACTAAAACAACTATAACTTCTCACTTCCAACTCTGATTTTGATGATCTTGGAATTTTTTAAAAGCTTATTCAGAGGGCTATCCGTCCCAACTAAAATAATCTCCAAGACCACAATGTGCAAGTGTTGTGATAGGTATCTCTCTCAAGTTAGCACTTGGGTTTAGTTAGTTTGAGCACCAAGACTTGTCAACACACTCAATGTTGTATCCCTCTTGATACTACAACATACCTATACTCAAGATCAAAGATAAAATACATGTCAACCTCTTGAGATTGCAATAGTCTTCGTATGCCATTCTTCATAATATAACTTTATATGGGTTGCAACTATCTTTGCTTCATTCTTCTTGAGCAAGTCCACGCCTTGATCTTGTGACTTGAACCATTTCAAAACATATGTGAGTTCCATCCATGGAGTCAAGTCATGTCCATTTATGATATAATAATGATTTGATCCTCCTCACGATATGACTTCTCATAGCTTGATTTGTGCAAGACTCAATGCAAGTACTCTCTTCTTCACCTTATCCTTGGTCAATCGGCGCTTAAGCCATCGCTTGCCCTTCACCTTTGCTTAGTCCCTTGAAGTCCTTTCCTTGCTATCTTCACCTTCAATCCATCCCAAAGCCACATAATGATTTGAACCAACTTTGAGCACACATTAAAGACCACTTCTTCAGTATTCTAAATCTCACTTGAATATCTTCTTTGATATAAATCTTGAGATCAATCAATCTTTAATTTCTTCCTTTCTTGGATATGAACACTACCAATTTGATTAGGTAACCAAATCATTGTCCTTTGATGGATACACAATCTCATATCATAATTCTTGATATAACAAGCTTTCCATATGAGACTAATTCATATGCAATCACTCATGTCTGAAAGCCCTAATTTGGTTTTAGCTAATTGATGAAACCTAAGTACTAACCTTTATCATGAGTGTCATGTGAGCAAGGTTGGTACATGCCAAGTGATGGAGCATGGTGATGAAGTCCATGGAGGTGGAGATGGACATGAGATGATGGTAATCAAGCTCCAACTTGGAAAAGAAGAAAGGAAAACAAAACCCAAGTGTTGATCAAGGCAAAGGTATTAAATAGGTTTTGTTTTGGCACTCAAGACATCGTAGAGGGTGTGAGTGTATTTAGGATAGATAGCCATACTATTAAGAGGGGTAATCTCAACACAAATAAGGTTGTCTAAGTACCACTAGGTGATTTAACACTTGTAGTTGCATTAGGACCTAGTGTGTGCTAACATCCCTTGGAAAACATGTTTGTGAAATGCTAACTCATGTGCACAAGTGATGGAACTTGGTGGAGTCAACACATTTTTGCAAGGGACGGAGTTTGGAGAAGAGATGGGGTCACTGGGTGTGACCGAACGCTTGGTCCGAGATGACCAGAAGCGTTCGGTTAGTGACTAGAAGCGCGGCAGTGATAGCTGATTTGATCGGACACTGGCCTAGGGACATGACTGAACATGACTTAGCCACTGTTCACTTTTAGGCACGCGTAGGCAGAGTGGACCGGACGCTAAGGTCACGACTGGACGTAGGCATCGGATATGTCTGGTGTGGTCTTGGTCGCTCTCTATCTCTGAAATAATTTGTCGGACTCTGTGGCGAGTCCGGTCATGTAGGACCGAACGCGGCCGATTGTCACGAAGCAACTCTGGGACATCGTCCATCACTTTGGATTCCCAAACTCAATTATCACGGACAACGACACACAGTTCACTAGAAAAAAGTTCCTCTGATTCTGCGATGAATACCACATCCGCGTCGATTGGGCTGTCGTGGCACCCCCCGCATGAACGGGCAGGTCAAGCGTGCGAACAATATGGTCCTACAAGGCCTCAAGCCTAGGATTTTCAACCGGTTGAACAAGTTTAGTAGACGATGGGTCACAGAGCTTCCCACGGTGCTCTAGAGCCTAAGGATGACCCCTAGCTGGGCCACCGGCTACACGTCATTCTTCATGGTCTACGGTTTCGTGGCTATCCTCCCAACCGACCTTGATTATGGAGCACCGAGGGTCAGGGCGTATGATAAACAGGGAGTCAAGGCGTCCCTCAAGGATGCCATGGACCAGCTAGATGAAGCGCATGATGTTGCCCTCCTCTGCTCGGCCAAGTACTAGCAAGCGTTGCGCCGATACCACAACCATCGAGTACGGGGTTGGGCCTTCAATGTCAGGGACCTGGTGCTCTGCCTCGTCCAGCGCAACAAGAACCACCACAAGCTCTCTCCACCGTGGGAGGGACCATACATCGTCATGGAGGTGCTCCGACCAGGCACCTATAAGCTCAAGAACATCGATGGCAAAGTCTTCATCAATGCCTAGAACATCGAACAGCTACGTCGCTTTTACCCTTAATCTACGCACGCTTTCTCTTATCGGTTTCGCTATCGACTCTTCGATCTTTAGTGACACCTAACCCCGGCAACGGCAAGGGGTCAGGCCTCACTCGAGGGCTGATAAGAGCATATCTATTCGATAGACATTCTCTATGCTCGACCCTTTCTCACATTAAGATCTAGAAGCAAGGGTTGTGGAAACAAACACTGAGTAAAACTGGTCAGACCACAAGAAACCTACGCCCCAGCGGCTACGACATTTTTGCTCACCATCGTGATCAGAGTTTTTTGCCCACACCCCGAGCTTTTTAGCCTTAACTACGGAAAGAGTCAGAACGCATTAAAGAGTATATCTACCCGACAAACATTCTCTGTGCCTAACCCTTTCTCACATTAAGATCTAGAAGCAAGGGTTGCAGAAATGAACGCTGAGTAAAACTGGTCGGACTGCAAGAAACCTATGCCCCAACGGCTATGGCATTTTTGCTCACCAATGTGATCAGAGTTTTTTTACCCGCACCTCGAGCTTTACAGCCTTAACGATGGAAAGGGTCAGAACGCATTAACCTTTTTATACAAAAAGGGGAGAAGAGCTAAAAATCTGTTAGGCCATAACGAAATTTAAGAGCTTGTCCACTTATTACAAGTTCGTCGCCTTGCTTATCTACCTAACTAATTTCTTGGGGGATGATCTCATCCTCTATCTCAGTAGGTAAGTCCTATGCCAGCGAGGCCATCTCCTTCTCGATGTCGTCCAGCTCGGCATCGGTATAGACAGGCGCGAGAACCGTCACAGCTAAGGAGGGATACAGAGCTAAAAATGCTCCTATAGCCCATTTAGGCCTAGGAGTTCGAAGGCTGGCCCTCCGATGGAGTCACAGCCACTTTGAGGCACCCTTAGAGTGAGGGGTGGAAAGGAATGAGCCCACTAGTGCTAGTACCTAGGCGCACAAGCGTTGTGGGCATCCTGGCCCACGTTCGAGTCTTGGTTGGTTCTAGTTCATGGTTTTTCCTCGAAGAAAGGCAACGAGCCCTTAGCACTGGTCGAATGGACCCGAGAACTATATGGATTAGCCACTGAGAATCTAGAGTTGGTCACCAGCTGACCCATGCTGAACCCTCCTGAACGGGAAGTTGGGGCCCCACTCAGACTAGCCCGCTAACAGCTCACCGAGCACCATGTTTCGTCCATCGAGGAAAAATATGGCAGGGCTCAGTCCCTCCGTTTTATCGAAAAAACACTTGAGGGATGATGATCACAAAGACGAGCCGACTCTCGATCGGACCCCTGCTATGCTGGGGGCTCGAGGGAAATTGGACTTGCAAGAAGACCAAACATGCGGTCATAGTACAATGGCGGACTGATCGGATCCTAGGGGACCAGAATCAAGAAAAATCTTTCTAACCTTCCAAATCCTACGGTTACATGCCCCCAAGAAGACCGATCACGACAAAAGGGAATCGCCATCCTACCAGGACATGCTACGGGCTATAAAAAGAAGGCCAAGCACCTCAGAGTCCTCCCATCTGAAAAAGCCTTCAAAGGAGTATTCTACTCCTCCGCAGGCTCGGGGGCTACTATCGGGTATTGATATTAGGGATACCCAAAGCAAGGAAGTTAGCACCCACGCTGACTTCCCCGAATGGCTCGAGACTTATTAAAAGGTCTCGCCCAACCCCAAGGCCTCGTGCTCCATCTCGCCCGACCTCAAGGCTACGGGCTCTATCTCACCTGACCCCTTGGGTACGAGCTCCATCTCGCCTGACCCTAAGGACATGGGTTCCATCTCGCCCGACCTCGAGGCCACGGGCTCTGTCTCGCCTGGCCTCGAGGCCATGGGCTCTATCTTGCCTGACCCCTTGAGTGCGGGCTCCGTCTCACCCGACCCCAAGGACGCGGGTTCCGTCTCGCCCAACCTTGAGGCCATGGGATCCATCTTGCCCGACCTCGAGGCTGCGGGCTCCATCTCACCCAACCCCTTGGGTGCGGGCTCTGTCTTGTTCAACCCCTTAGGTGCGGTCTTCGTCTCGCCCGACCCCGAGGACGTGGTTTCTGTCTCGCCCAAGGTCACGGGCTTCGTCTCGCCCGACCTCGAGGATGTGGGTTCTATCTCGTCCGACGGGGTCCCATACCGCCTCCAACCACTCCAAGTCCAAGCGTATGGCCCTGGGTCAAAACTCTGATGCCAGGGAAGAGGCTGGCGCGCCTCGATGTAACCTGTGGCCATGGCGGGCCAGACCTGAGGATTCACATCAAGAACAGTGTAGGGCGTGCCATTGTTGTTCTGCCTAATTCTCGTATGAACACTGACATGCGCGTTAGTTCACCATGATGTCTGTCGGGACGGAGTGGAATGCCATGACCGGCAGATGACGCCTGCGCATGGCGCCAGTGACGAATAGGGCCATGACATGGAGCCATCCCTGTTGACATCTATAGGATCGGCGAGACCCACATGAAGGAGAAGGACCCGGCAACCCTAGAAGCCTTCTTCTCTCTCTTGTTCTTCTCCTTTTCCTCCTCTGTAACCCACGCTTTCCCTTTGCCTATAAAAAGGGAAGCAGGGCACCCCATGAAAAGGGGGGATCTGGACACAAGAGCATGACACAAGCACACGACTGAGCGGCAGGCGAGCTCTCAGCACCTGTTCAGTCCGTCCACTGGAGACTTGGGATCCTCTCCCTCTCTCGCCTGTTTGTAACCCCTACTGCAAACCAAGTGTCTGTAACATTAGCAGCAACGAACTAGACGTAGGGACATTCCGCTTAAACCAGTATAAACCCTTGTGTCCTCCGAGCACACCATCCGAGCCAGACGCGTAAATATAAATTTACTCGCCGGTGGTCCAAAAACACCGACAACATCTAACTGCGAATATGGAACAATCAACGAGATAAATGAGATGACAATCAACCACGAATATGGATTTCTCATCGATTTTTCTTATCAGAGAGGTATCCCATTTCGGCCTCACATACATGTGACCTTACTACCGCCTCCGTTGCACGACTAGCGGTTTCCACCATGCAAAACTCACTAGGAGTCATTTCTGCCTTGCACGGCCAGGAGATGGTGTCATGTGCATTGTATGCCTCGGTGACCACTACATGCTGGAACCCACTCTCTCCACTTTATGCTCACTCATCCCTCATCTGCCTCCCTCAAATCCACAGTTAGCGGACGAGTACGACTAGGAGGCCTATAAATTTTCAAATGTTAATGAGTACACTATTGAACTATTACAATGCTCCTTCGATCCCCTATGCAAATGACATGAAAAGAGGAGGACGTGGAGAAAGGGGCGGGCCGATGGAGTTTACCTCCGACGAGCGTAGAGCGACGACAGTCGCTGGAAGCGGGGCGCTCGAGGAAGGGGCAGGCCAACGGAGTTTACCTCCGGTGAGCGGCAGAGCTGCGGCGGTGGTTAGTGGAAGTGGGGCGCTTGAAGAAGGGAGTTTTGTGCTATCCCATCGCTTTTATTGTGTAGTGTAGTGGTCGAAGCTGCAAGCGAGTCAACGACAGACATAAGTGGAGGAGTGTACGGTGAAATCATTTTCCACTGCTGCAGGATCGATGTGTACGAAGACATAAGTGGAGGAGTCATATAATAAACATAAACTATTAAAAGTACAGCAAATTGTAGAGATAATGCCTGTCACTAACATGCACAATGATAACAAACGATGGTCTCATTCCCAATAGGAAAAGCATATAGCCATATATAAGTCATTAATATAACAAGAAACCATCCGCCACAATGCACAAAAAACAATATAGAAAGGCCATAATCAAGAATTGAAATAACAATTTAAATCAGAGGGCCAACCAACTCCCAAACAAACTCAAACAGAAAGTATGAGAATTCGATGTTATTAACCAAAAGCATGAAAACGGTACATGGTTCGTTAGAAATAACAATAAATCCACACAAGTCTTTGAATCATATCTCAAAATTTAGTACAAAGAGGCACGCTTCTCAACTCCCTTTTATAGGGACTATGACTTATAGTTGCCAGCCTAAGCACTTTATTAAGCATGCACAAGGATTTATCATTTATGAAGGAATAACAAAGGGATATTTTAAAGCTAGGTTACATTATCAAATTCTTCTGCCCACATATAATCACAGCATGGAAAAAACTTAGAATAAACCCACAATCTTCACTTCAAACAGATTTAAATTTTATTTAGCTAGACTATGTTTATGCGCATAACTGATCTAGATTGTGGATCACATATATCCATAGGACATTGAATATCCTCTAGTTGTCTATCAACCAAAAGTTGATTTGCATTTACAGTCTTCATTGCCTCTTGGAAGTGCTTCTCCCCCTCTGGTTACCAATTGGGGGATGAGTGATTTATTTGGTACCTCTATTCTTTTAGGCACATTCTTTACTGGATGAAGAGACTTTGTAACACCTTTACAATTAGAAAAAACATCTGGCATATTGTTTGAAATGTTTTGCAAATTAAAAACCCTTTTAACTTGTAGTTCAATTTCCGTAGTATGTGGATCAGAAAATTAAATTGCCTTCTGTATTCCAATTATTTTCCTGACATTTTTTTTTGTACTTCTCTCGTTCCAATTAATTTCCTTGTGCTTCTTTTCTCTACCCATTGGCAAGGAATTCATCAACTGTGTGAGATGCACCCGGATCTTATCACCTTCGGAAGTACACAGCAGAGCGAGAATGGCGTGCATGTCTTGAACGACTGCATCCAAATAGCCTAGCAAGGCAGTGTTGCATGCTCTGCAGCCTGCACAGTGTGACGTCGCAATGCGAGAAATGGGTGTGTCTCAGTAGCCACAGCTGTTGTGTAAATAAAAAAAAGACATACAGTATGTGCATCGACTTCTCTGAATGCTTTATTTCTTTTCTAGCATCAGCATGTGAAGAGACAACAGCTTATTGGCCCAAAAGAGAGAAAAAAGAGAGATTCATGTCAACATCGGGCGTGCCATTACAATTTGCTAAGTTGTACTAGTAACATATATACACACAACACGCGCTCAGCTTAGGTTTAGCATAACTCGAAACCGGACAGAGGCTTTGGCTCAGTCTGTGGGCAGGACAAGCCGAATTCCTCCAAGTTCATCCCGATGCTAATTGCTGTCGCGATGAACACCATGGCCGCGAACTGCCACAGGCTATCCTTGGCGTAGTCGGGCAGGCCGGGGATGAGGAAGCTGCACAGCAAGGACACGGTAATAAGCGAGTATGACGCCGATGGTTACGAGGTTCGTCCAGAACTTCTTGCGGCTGGCGACGAGTTTCTGCGGATCCTCGTCCTCCACGGCTCCACGGTCACCCTCTCCGACGACGACGACGGCATCTCCGAACTTTACTGACTTGTGTTTGTGTGCTCCGCGCCGATCGAGCTCTTCGATAATCCGATCTACGGCTCGCAGGCTTGGAGCCCTTCCTCTTCGTGTATCTACCCTACTAATGCACCAAGTTTTCTTTGTTTGGTGCACCCAAAAAAGCGTCCCCCACTGAGATGGTCATCCTAAATGCACACCAATAATTGTACACACAAAACCAACCACATCCGAATCAACCGCCCAGATCTATCCTCAATATTCTCTCTCATTACTCACGCACGATCCAACGATCAGCATATTTTGTATGGTATTCCTCCTCCCCCTCCATGCGTCGCGGAAAAAGGAATATTGACGCGAGAAAAATTGACGCACGAGAAATCCGCGGCTCTTTCCACGCGGAGTCCGCCTCTGCTCGATCTCCTGCCTCCGCACCTACGAAGCCTCGCCGCAGCACGTCCGCGCCGCTGTGGCCGTTCCGGCGTTCTCAAGCCTCGCCGCAGCACGTCCGCGCCGCTGTGGCCGTTCCGGTGTTCTCAATTCCTGTAAGGCGTAAGCCGTAATCCCGTGATCGTGATCTCCAGCGGGCGGCCACAAACGTAGCGGCGTTGCGGTCTCTCTCCGTCCCTGAAGGCCTGACTCCCTGCCGCCCCGGTGGTAAGTGATTTGAGTTCATCAATATTCAGTTTTAGGGCTCGGCGGTGTTTGTTTGATCTCATCTGACAACTTCAATTTTCTATTCAACCTTGCAATCCAATCCATACAGTACAGGCATCAAGCGACCGATCCATTAATTTAATTATTTAATTCATCAAGCCACATAGGAACAGGCCGTAGGCTACAGGTAATTTTTTCTAAACTCCATATTACCGTGATAGACTGATAGGGTTCTAATTTTCTATTTTTCTATTTTTCAGTACTCCTCATCAGCGGAACCAGCGACAAACCCCAACCAAGAGGACTAACCTGGCAGCCGGCGTACCTCCGCGTGCGACGCCGCTGCTACGGCTTCTGCATCCTCATCGCCAGCAACGCGCGCATCTACCACCTGTCGCTCAGCACAGTCCCCGGGCGACCCCGGCGACAAGGCTTTGTCCACCGCCGTGATGAAGGACGTGATCGAGGTCGGCAACACCACGGAGACGGACACCTCGACCGTGCCGGCGATTTGTACAGGTTATTAGTATTTCCCTCTGATCTTCGCCTTATCATTTCCTGCAGCCTGAATGCCCGATTAGATTGCCATTTGCAACCTGAATGCACGATTCAGGTGAATTCCTCTAAATCTTTGTACTTGCCAATTTAAACTATGTTTGGTTCCTACCTTTATTAAATTTAATCTATGTTTAATTATGCTAATCTTTTAAATTTAAGTACATTATTTAATATATTGCTTTGATCATATTAAGATAATGTCGAAATAGTAGAGGGTGAGGCAACAATCGAAGCCTCTAGCCAAGAAAGGCAGAGCAAAGAGAATGCCGAAATAATAGTTCCGCCATCCTCGCCCAAAGCTGAAAAGTTTCCGACACCAGATAACTCAGGTGAATTACTCTAAATACTTTTACTTGTAATAAATTTATAAGCTATGTTCGATTACTACTTTTAGTAAATTTATTTAAGCTATGTATGATTAATCATCATTGCAATCTCATAGATTTGGCTCCCAAATTATTATTAATTATTATTAAATAATACTTTGCTCATCTGTAGAGATTAAAAAGTATATAGAGAGTGAGTCAAGAATTGTAGCCTCTAGCCAAGAAACGTTGGACAACAAAAACACCGAAATAATAGTTCAGCCATCCTCACCCGAAGGTCAGAAATATCCAAGCCTTTAATAATAATTTCACCCATTTCCTCGTTTATGATGAACCTCACTGATTAGTCCGTACAACTCACAGATTGGCTACACAGAAATGATGCATATATTTCCATGTGTACTGTCAAACGTACGGTCCGTATTGATGCATTTCCTACTTCTGGTGAGCCAAATTAGCACAACATCATCATGCTACTTTTCAATATGAAATAAGGCATTTTATTTAGATGCTAATGTACTAAAGTGGAGCTATATTGATGTAGATGTCGATCAAGAAAGATGCGAAGACAAGAAGCGGAAGCGTGCTTATGAGGATGACGTACACAACGAACTCTTAAGCAACACAAATCTCCTCTCATATTTTGTCCGAGTGGGCCATTGCGTACAAAATGTACAAATATGGAATCTCAAACTGATATTATATATTGCATCTGCAGATCATTATTAGGGAGGAAGCGAGAGAAGTACAGGTCAACGACGATGCCGTACAAACGCCAGTACTACAAAAGGCACAACATATGATGCGTGCTGACGATGATGTGACGGCGTTGCCTCGGTATAATAAGCCAAAGAAATCAAACAATGCACAAATCATGACTCAAGGTGAGCCATCATTAATTGAAACTTACTTCTTTAATTTAAATAATTAATTACTTATTACTAATAATAATATAAAATGATACCTCTACAGATTATGTGTCTACGAAACAAGATGATGAGGTCATTGAATACATGAAAGGAAAAAGTATAGATCATAAACTCGTCAGAATCAATGATGCTTGGGGATGCAGGGATGACCTAGATTGCCTTTTTAAGTCGAATGACCAAGTCAATGGCGCGGTAAGCATGTTTAACACAGGTTCTGCATTACATAGTGTCCATACAAACTATCTGCCAATCTTTTAATGACAAATTAAAAACTTGTAGGTCATAAGTTTGTATATCGAATTGATGCGGCATGAAGAACACCTACTTCATAGAGATGGTGGAGATGTATATTTGGAAAATTCAATGGTTTCTCAAATGCTACAAATTGACGGGAAGAAAGATGAGAGGGATTTGAGCTATAATAGAGATGAAGTGGTTGAAACAAGGGCACACAATTATTTAAATGCTGATATGGTAATCTTTACCATAATACTTGACATATGCTAATTTTTTACCCTTTCAAATCTAGAGAAATAATTTAGATAACTCTCTAATACTGCAGGTGTTCCTTCCAATCAATATTGAAAAGTTTCACTGGTACCTGGGTGTTGTGAATGCTTCTTTAGGCCAGATACATGTTTTGGACTCTTTTGGAGATAATATGACAAACTTTGAAGATCTCTGGTATACGGTACGTCTAAATAATTGGTATACATATTTATTTATTCAAAATTCTTGAGTACCTGTTCTGTTTCTTAATTAGCCTTGGTGTTTTGATCATACCAGCTCTTAGGAATGGAAAGACTAATAAAATATGCAATGGGGCTTACAAAACTGGACCAAAGTAAATGGAAACACGGTACCAATATGACATCTTGGCCAATGAAACATAAGATCAAGGTCCCAATGCAAACAGATGGGTAAAATATCTTTATGTTTTGTGTATATGTCATTGCCTAACCATTATTTGTATGCCTCATATTTGATTGTTTGGAATATTGCCCAGCTATAGTTGTGGTTTATGGCTTCTTAATTATATGGAGTATTGGACCGGAAGTACTTTATCTGACCATGTAACCCAGGTACTTACTTAAGAATCTACTTCTAATACATATCAGTTATTTTTTAATTGGTTAGCATATAAGCAATTACTGTTTGCAGGAAGATATAAGTAACTTCAGGTTCAAGCTACCTGCGATCTTATATAACTCGCTGTTAAATAAAATAAGAGGGTTACCGGATAAAGAGCAAAAGACTAAGACCGGCGATGACCTAGATGAACTTGTCGAAGAGCTCGATGACCTCGATATTTTGATGTCGGGTAACACGAAGTTGACAAGGACGCTAAAGTGGACAAACAGAGAAGACCTATTGATGACAATTTGCGGGTTGTTCCACTTGATCGCCGATGATGAGACTTTAGAGTAAGTCATGCATTCTAAAGTACAACATACTGTTCTAATATAGATATTGCCTTTGTCCATTCTAGATTGCTACAGCAAGTAATTTGTTCCTTGTCCTTGTTTTCAGGAAAGAGTGGATACGAAGTACACGACCATATCCAATTTCTTTAAGTCTTAGACAAATTATAAATATTTTAGATGATGATAGACAGTTGGAACATGAAACCTTTAATATGGCTATTCGGATGGTCGCGTGCAACCAAGACATAGCGCAGAAGAAACAAATATTCCACTACATGGATCTCAAATTTGCTGTAAGTTGATATATATAAATCATTCTAAAAGATTGTTTATACATGTCATACTTAAATTATGTAATTGTATAATTATCAGGAAATAACTCATTTTGGACGAGATCCACGATGTTGTCCCAAGATTGACAAGGCATACCAAGATCAATTAAAAAAAGTATTTGAGTGCTGGCCGGAAAAGCAGTACGACATTAAAGAATGTAGCAATGTAAGTTGTGTTTTGTGTATTACTTTAAAACCTTTTAAATTATTTACCACTTACAGTCTATGTGTTTGTTTATAGATTCTACTACCATATTATCAAGATGGTCTATACACTTTATTCATAATCGACATGCAAAAAATAATCGTCCATATTATGGATCCACTTCAAGATCATGTATGCTTGAAGGGTTATGATCACAGAGATTCATATATACCTACATTACACACTATTGCTAGAAGGTTTAATCTTGCCATGGGATTGTTAAATTTTAAGATGAACAACAATATTTATCACTGGAAGCGAGAATACCCTACGTGTGTAACAAAGGTTACACATAATAAACACTGGTAATCACTTGTAATATATTTCAACTTTCATATCAAAGAAATAGTTATTTGATCTATGTACATCAAATAAAAAATTGATCTTTTGCAGGAATTTGGGAGGCTTTCTTGTATACAGTTTCATGAAGTCATGGGATGGCATAAGATTGCCACCGATCAACGATGTAAGCATGTATAGTACATAACTAAGTTTCATAAACTACATTGAAAAATAATAACTTATTTATTGTTATCTGCCATGCACAGCTACCAACTTCGCTGAGGAGGGAATTCTTGGCCGATATTTTGACGAGTAATGCAAAAGAATATAGCGACAACATCCCTGATAATCTGCAATACATGATTAAGGAGTTAGGTAGAATCTAACTTTACAATGTGCACTTATATGAAAAGTGTTCCCAAATTATATATAGACTCAAATACAATTGTTGTGTAATAGTAATATTATGAAGATTAAATTGGTTATAATTATGAGCATCACAAGATTAAAACCATAGCGTTAGCACGGGCATTATACTAGTATTTATTGAACCGACGAGAGCGCATGGCCGGCTCGGACTCCTCGTCGGGTGGATGATGATTGATGGCCCGCTCGGACTCGGAATTGAAACAGGCATCGTCCTGTTCGTTTGGTTTGTTTGACTTATAAGTCATACTTTTTTAGTTAATGAATAGTATTTTTCTCTCACACTAAATTAGCTAACAGTACTTTCAGTCATGGCTTATCAGCCAAACACACCCAAGCGAATAGAGCCCATGTTGAGAAGCCGTTTTTTTATTTCTTTTTTTTAGTTTTTTGTTATTTATTATTCTTCCTCATTTATCCCTTTCCTGGAACACCGTGGAAGCATTGGTTTAAAATTAGTGGAACCATGATAATATTTGTTGAAACATTACAAATGAGCAAAAGGGAACATCTTTTAATTTATGTAGGCACAACTTATTTTCTCATGAATCTTGAACCATTTTTTCTCTTTGAATCTTGAGTATAGCCAGCTAAAACTATCAAAATAAACTCACTAAACATAATGTGCGGGAATTAAACTCAGGCGCGCCACCTTAGCCAGGCCAACGAACCAATCACTTATACATAAAT
The DNA here is from genome assembly GCF_019320115.1 of Miscanthus floridulus. Taxonomy (NCBI): domain Eukaryota; kingdom Viridiplantae; phylum Streptophyta; class Magnoliopsida; order Poales; family Poaceae; genus Miscanthus; species Miscanthus floridulus. The sequence continues at coordinate 94,593,925 of NC_089590.1, read as the reverse complement.
ATGATAAGATGTGATGGAGATTTGCAGACCTAAAGGATGTTGTTACATGCATCTAGTATTTGCAGAGCATAATGCTATGTACTTACATACAATATACAATAATCAAATTTCACAGCAACATGATTGCATTCTTTCCCAAATGGAGCGAGTACCACGGTACCAGCAAGCAAAGGGTTGCAAAGTGTTTTCAGAGTTTTAAAAACACATACGGTTTAGCAATATATTTTGGTTTTGAATTAAAAGTTGTTGAGGCATTTCTTGTACTTCTGATGAAAACCATGATATCAACAAAATCATGGTTCTTTTAGAGCTTTAGAAACTATACACCATATCTCATTTTTCTAAACTTTGTTTTTGCACATCTCCTATTTCTAAAACCACGTTTTTTTAACAAAATTGCTAAACAATGCTTATTATCGCTCTATCATTGGGCATCGGTTATAAATAGAGTGAATCCCTTGTGTACCTCAAAAAAAGATGGTCGATCCATATGTGCCATTGAAAAATTCGTTGTGACTCTTATACCTGCTTTTAAATTTCCCCCCCTGTGCCACTTCCGTTAGGTGGCTGTTAACTTCATAGCTAGCACCGTTCAGTATGGAGTGGCACGTAAGAGATTGTCTAAATATAACCAAATGACACACGTACGAATCTTGTATGGAATATTTTAGCTTCGAAACAATAGAAAATAGAAGAAACTTCAACCACAAAGTTTTAGATCTCTTAGAGCACGCTACAACTTTGATATATGATGTGTCTCTATCCGGGATCATTTGAAAAATTTTAAAAATATTTTTTAAAATATTTAGTATATATATCTGGTCTCATAAACGATTTCAAATGAAAAGGCGCCAACCAAAAAATTTTAGATCTCGTAGATCTCTATAACTTCCATAAAAAATTATCTTCATCCAACTACATTTGAAAACGTTATGAATGTATTTATTATGCATCCATTTTGCGAATATTGCCTATACCTTCTATACCCGCTTTTAATTTTATCTTCCCTCTGTCAAGGGGGAAGAAAATTTTGAAAACGGGTATAGGAATCACAGCGAACTTTTCAATGGCACATACGGGTCAACCATCTTTGTTAGGGGCACACAAACAGGGCCGGCCCTAGGGGTAGGGCACGAGGTGCGACGGCCGAGGGCCCAAGCGGAGGAGGGTCCCAAACCCAGGTATACAAACTCCCAAGTCCTATAGTCTATTAGACATTAGCAAACTAATGACAAGAAAGATATAGAACTGGCCAGACGGTCCAAAAAGACAACATCGATATTTCATTCCTAGTTTCCTTTCCCCAAGGTCCTTCGTCTTGTTCGTTTGAACTTATTTAGCTAATTGGCTTATAAGTCATGGCTGAAAGTACTGTTGGCTGGTTTGGTGTGAGAGGGAAATATTGCTCGTTGGCTGATAAGCCATGGCTTATAAGCCAAATACGACCAAGCGAACAGGCTGGAGGTAGAGAGGAGGTGAGGAGTCACGCTGCACACACACTCTGATCGTGAGTTCGCGGCGTGCGCCTTACACACGCGGAGTTGGCGAGTCGCGCCGCCACGAAGAGCTAGACTACCGGAGACACGGACACAGCGCACGAGGACGGCGACCAGGCAGGGCTCCACGACGACGACATCTTGATTCTTGACTTCTTACGATTTGCGATGACCGATCAGTTGTTTAGGCCCAAGGTATTTTTTTCCTTTTTATTTTTAATCCAAATTAATTATTTGTATAATATTCCAGACTTCTAGTACTTTATATCCATATAGTCATATTTTTCTTCTAATTTATGTGTTAGAATTTTAGAATGTTACCTAAGAAACATTTGTCATGGGTGAGAAAAGAAAACGAATATATTGCTTTTTTAATCTCCATTGTTTCTCGATAATTATCATACATCTACAAATATATCGCTTAATCTACACTGTTCCTCAATAATTATCAGACATGTTAAATTAAAAATATGTTATTGAATTTAATTTCGTTTTGTAAGTAAAATTAGTACCTATATATTATAAGATTTTATACATGGTTCGGAGGGGCCGTTGCGACGAGATCGTCAGAGGGCCCTTAAAATCATAGGACCAGCACTGCACACAAAGAATTCTCTCTTACAAATATCCTCCTTTTATATTAGTTGACTTCCAAAAATATCAAACTTCAATTTGTATACACTACAATTTGAAAATAGCATGAGAACTGAGCATAACTGAGGTAGCTATCACTTATCAATGGTGGATGGTGGTCATTCCATCATTGGAGGGTGAATTGAACCTAATATTTGACGTCTTGTAATCTCAATAGTACAGTTATATAAGATGCCTCATAAGGAATGCTTTCTTGTCTCGTCAGCGCCTAAAAAGGAACCCTAAAAGTCCTGTTTGGCTAGTATTAAAGCCGGTTGAAGCTATTTTGGTGTGAGAGGAAAATACTGTAGATTCTAGCTGATAAGTTCAAGCGAACGAGCCATGGGAAAAATCTAATATACTAACTTTTCCAATCAAGTGACGGTATTAAGGCTACTCATAACGATTGTGTTATAGCTTTAAATATAGTTATAGTATGATACAATTCACTTTGTACAATAGTATTATGACGTTGTTTCTTAGCGCCAAGCCAATTAACCATGGCATCTATTTTACATATATATATGTTAATGAATCCAAAGCATTTATGCGATTTTTTCCCTTAGAATTCTAAATTATAAGTTCTTTTAGCTTTTATGATCGCAAATGCTTGTACACAATCGTCCATCCCGTTAAGACCCGTGCCTTCCTGGGCTTGCGCAACGGCTAGGCCCAATAGCACCTCTACGTCTCTTCCATCCCTGAAAAATTCCCCACTCGCACTCGCATTAATGCCATGGCGTCATCGTGCATACGCCCTCCACACGCTGCCCCGCCGCGCCCTTCCCCCACTGTGCGCCCGTCCCTCGCTGTGCCTTGCCACTTCCCCTCACCGCGCCGCGCTGCACCCCATCTCCCGTGGGCGGACGACGCTGGATGACTGCGGCCAAGCAGCAGCGCTGGAGAAGCCGCACCGATGCGCGCGAGCCTGGGCAACGAGCAGGCACGGGAGGATCGTAGGAGCAGCGACGGGCTGACGTCCTGTAGCCAAGGGGTATGCTAGGTCGATGTCCCTTGACCCGAACTTGCTGGCTACCGCAATTCCCCACTAGGTAGGCCATGGTCGCCGGCAACGTCGTGTTTCAAGTGTTTCAGGCATTCCCGACTTATGTTTCGTGTGTTTGATGTGGATGTTGCAAGCGTAAATTTTCAAGTGTATCAGGTGTTTAAGACGTATGTTTCAAGTGTTTTATTTGAATATTGCAAAATTAGATCTGGGTGTTGTATATACATGCATATTGCGGGAGTATGTTTCAGGTGTTTCATACGTATGTTGTAAGTGTTTTATCTGGATGTTGCATATTTTTTGCAATGGCTACGGACGTGTTTTTCAAGTGTTGTGCAGGTGTTTCAGATGTGTGTCGCATGTGTTTCAGATGTTTCGAACGTATATTGCAAGTGTTTCATCTGGATGTTGCAAAAGTAGATATAGTATTATACATGTTGCAACGAGACCCGCCTGCTGCAGCTGCTGGGCACCATGCATGCGTGTGAGAAGCGGAGGGAATGGAGGCAGGGGCACGTGGCCCCGCGCGCATGCGGGCATCGGAAGCAGAGAGGGCGCGAATATCCGGACGGGGAGGCGCGGAGGTTCCAGCGTGCGCACGGGCACACACGTGAAATGGAGCAGCAGGCACCGACGTCCGGACGTAGGCGTCTGTCCGGACGTCCGGGTGCTAACCACGCCGTTTATGGATACAAATATATCTACATATGTGAAAAAGTAAAAAAAAAAAAGCTAGAATGATTCGTAATTTAAAATGAAGGGACTACTTTCGAAATTAAGCACCCACGTGTCTCCAGGATTTCTGTATCACCATACTCCACTTCTCTTTCTGTTCTCCCACGCAAAGTCTGAATGGCCTAGTCCAATCCGGGCCGATCGCCCATGGCTAGCGCCACCGCTGCTGCATATATACCTACCATTCCACATGCTGCCAGGCCCAGCTGCCCATTCACAAGCTTCTGCGGCCCAAAACTACCAACCAACCCAAGCTTTGTTTGCAACCCGGGCCGCCAAGATAGGGTCGGAAAGCCCCGCCGCCGACGGCGTCGGCGACGCCACGCGCAAGCGGCCCAGCAGCGGCGATGGCCCCACCCCGGCGCCCGCCGACAAGCGCCGCCGCCCGGAGCACCCCTCCTCCTCCTCCGCGGGCTCACGCGACCGCCACCAGGCCCACCACCACCAACCCCACGGCCGACGGCCGCCGTCGTCCTCGGCCGAGGAGAAGGTGCGCGCCTCCCACATCCTGATCAAGCACGAGGACTCCCGCCGCAAGGCCTCGTGGCGGGATCCCGAAGGCGTCGCCATCTCCGCCACGACCCGCGACGACGCGGCCGACCTCGCGCGCGCGCTCCGCGACCAGATCGTCTCCGGGGACCGCAAGTTCGAGGACATCGCCGCCGAGAACTCCGACTGCAGCTCGGCCAAGCGCGGCGGTGACCTCGGTCAGTGCTCCGTGCTAAATCCTACTGGTCAACTAGTTGGTGTATATGTGTGTATATACCCTCTCTGTAGGGTTTGTTTTTTGGTGAGCGGTTGATTGGTTGCGTGGATATGACCTGTTGTTTTGGATCCTGATTAGACTTACAAATAGAGCTTCTCTAGTACAGGACAAGGAAATATTTGTGTCTGGTGGATAATCCTCCAGTCTGATCTAGAATTCTAGATGCAGTAGGTGTGGCTGCCTTGTATGTTAGGATGGTTATTTGAATATGGAGCACTTTGGTGTCTGATTGTGCACAATAATGGCAAGTTAAGTGTTGCAGTTGCACTGTAATTCAGAATTTCAGACGACAAACATCCTACTCCTTATTCAAACAGTTGCTGTTAATGTAGTGCCCTCATTTGTGACAAGTAAAGTAGTGCCCTCCATTTGTGACAACTGATAAGTAAGACAAAATATGCCATCATTTGTGCCAAGTAAGACAAAATATATGCTGCTTCACTTACACTTTCTCACCGGCTTGATTGGCTGCTTGTGGATTGGAGGCTTTAAATTTGCTGTACTGTGCATGGTTTTTTATTTTTGGAAGTCCTCTGATTTCTGTCCAACTTTATCACGAAGAATACTGAAAAGCTTCTTGTCTAAAACTTTCTGTATTTTTATTTTTGGAGAGAACTTTTTTGGCAAGTATTGTACTATTTGCTAGAAGGAGCCAGGGTGATGAAGCAGATTCATATATTATCTTCTAAACTTTCTGTAACGCAAAAACCACCCTCATCCAATGCTGTTTAGATTCATATATTATCTTCTAAACATTTGAAAATCCACGACCAATAACGATTTAAGTTTATGGCTATTGTTGCAGGTTCATTTGGGAGGGGTAAGATGCAGAAGGCTTTTGAGAAGGCTGCGTTTGCTCTGAAGGCGGGGGAGATAAGTGGCGTGGTTGATACAGAGAGCGGGGTGCACATCATCAAGAGGACTGGCTGATTGCAGCTGCGACAGTATCCATATACGGTGGAAACAGGGATGCCTTGGAGAGGCTTTATGGTTTCTTGCTTCATTGGTGAACTCGTGCGTTTCTCTTATGCGCTTGAGAAAATGAGATGTTTGACTTCCTTTTGTAAACTTCGCTGGAGACCTCTGGTTTGGAACTGTGCTCACGGCCACGATGGGATCAGATTATTTTGAGTATGACACTATTGTATGTCTATTCTTTCTGTCATCTCGTGTCATTCTTGCCTCCGAGGATTTTACATCTTACCCCGAGAATGCCCTTGAATTCAGTGGCCAATTTGTTTTCTTATAAGTAATCCTGAATTTACTGTTGCGAGTCTTGAGTGCAGTGAACAGTGAGAGGCGTCCGTATGGGTACGATGCTGTGCTCGCTGCAGCCTGCAGATTACAGATTCTTTCGCCTGCAGGCTGCAGCTCTAAAACTTTGGGCTAATAATGTACTGTAGCAATTTGAAACGAGCAGGCTCAAAAGGCATGTTTGGATGGATGCCCTACCTGGCCATAGCCAAATCAGGGTATGTCCAATCGATCAAGCCAAAATTTTAATACATGCAAAATATACTATAGCTGTGTATGATGAGTAGGATCCGTATGTCATTTTTTTTTCATGGAAACATGATCACATTGGGATCTTGTTTTCAAGATAAAATCGTAAAGAATATAATGGTGAAAAGTGAAAACAAATTGAAATTGGATACCCTGTTTAGTAATTGGGCACCCGATGAAACTCACTGCGACCAAAGACTATTATATTTTAATTGGGCTTAGCTCAACCTTATTTCAATTAAATGAAATAAATTAACCCACAATAAATATCATGTGTAATAAAGGATTTATCCGGTATGTAAAATTAATTAAAGATTGTCTCGGTTTAAATGGGTGGCAATGTTTGTACTTGTTGTAAGATTAAAAAGATGGTAGGCAAGCCACATGTCCACACCCGTGCCGAGTCATGACACATGAGCTCGGGCGGGCAGGCCACCACAGGAGTGGTGTGTGACGCCAACGAAGTTTTTGGTGAATGTGAGAAAGAATAATGATAGACCAAGAAAGATGAGAGTGATGAATCGACATAATGAAAGGAATTTTTGTACTATAATTTTAGATATAGATATAGATTGGCGAAATAGTCATTTTGGTCCCTCATCTATCGTCCAAGGCTTAATTTCATCCCTGATCTTTCAAAATGGACGGTTCAGACCTAAAACTTTATATTTTTTGTTCAATGTCATTCCAGGACTATCAAAATTTTATTTCAATTCTCAATCTTTGTGATTTGGGCACACAATTTTATCCGTAAACTATCAAATATCATTTTTTATGGAATTGGAGGGGCCGGTGCTCCTACAGGAATATTATTAAAGGAGAGCAAGAAACCTTGAGTACAACAAATTAAGAGACAAAGGAGAGGAAGAAAATAAGAAAGATCAAGAAAATTACAACAGTTTTGGATCCATAATAATAAATCAAAAATAAGAGAAACTTTGGTCTTGGCCCACAAGGACATGAGATTCAACTCCTTTCTGAACACTTTTTTGCCAAGAGAACGTTTTGCTGCACATTCTTGAACAATGAAATCATTTCGAACAGTCCAAATGGCCCAGCACAATAGTACGCCAATTATCAAATATCATTTCAGTCTAGTCTCTAGACTTCAATAGTTTATGGATGAAATTAAGCTCAAAGTACAAAGTTTGAAGACTAAAATGTTTATTTGATAGTTCTAGGATAAAACTAATAATAAAATAAAGTTTAAGGATTGAAACGGTTATTTTGAAAGTTTATATAAAATTGAGTCTCAGACAACAATTGAGGGACCAAAATAAATATTTCACTGTATAGATTTATGCGAGAGTGCATAAGGGAAGCCATTTCCCTACCTCCTCGATTGAGGTTGCCGATGTCCGGACTCCGGTACACTGAAGGTGCATGCGACCAAATCTGAAAATGTCTTTGTCCATTCATGATTTAATCCGTTTTTTTATTTGTTTTACTATGCAACATGCATGCATTTTTCATTATTAGGAAATTTGCTGCAATTGGAGAAACTTTAGGAGATTATGTGTGGGATTAGCACCGCCGATGCAACGTTGTCAGAGCCAATGGTAGGTGGCAGAGGGTGGGGGCAGTCGAGTCTAACATGGAGAAGCTAGATCTTGTGATTAGGGTGTCACCAACAAGCTAGCTACATCGCTAGCTCAGGGTATGTTTTGGTTGACGCGGAGGTGAGAGAGTTAAGAAAACGCTAGCGTGGAGCCAAGGGCGAGGCTCGCCCGATACTTCTACTGTCTTGCATGCGATTTTTCACTGCCGCTGTTGAGGGCGCCCTTAGGGATGACTGTAGCTGGGAGTGGAGGCGACACCCAAGCCAGATGGGAAGTGACAGCGGCGGGGGAGCATAGAGCGAGGTGGAGTGGGGACAAAGAGAGAACATGAGCATGCAGAAATGTTAACTGCTGCACATCATCCAGAAGTAAAGTCCAAGAATGTTATGCTTCTTGCATAATTTGGTTGAATGATTTGTTGGTCGTTTGCAACCTTGTATCATGCGAAACCGCGAACGTGATGGTAAGATTGCACCAGTGTTTTATCATGTGGATCTTTCGTAGGGGCATAATTATGCAAGGTCATTATCTCAATTATTAGTGTGTAAAAATGGTTCAGCTAGTGGCAGGGGTGGTGTTATGTCTTGGACATGAATGAGAAATTCAGCAACATGTTATCTACCTTTATCAAGCGATCATTTGGTTTGGTAACGAAAGCGGTGGATCCTGAATTCCCAATTGAAATGTATATAGCTTCCTTTTCACTCTCTAATAGGGGGTCACAAAAAAATGCAGGAAATCAGTAACTGCCCCCAATTGTCTTTAATTTGGTTTTCATCTGCATCACCACAGTTGTCATAATGTTAGCACATGCATTATACTAGTACTATGTGTATCGGCTGAGCTCTGTGAAGGCGCCTGGATCATGAGTTCATGACACATGGCTGTAAACCTAGTGCGATTTAGAGTTCCATTAAGAATTTCATTCAAAAAACCTTAGGACGATAGAAAATACTTATATACATTCAAATCAAAGCAGCAACGAATTGAACATGCATGCACCGTCACGTTGGAAATCAGAACGACCGAGATGCTCAAAAATTAAATGATCAATTATCGATAATAATCATAGCTCATATAGGTCATTATCAAGCAACCGATCTAATCCCGTACTGGCTTAATTGGGTTCTTCTACATAAAGCTTAATGCAAATTAAGACTAGTGCAAGGAACCAATCTGATCCTCCGTTACCGACCTCCGTATACTGTCCTGTGTATGTGTGAATCAGCCACACCCATAAGGCGACGACGGCAGCGATGAGGATGACGAACAGGCACACCGGGGAGCTGAGCATCCACGTGCGAACAAAGGCAAATAACGCAGCAGCTGTGGCCATCCACGAGAGGGGCACGCCAACCCAGGTCCAACCGACATCAGCGAGAGCGTCCCACGCAGCCATGGCCGCGCGCGGAAGGAAAAATTCCATGCAGGCCATCTCTGCCGCGACCAGCGCCATGTAGACTCCCCACAGCACCAGGGGCAGCAGCCGCCACGGCCCCCATCGGCGGGGACGAAGGCGGAGGTGTAGTATAGGTAGTAGGCTGCGGCCATGGGCACGGCGAGGGCGACAGATGGCAGGTAGACACCCACTATCCACAGCATGACACACGGTGTGCGCAAGGCTTCCCCGATCGTAGGCAGCGGCGCCACCGCGGCCGGTGGAGTCGTCATGATTCCGGTGGAATTATAGATGGATTGTTGGATGGGAGTGGACAGGTCTTTTCTATGAGGGCCATCATTGTTATATATACAAGCAAACATGACCAACAGAAGCTAATTATATATATATATATATATATATATATATATATATATATATATATATATATATATATATATATATATATATATATATATATATATATGGAGAGGCTATTCAGTAGCCGGCTACAGAATAAGTTATTCTGTAGCCACCTCCATTTACCATAATTTTATATACTAATTTACCGTAAGCTATTCAGTAGCCGGCTACAGAATAAGTTATTCTGTAGCCACCTCCATTTACCATAATTTTATATACTAATTTACCGTAATGTCAATACATATTTACGATAGTTGGGTTACTATAACACACGAGGGATATTTACCATAACGTTATATTAAACCACTTAGTAAGGAGTTACTATAATCTCGTAAATTAACATAGTAATTATCGTAACTCAAAGTGGCTACAGAATAAGTTATTTTGTAGCCAGCTACAGGATAGTAGTTCTATATATATATATATATATATATATATATATATATATATATATATATATATATATATATATATATATATGGCTGGTTTGGTTGGGTGGCAAACTCCCGACCAAGCCCTAGAAAGTCACCTCAGGTATGTTTGGTGGGCTGGTTAGGCCTCTTAGCCTGCCCCAATATAAGCACCCACCATGCCCAAGCCTAGCTAGCTAGCCACCCGTTTGAATTTTGCAGATTTGAAGAAAGGAGAGGCTTTGTTTTTTTTTATTTACTTCGTTGTATTGTTGTTGAGGATTCTATGAGCATTCGAAAGCCATGTGAGGTGTTAATCCTGAAAGAAGCTAATTGTTCTTGTTCATCTCATATGATGTAATGTATATTTGATCATTTATACGTCTTTCCTAGATTTTTTTTATTTCTTTTAGTAGCAACATTCGACACAATTAGTCGTTTGCATTACAAAAATTAGGCTGGCAACAACTAAGTACAGTATAACAGAGGCATATTTAGTTTTGAGGTTGAATTTAGTAGCCTGCGCTGCTATTTGGGCGGGCTTTGTTCTGATCTGGACACCTATAGTGAGCATCAACTTGTCCTATATCTACTCCAAAGAACGTTCGCTGGTATTAGACAGAAAAGGACTACATGTTGTTTTGAAAAAAACAATGTAGAATTGTAAAGTATAGAGCCCCTCGACCATTTTTGAGTGTTAATAAAAAGAGTTGTTAAATTTTGGTACCAATAGCAGCTCGGACAAAGTGGCACAAGAGGAAACAAAAAAAAAATCAAACTATAACTGATTTGAGTGGCATGGGGGTAAACGTAAGAAAATTGAAGACTAGCTAGGTTGAGGATAAATTGGCCATTCAGCTAGCAGTTTTAAGGCTATTTGAGCCTAAACACACGGCAGTGGCATAGAAGGAAAGAAAGTATACTGTAGTGTCATAAAAGTCTTCCAAATTTTTTTAGGAACACAGAAAGAATTACGATCTTTTATAATGGCTCACAAGTAAAAGACTGATTAATAAAAACTTCAGAACATAAAAAAAGACTAATTAATAAAAACTTCAGGACACAAAAAAAAAACAGTAAGTAGAAAAACTCAGGAAAATAAAATTACAGCTAATCTTCAGATTTTAAATCTTGTGATAATTTTTCTTTACAATAAGGTTTAAAATGAGTACTACTACTAAATTAAAGACCAATGTAGAAGTAGGAAACTGGCTACACAGAAGTAAAGTGTCAACTGAGTGGGGATAATAAGGGAGCTGATACAGAGAGATCATCAAGAACACCTATTACAGAGATGGTTTTTTTTTTGTCAACATTCCATTACAGAGAGGCATCCTCAAGAACACCCATCACAGAGAGGTACTATCAACGTTACAGAGAAGCATTGTCGGGAGCACCCACCACAAAGAGGTACTATTAATTACACAGGTCAGGGATATGGCAGGTTAGCTAGCAAGAGAGCCAATGCCTCAGATGTGCACAGAGAGGTACTATTAACTACACAGGTCAGGGATATGGCAGGTTAGCTAGCAAGGGAGCCAACGCCTCAGATGTGCATCTCCCTTATGGCCTTATCAGTTATCCTGTAGTTCGGAGATCCACCTCTTCTTGTAAGGTTCATGCTGTGGACAAAGAAAAGCCTAGTTAGCATATTATGAGACTAAAGCAAAGTTTAGCACATGATAGGGGTGTTTGGTTTGAGGAATGGGGTGCCCCATCATTTTTTTCGCTCCTCACTCTTTTGTTTGGTTTATGTAATTGAATGGGTAGGTCCACCACTACCCCCATTTGTTTCGCTGAAATTTGCGCCCTGTTCGTTTGAGTTTGTTTGGTTTGTTTTTGGCTTGTTTTCAGCCAACGAACAGTATTTTTCTCTCACATTAAATCAGCCAACAGTACTTTCAGTTATGGCTTATAAGCCAAATACGACTAAGCGAACAGGTTGTTAGCTTATGATGATGCTTATGCTGAAATTATGTGAGAGAAAAATACTGTTCATTCGTTGGCTTATGCTGATGCTTATGTTGAAATAGTATAAGCATTAGTATAGAGTCGTTCTACCCAAACTCATGATGGACTACCTTATGAAGGATATGATGGTCAACCAAATACCACCAAAGAGTTGTTGTCAGCTGCATTTACCAAGATTTGCCTAGGACTTTTTCTATCACACACTTCTTGGATGTACACAAGAAGCTAATACAAAATATAGCATCAAATTCATTTCGAGTGCTCGTGAGGTACTCGTGTTCGGCTCTCTTAGACTTGATTCAAGATCGGCTCGAATTCTAAATCTCCCAAGCTTTTTGAGCTCGAGCTCGAAAAGCTCAAGCAACATCGGGCATGGTTACCACCAAGCATGACTCTTTAAGATGCATAAACATGTATTTTATTTTATTTTATTTTTGACTAATTGCATTTTGCAAGTCCCCACGAGGCTAAACAATGATTCACGCCTAAACACCGTATAGACTGGAATTATAGTTAAACTTGAGAGATCGTGGCTCGGAAGATTTTCGTTGGGAACCACGTGCTAATTTATATAATAATTTAGCAAGACGTCTGTGGTGACTTCGTCAATCTCGAGATGTGCCGGTTGTAGGGGTAGGATTTGCGTACGTGTGTTCATAGGAGTGAGCGTACGTGCGTGTTAAGTGTCTGCGCCTGTACTTTTATAATTCACAAAAAAAAAAGCCTAAACGAATCCTGGTCTCATTCCGGAACAAATGAACGAGCCTTAAGGTAGATGAATTATAGCCAAGAAGAAACAAAATCCATTTTTCGCCTGAAATCTAACCAAACCGAGTGGCGAACCAAACCAACTAGGACATGTTTGTTTGCCTACACTAGGGTGGTCGGCGGGTACCAGCCGAGCCTGGACAACACTAGACAGGCCCAAGCGGTGCAATTGGTTTTTTTTTCTTCTTCTCTGAACGCAGTAAGGGCTGGCTGAAGATGAGACTGTGTTTGTTTGCCTGTACAAACATGCATGACTACCCTGCATCAGAAATATGGTGGCCTTACCACCCTCAGCTTCTTGTTCCTCACCTCATTGCCATTTCATCGAGCCCCTCACTGGCGTGGCGTGAGCAGCTGAACCACAAGATGGCACAGGCGCGCGTGACCTCCTCAGCCGAGAGCCAAAGAAAAGCTCGAAAAGCAACCGAATCCAATCTCCCGTCGTCGTGGATCCCAAGCTCTCGTCGCTGGCCAGAGACGGAGAATCCAATCCCGTCGTAGGCGGCGAGCGTGGGGAACGAGAGGTGGTGCGCGGAGAGGGCCGCGGCGACGAGGTGGCGGAGGTGCAAGCAGCGGCCTGCGCGGCGGCGGCCCCCGCGCCCGTGGCCTGCGTGGTTCACGATTTCTTGGAGAAGACGGGGAGGAGGCAAGAGGTACCGAGGTGACGTAATCACTCGCTTGCCTCTGTCGCGCCCGCTCGGAGAAACGAAAATTTTATTCGTTGCACTCCTAAGGCGCAGTGGCCAGCTGGTGCGGGCAAACAAACGCACCCTAGGGACGCGCGTTGCCGCCACGCACCTCCCTTCCTTCACTTCTCCCCTCCTCCGATCTCCGCCCCCTCGACTTGCCAAGGGTCGGCTCGGTGGTCTCCAATCCAAGCTTTCCACGCCACCATTCTTCCCACCCGCGCCTCAGCAATTCAGCATCGCCGATTCGCCGCGGCACCGGCACCTCGCCGGCCATGGGCGCGTCCTCCTCGACCGGCAACCCGTCCCCAGAGGCGCACGAGCAGCGGGAGCAGGAGACCCTCGCCTCCGCCGCCCTCTCCCTCCCGCTCCTCCGCGTTGCCTTCTCCCGCTCCGCCACCGCCGCCAACGCGCTGCCGGATGCCCTCGCCCCGCCGCCCGCCTCCTTCCGTCTGCCCGGATCCCCGCCGCCGCCGCACTTCCACGACATCCTCGCGGGGCTTGGCCCCGCCATCGCTTCCCAGTTCTTCGGCCACGGAGCCGCCGCGGCGCCGGAGGGAGACGCCGGGTGGGTCCCGTTCCTCAGGGGGTTCAACCGCTGCTGCGCGCGCGTGCCGGCCTCCCACTCGCTCGCGCTGCTCCTCCGCGTGTACGCCGGCGCGGGGGCACCCTGCGGCGTCCAGCTCCAGCCGGACGAGGACGGGAAGGTCGCGGGGGAGCTCACGCCGGAGGAGATCGCGGTGTTCCTCTGGATGTGCTGGGTCATGGCGTGGAGCGCTTCGGCCTCGAGGGTGGCCGGTGACGGAGGGGAGAAGTCGGGGCCCGTCGCCGTGCTCCTCCCGGACGTGACGCACCTGGTGCTGTCTGCGCTCGTCTCGGCGGGCGCTGTCGCGGATGATGCGGGCGTTTGGGGCTGGGACATCTCCAGCGGTGGGAAGGGGGTGAAGGTCCAGGAGTTCACGTCGTGGGTGCTGTCCACGCCTGTCGGGCTTGGTAACTGCCTCTCGCGGTATGTGCGGGACAGATTCCGCTCCCTGGCTGCTGACTCTGTGGAGGTAATCAAATCATATTACAGAATTTGTAGCTACTGTCAAACATTGGATGAATTCACTCTGTATCATGTATTATCATTAGAATTTGTGCGACATTACTATTTCCTTGTTAGATCATAGATCATACTTAAGTGTAGAAATGGGTTATATTGTTCTGTTTCTACTTGTTTTTTTTTTTTTTTTTACTGACCATGACTTGGAGGCTAAGATTTTCCATTGTCATTCGTGACCTGTTATGGTTTGAAAATTGTCTCCAGATTGTCCTGATTCTGCAAATTATCAGCAAATTCTATAATCTTATAGCATGGACCCTTTTTTTTGTACTTGACGGTTCAGAATTGTCTCTAAAGAATTCTGGTAGAAGTTGTCCACCCACAGATTCTACAATATAATGATGGTCGATTTATAACTAGGTCCACTACTGAGGGGGTTGGGGTTTACGTCACTCTTTAACATACAAAAAAATGTTGCTCTGGAAACATTGCGTTTGAGAAAAGGGTTTCTATTGTTCTGTTTCTACTTGTTTTTATACTGACCTGACTCGGAGGCTAAGATTTTCTATAGTTATGCATGATCTGATATAGTTTTGAAAATTGTCTCTTGATTGTCCTGATTCTGCAAATCATCAGCAAATTCTGTAATGTTATAGCTTGAACCTTTTTTTGGGGGTACTTGATGGTTCAGCAATAGCTATAAAGAATTATGGTGGAAGTTGTCCAGCCACATATTCTACAATATAATGATGGTCGATTTATAACTAGGTCTACTACTGAGAGGGTCGGGGTTTACGTCACTCTTTAACATATTGTTGCTCTTGAAACATTACGTGCACTAGGCATGAAATTGTTTATGACATTCTCTCTTCTAGAAAAATAGAGCTTTATTTATTTTTGCTTTTTTAAGTAACCATGCCTATGATTAACTTCAACTGAGCCTTTTTTTTGTTATCTCATGAACTAACTGGAGTTCTTACTCATCACAAGCAGGAGAGCTCTGTTTCAACTGTTAACACAACCTTTGATACTTCTGATGTTTATCTGCTAACAAGGGGGAGAGCATGGGCAATCGCTCTCAGCATAAGAAACAAGTTGAGTGAAAAGCTGTTGTCAGCTTCTGTAATTGGAATGGATACAGAAGACCTTCTTTATAGGTAACTTGGTGCGCTGATGATTATATCTGTAAGCTAGTTTTCATACAACGTTGCAGTTTTTAGTTGACTTGAGTATGAGTGCAATTTTTTTTTTCCTAATCTGATTAAAAATTTAAATATATAGTATGTAATACGTCACTTGGGTTGGGGAGGTAGGGGGTGGCAGCTAGGGCTCGGAGGGGCTGGCGGCTTCGGCGGCGTGGGGAAGAGGAGGGAGGCGGCGCACAGAAAGAGAGGGAGGAAGGGGATAAGCCCTTAGGCTATTTCTTTCTTAATTCCCAATGAGTACAATACCTCTATATTTATAGTCCCTAATGGACTTGTGTCTCAAGTAACTACGAAGAATATCCTTATAGATTGGATTTCCCTTTCCTAAACAAACCAAACTCCAATCTCCTAATTTATTCCTATTTCTATTTTCCTAATTCCTTCCAAGGGAAGGAAACACTGAGCTGCCGCCGCTGTTGCGGCGGCGCTGGCCATGGGCGCGCCCCCTCCTGGGCCGCGGCTGGCCCATTGGCCATGGGCTGGGGAGGTGCCATCAGGCGCGTGACATCTCTCCCCCCTTTCTCCAGGCAGCGCGTCTTCGTGCTGCATCCTTGCTTGGTCGTTGATGTTGCTCGGGAAGGAAGGCTCCTCAAAATTTATTGCTTGTATGTTGAAGATGAAGCACTTTAGCTTGATCGCCATGTTGGTGGTGTTATTGCGAGTGTTGTTGATGATGGGGTCGTTGTGGAGTTGGAGACTACCGCTGATGACGAGGTGGTAGTATGGCTTGGTGGGCGATGTTGGCCCAAGCTCGTCTCGAGCTGTGGTGATGATGGTGTGGCGGTCTCCGGAGTTGTGGTGTATGTTGGTGTAGCCGATTTCTGCGAAGAGGAACGTCGGGGTTGTTGTAGCGTGGAAGCGTTTGATGATGAAGTGCTACGCCTAATGGCAAGGAGGAAGTCCAGCGAGTTCGGTCGTGGCGGTGATGGTGCCACACGGTAAAAGTACCTACCGAAGTCGACGAAGATCCCTTGGTCGAGTGACCAAACCAGTGTTGCAGTGCCACCTATGGTGGTGATGGTGGTAGGTAGTCCAGGCTCTTCCTTGAGGGCTTGAGGAATGTGGACGTTCCCGACGCGGAGTAGCTGGCGGCCGAGGTTGTCGAGGAAGATGACTGTGGTTGGTAAGACAATGCCTGCGGCCATGGGCGCCCCAGGAGGATGGCCGATGGGAAGGCGGTGTAGTCTAGTGCTGTTGGCGGTGGATGTAGACTGAGTGCCTGCGCCGGTCCGCCGAGTAGCAGTGCGGCCAGCAAGTCCACCAGGAGAGGCGAAGTTGTTGGGACGTAGGAGCGCCCATCGAAGAAGAGGAGTCCCTGGTCGATGGACCAAGTGGGTGCTGCCGTGGCATTGTTGATGTCGGTGGCAATGTGGCGTAGCTCCCATTGTTGCAGTATGGCCTGTCGAAGCTCGTCAAAAACGGGCCCCCAGGTGTTGATGTGGTCGAGGGCGTTGGGGTGGCGTGGCCTTCTTGCGCGGCTTATGACATCAGGAGGTTGGGCTGCTCTGGTGGGGAAGCTGATGCGTGGAACTAGTGCCTTTGCCGGGGTAGTGTATGTTGTCGGGGTCGCTGTAGGGGGAGGTGCCGAGTCGCGTGCCATCTTGCCCGGAGGGGCGTCGACTTCCGGGTGCGTTGTGTAGTCGGGGTTGGTGTCGAAGTCGAGGGAGGTTCGTGCGACGTTGCCGGTTGTAGATGCGAGATGCTCCTGAACGCGTGCCAGAGTGATGGCCGTCTCCATCTCTCATGGGTGGTGTTGTGCGATCGTCGCCTGGAGTGGATCATGTAGGCCTGTGATGAAGAGGGTGATCTGGTGAAGCTTGCTGGCGATGCCGACGTGTAGCACGTAGGCGGTGAATTTGTCGATGTAGTCATTCACGGAGCCGTTGTGCTTCGGAGGTGCGAGGTCGTTGATCGTGTCTCGTCCGATTGGCGGGTCGAAGACGCGGATGAGGCTTTTGGTGAAGCGTGCCCATGTGGTCATAGGTGCGTCCTTTGTTGAGCGGATGAACCCTTGTTGCGCCGGTCCTGTTAGAGGAAAAACTGCATACCAGATTTGGTTGTTGTCTGGTACGTGGTGCAGCTTGAAGAGGAGTTGCCGTGAGAGCCACGGTAGTGGATCCATCGAACCGTCGAACGTAGGGGTTGTCAGCCGAGTCGTGACGAGATGCTGGAGTGGAGGTGGGGGCGCCTGCTGCGCCAGCGGCCAGATGGCCGGCTCCGGCGGTGGAGGTGTGGGCGCCTCCTGAGCCGGTAGCCAGAAGGCCGGCTGTATAAGTCGGCGGCCGGCCGGGGCTGGCTGGACAGTCGCGGGGCTGGCTGGGCGCCGGCCAAGCGGGGGGAGGCACGGCAGCAGCGGTGACTGCAGTGCTGCGAGCAATGTGTTCGACACCTCTATGACGATCTCCGGGGTGTTGGAGGAGTGAGGTTCCTCCATCTTGTTGTTGAGGAAAGATTTGCCATCGGTGATCGTGACTTGCTTGGTCTCCGCTTCGGGGCTGTTGATGGCGTGGCTGGCTGCATCTTCGCTGCGGGGTGCAGCAGGCAGCGAGGACGCGGCGGCTTCGGGCAGCAGCGGGCTGCTGCTGCTGTTGGCGGCCATGGTAGGCATTGCCGGAGTGGTGATTTCCGGTTGAGGTGGGTCTGCTATTGGAGGGAAATTTTTGCGGCTAGCGAAGAACTCCTCAAACTTCGTCCAATCATCGCAGACCTTGTGGATGTCGTTGCAGACTGCGTCAATGTCGATGATCTTGGTGGTGGTGGTGGCCATCGGATCGTCTGGTCTCCGGATACCAGGTGTAACACGTCACTTGGGTTGGGGAGGTAGGGGGCGGCAGCTAGGGCTCGGAGGGGCTGTTGGCTTCGGCGGCATGGGGAAGAGGAGGGAGGCGGCGCACAGAGAGAGAGGGAGGAAGGGGATACCGCTTAGGCTATTTCTTTCTTAATTCCCAATGAGTTCAATACCCTTATATTTATAGTCTCTAATGGACTTGTGTCTCAAGTAACTACGGGGAATATCCTTATAGATTGGATTTCCCTTTCCTAAACAAACCAAACTCCAATCTCCTAATTTATTCCTATTTCTATTTTCCTAATTCCTTCCAAGGGAAGGAAACACCGAGCTGCCGCCGCTGTTGCGTCGGCGCTGGCCACGGGCGCGCCCCCTCCTGGGCCGCGGCTGGCCCATTGGCCATGGGCTGGGGAGGTGCCATCAGGCGCGTGACATAGTATCTCATTGTCAATTCATCTAAGGATCTAGTAAGAATTAACATCGATAAAATGTTTGTATGTAGGTCATCTGTTCATGGAAAAGGACTGAGCCGATTCTGGTCTCGTGTTGAGGGGTACAAAGGACCGATGCTGATTCTACTTTCAGCATTCTCAAAGAGTGGTGGTGAGAATGTTGATTCTGATCGAAGATGGGTGATTGGTGTATTGACCGAGGAGGGATTTGAGAGCAAAGATACCTTTTATGGTAGCTCTGGGTTCCTTTGTGCCGCACATCCAATATTCCGCATGCTACCACCATCTGGTATGACTTTTATTGACCACAACTTTGTCTGAGCTGATAGTAGCTTACTATACCTCTAACCTAGCAGGTAAGGAGAAGAACTTCATGTACTGCCACCTACATCCTCAGATAAGAGCTTATGAAGCAAATCCAAATCCTGTTGGCTTAGCATTTGGTGGTACAATTGGAAATGAGAGGATTTTTCTTGATGAAGACTTCTCAAGAGTTTTAGTTCGACACCATGCTGTTGATAAAACTTATCAACATGGTTCTCTCATCCCCAATCAGGTTAAATTCAGATTTACTGGTGTTCATGGAGGATATAACCTGATTGCTCTATGCACAATTCCACCTTATTTACAATCTTAGATTCAGGCTTTAAGGATAGTTTGTTCTGATTTTGTGCTGAAGATATTTTGTTAGCAATCTTCCTTTCTGTTTGGCTTCAAATACGTTTTTATCTATCCCAAAAGTTGCACAACAGATGTGCTTTTGAAATTTTTGTAGGGTGATTGAACACTCCCATTTGAGTATTGCTTCTCTGTTCTCCCAAAGAACATTCCAGATTCCACAAATCATAACTCACGCCCTATTAGTGAAGCCCACTCAGTTGCCATGTTTATGTGCTTACATAGGTTGTGAATGTTTCATTTTTGTACGATTACTATGTATGCTACGAAATGTAGATTGTGATTTTTATTCTCTGTTTTTTTTGGGTAATGTAGGGTTATTTACCTGTTGAGGCTTCAGTGCTTGATGTTGAAGTATGGGGGCTGGGTGGAGAAGCAACAAAAAGACAGCAGAATGTGTACAAGAAGAGGGAGGACATTTTCTCAGAGCAGCGAAGAAAGGTGCTAATAAGAGCAAACTTGAACCATTTGCCATGTAGTTATTGAAATGTGCATGTATGCCCACAATATTCGCATTTCCTCTTTCAGGTTGATCTCAAAACTTTTGCTAGCTGGGAAGACTCTCCAGAGAAAATGATGATGGATATGATGTCAGATCCAAATACAGTTCGGCGGGAAGATCGGTGATTTTGGTTTATACCCTCGGGAGATGTACAGACTACAGAGTTCACTGCACATATTTGCCTGCCCATTTGGCTGGGTCACACGCTATTTAGGTTGAAGTACTAAAAAGCGACTTGTACAGAACATAATTTCCAATAATAAAATTGAGATTTCCTTCCTTTCTGCTATTTTTGTTTGTTTCATGGGAAGTGAGAGCAAAGAATTATCTGAAATGTAAGATTGCTGACATGTCTTCCGTATTGTTGAATACATGTTGATATATATTGTTTTTTCACGTTTTACTCCTGAATAATTCTGGACAGGTCTATGGTGTCCAGCTTGCTGACATGTCTACGGTGCCCATTTTGCTGGAGAGTTTCATGTTGGTGTTGTATGGCACAATGGCTGGCACATACTGTACTGTACGTACTGGTTATGTTTGAATGACCTGATGAAACAATGCTGGATTTTCTAGAGTGGAGCTTCTATTGTGTTCAGTATATAAAACTGTAGATCACCCAAGATAAGGGTTCCACACAGAATGACGCAGCGAAAACAAAGGATTCAGGGGGTGGGGGCGTGGTTAAGGTCATCATCACTGTATTCTGAATTTGGTTTTGCAAAGCTCAGCAACAGCTCGTCGTTCTGTCTGACAGGCTTTGCTTTGAGCACCAGGTGCCGATCAACTGTATCTGATAGATGTTATTAAAAAAAACTGTGGCCTTGTTCGCCTTCAGCATTACTTTTCAGCGAATGAATAGTATTTTTCTCTCATAACAAATCAACATAAGTATCAGTGTAAGCCAAATTTCAGCTCACATTAGTGTTGGGCCGCGGTTTCTGCCGCCCTTTTGGGGGTACGCCCGTCTCAGCGAACGCAAGCTCAGGCTCGGGCCGTCACTGAACTCCTGCTGGCTACTGCAGAGGATCTCAAACTCAAAGTGCAGTGTCACCGGTAGAGCTGTCGTGCCATTTTTTCCCCCCACCCAGGACACTTTTGGTACTTGTACAGGCCAAAGCAGGACAGATACTGTAGACCGTGGTAGCAAGCCGGAGATGACAACACATGTGTCTTTTGGGTCGGGTGTAGACCGTGCTTGAACCAAAGCAAATGCTTGCCGTGTCTGATAGTCCAGTAGGGCTACTAGTCATGAGTCACTCAAAAGTGACGAGTCAGTGAGTCACGAAAGAACCGAAGCAACTGATACTGCTTGCCCGGTTGTCCCAAACTAATGGCACCGTTTCGCTTCTCTTATAATCCGTTTTTTACGGCTTATTTTTTTTAGTTGAAACAGTATTTTCCTCTCACGACAAATCAGTCGGAACCGTGTTTCGGCTTATTTTTTCAGCGAATCGAGAAACACTGGAACTTGTCGACTGTTCCATGTTCTTCGAATATGGACGGAGGGATGTGTTGAACTGTTGATGGTCCATCCGATACTGTCATGCTCAAATAGTTTTGAGTTAAGACCTGTTGGATCAACGATAGCTAGTACTTAAGACCTGTTGGATAGTACTACTCCATTCCTAGATAGAAGGTGTGGTAAAGTTACCTGCACCAGGGAGCGGTGTCCGAAGCGGTCCGGACGCCTGCAGGCCTAGAATCTATTGGCTGGCGATTTTTTTTCTAATAATATTTTTTAATGAATAATTATAAATCTAGGAGTCGTTATAGAAAAAACGTAGAGATGAGAAGCCGAAAGGGACCTTGTCGGTAGGCCGATAGAAATCTATTGGCAGCTGAAAGGCCGAGAGGCCGGCTTTGGGGGGGCCGACAGGTCTGTCGGTTCCATTGTACCCAGCGTACAAAGCCAAAGGGTTTGTTCAGCTCGCTGTAAAGCCGCTGGTGCTGATTTATATGACTGATTTTTTTAGAGAGAAAAATGTTGTACCATGGCTTGTAAGCCAGCGAATAAGCTGGCTGATAAGACCAGCCGAACACTCCCAAATACTAGATACCAAGACTCGCTATGGAGGTACGTGCACGTATTAACTGCGTCATTCACTACGCTAGATTAGTATCGCGCCGCCGGCCAAGAAATTATTTTTTATTCCTTTCGGCTGCATGCATGGGACACGGATAGCACCAACCCAAATACGAGACCTATTTCATGATTTGGATCACCTACAGGAAAATGTCACGCACCCAAAACATCCCTTCTCCAACCGCCAACGAGTTCCTGCGATCCCAGTAGGCAAAAATATCTCGCACCTCTCCCCTTCCTCATCCCAAATTGCAAAAAAAAACTTCTTCAAATCCCCTTGTTCCTTTTTCTCCCCATTGCTCTCTCCCTTGCGTCTCCCGTCGCGGCGTCTCCGATGCGGCGGCCACCGCTCCCCCTTCCTCCCTCTCTCCTTCCCTCCCCGCCTTGCGCTATCATCGATGGCGCCCCCAGGCACAGCCTTCAGCTAGGGCCGCTGGGGCCTCTCCGTCCCCATGGCGAGCTCGAACCCTAGGTTCGGTGGTCGCTGTACCGCGGGGCCCGTCCGCTGCGGCCTTGCTCAGCTCGCGGCGGAGGCGGGGTCCGTTGCTGGCTCCAGGCGCCGGGGGACCTGTGTCTTCTCCGCCGCACCACCGGTTCACAGCGCCTCCGCCAATGACGCCCCTGGCCTACGGCGCTACAGCACCCATGGGCCCTCGCACCGGAGGAGGAGGACGATGGCGTAGAGGCCTCTGCCATCGTGGAGGGCGTCGCCGCCGCTGCCGTGGGCTGCCCCACCCCAGCGCCTCCTATGCGCCAGAGATTTAGGTTGAGGAGAGAAAAGACGGAGGGAGGACGCACATTTGGGTTCCCTCTCTCCTACGCAAAAATAGGTGCTTGGTATGCCTACTCTGTTGGACGCCATTTTTCTCGTGTGCACGATGCATTTTGGGTTTGGGTCGCTATATGGGTAGGCTGTTGGAGACAGTCTTAGCTAGTGTTGCGACGGTTCAGTTGCATGCATGCACCATACGATGCTTGAGTCGGGTCCGGAGTAATGACTATGTCATTGGTACTGCTGCTCGCCTCCTATTGTGGCTGATTCAGGAAAACAGGTGTACGCCGGGTAAACCGGAGCGGAGGGAGTGCACTATTTCATGGTTTATGACCTGATACGAGCTCTTTTCCAAACAAAACCATCATGAGACAGGAAACTAACTTTATCACTACTATAACAGTAAAAACATTTACTCTCCTTTTGTGGACATATAAATATATATTACGCACCATAACCTAAGGAACCTTACAAACTTTTGAAGGCAAACACATTCTAATATTAACCGAACGCGGTACATTGACCAAACCTGCAATACTAAATAGCATGTGTAGAACTATAGGTAGCTAAGGTAAGTAGTCCCACCACTAATCCTACCATGCCTTAGGAAAAGTAAACAAAGCACGACTTGCAATGGTATATGTGGAACTCTTTACTTCTAATGTTTAGAGGGCCACCACTAGTCCTAACATGCCTTAGGGAATTTAACTTGCTGGGTCTATTACATTAGTAGTTATGAAGTTGCTCTCAGTACGTGGCATATGACCATGAACACGCCAAGTACAACCTGGGGTAACACACTTCACGTCTCATGTCAAGGGGTTAGAAATAACCACATTAAACTGCTTCTTTTCAGAAAAAACCCACCGTCGAATTGCGTGCTGCAGATGAACCTTGTCATGAAACATCTGCCTTGTTTCACTTCAATCATTGAATACTCCCACGACGAATGATGACCATCATCGATCGTCATAGCATCTGGTGCTATATGAGCTCAATCCTTAGGGATAAAGGTCTCATCATCAAAGCTCCTGCTCGCAAATTCATCCACAAAGGCGAGGTGTTTCGCATCGTCAGCCTCCATCTGTTCCACGATTCTTTCATCCTCCTCACCCTGGTTAGCTTCCATGTACGGACCATACTATTCCACTTCTCCATCCTCTATCGTGTTCTGAACCGTCTGAGATCGAAAACATAGGTATGCTCAGCATTTGCGGCCTCTAAGTTGTCCTCTACTACACCTGTGTTGCTACTCTCATCCCTGTATGCCACTATCTAGGAGCTCAACAAGCATGATGTTGTAATAACGACGCTCCAACGCCTTGGACATGAGAAAATGCCACTTCTTCGTGTTACTAGCCTCATACAGCTCCCACCTACATCCATTCTCCCGCAATTTAGGCACCAACATACTAATCCTCAAAAGATGCAGAGAGGGCGGAACACCTAAATTGTCGGGTATTAGTATCAGTATCAGCGATACTCGGAAGAAGGAAGCAAATGGCCACGAACGCTAACTCCCTCGGATGGTCAAGAGCGTATCTTGGTCTCGCCCGGCCTCGAGGTGAAAGCTCTAGTTTGGTTTTGGTTAATTGATGAAATCCTAAGTGCTAACCTAGTTTATCAAAATAATTATGAGATAGGTAGCACTATTTCAAGTGGTGAAGCAAATGAAGATCATGACATGATGATGGTGATTCCATGGTGATGATCAAGTGCTTGGACTTGAAAAGAAGAAAGAGAAAAATAAAAGGCTCAAGGCAAATGTATAAATTATAGGAGCCATTTTGTTTTAGTGATCGAGACACTTAGTGAGTGTGATCATATTTAGAATCAATAACCATACTATTAAGACGGGTGAAACTCGTATCGAAATACGGTTATCAAAGTGCCACTAGATGCTCTAACTCATTGCATATGCATTTAGGATCTAGTGGAATGCTAACACCCTTGAAAATGTTTGTGAAAATATGCTAACACATGTACACAAGGTGATACACTTGGTGGTTGGCACATTTGAGCAAGGGTTAGAAACTTCACCGGCGGAGTGTTCGCCCGTAGAGTGCGGTCAGTGGAAGCATGAAGACGCTGGCGCCGGTCTTTGACCGGACGCTGGGTCACTTAGTAACCGAACGCTGATGGGATGCGTCTGGTCCTGCTGATGTGGTAGCGCACAGAGGAGACGCCAAGTGACCGGACGTTGGGCGAGTCCGGTTGAGCATGACCGGACACGTCCGGTCATGGATTTTCACGAATGGATGCTTAATGGAAATGACCGGACGCTGGGGTTCTGTGTTCGGTCACTTCAAAGCAGCGTGTCCGGTCACAACTTAAATGTACTAACGACCGTTGAGATTGGGTGATCAGCGTTTGAAGCAACGGACACGTGGCACACATCGCACGACTGGACACTGGGGTCTAGCGTCCGGTCGATCTGACCAGCGCGTCCGGTCGTCCTGTTTTTTCAGTGGACTGTGGAGCCAATGGCTCTATTTCGTGGGGGGGCTTCTATTTAAGCCCCATGGCCAGCTCAAGCTCACTCTCTTGGCCATTTGCATTAACATAGCAACCTTATGATCTTAGCCAAAGCCCTCCCACACATCTCCATCATTGATCCATCATCATTGTGAGATTAGGAAAGAATCCAAGTGCATTGCTTGAGTGATTACATCTAGAGGCACTTGGTATTCGTGTTTCACTGTAGGATTCACTTGTTTCTCTTGGTGGTTGCCGCCACCTAGACTGCTTAGAGCAGCGAGGATCATTGAGCGGAGGTTGGTGATTATCTTCGGCTCCGATCGTAGTGATTGTGAGGGGTCTTGTGCCTTCCTCGGTGGAGCGCCAAAAGGTAACTCTAGTGGATTACTTGTGTCATTGAGTTACCTCACTTGTGGGTAGGTTCTTGCGGTGTCCAATTGTGTGAATGAGGTTCGTGCAACACCTCTTAGCCGCCGAACCACCAAGTGTTGGTCAACACAACGGGGACTAGCGTGCCAGCAAGCACGTGAACCTCGGGAGAAAAATTGGTTGTCGCTTGCCCTTTGGTATTCTCCCTATGATTGATTTAGTATTCATCTTGTGATTGGTTCACTCCTCTACATGATGGTATATTTACCCTACTCACTTATTTATATTCTTGCAAACTAGTTGTAGCAAGCTCTTTAGTGTAATTAGAATTGAGAGCTTGCTTTGTTGTTTTAAGTTCATCTAGTAGAGCTCTTTAGTGTAGCAAGTGTGAGAGCTCTTAGTGAGTAGTGACATAGCAAATTATGTGTCTAGAGATCATAGCAACTAGAATTGTTGGATAGGTGCCTTGCAACCCTTGTAGAGCTAGAGCAAGTTTGCATTTCACTATTTGTTATACTAATCAAATTGCTCTAGTTAATTTGTAGATTTTTAAATAGGCTATTCACCCTCCTCTAGCCATATTAGGACCTTTCAAGTGGTATCGAAGCCATGGTCACCATTTAATTAAAGGCTTAACAACCTCGGTGTCAAATTATGGCTCAAGTTGTGTTCAACCATGTGGGGGGTAAACTACCGTTCTTTGATGGCACATGCTATGATTATTAAAAGAGAAAGATAAAGATGTATCTTGGTTCAATCAATGATCAAGTATGGGATGTGACCAAGAATGACTATGCTATCATTGATCCCAATAATCCCACCAACCTAGACAAGACTAACAAGCAATGCAATACAATGGCTCTCAACACCATATACAATGCCATTGATTCCAAAGTGTTTGAGCAAATCAAGGATTGTGAAAGAGCTAATGAGGTATAGAGGAGATTGGAGGAAATATATGAGGGCACACCGGCGGTGAAGAGTGTCAAGTTGTACATCCTTAAGGATAAGTTGACAAGCTTCAAGATGAAGGATGATGAGAGCATTCTGAAGATGTTTCATCGATTGCAAGTGATTGTCAATGATTTGAAGGCATTGGGAGAGAAGATCAAGAATGATGATGTCTCTCATCGGTTCTTGATGTGCCTACCTCCAAGATTTGAGATGTTGAGATTGTTTATCATAAGAGGAGGATTGAAGGAGATTACTCCTAACCAAGTACTAGATGATGTCATGACACAAGAGACATACTGTGTGAAAAGGGAGGGGGTTGACAAGGATGACAAGAAGGAAGACGAAGACAAGAAGAAGAAAAGTGTAGCATTCAAGGCTAGCTCATCATCTAAGAACAAGGACAAGTCCAAGAAAGAATCAAGTGATAATGAGGATCTTAGTGACATTGATGATGAAGCCATGGCTCTATTTGTGCGCAAGATGGGCAAATTCATGAAGAAGAAGGGCTATGGTGCGAGAAAGAGAAGAGATCACACTAAAAGCAAAGAATATGTGAGAAGATGCTACAATTGCAAGAGCCCCGATCATGTTGTAGCGGATTGTCCATACAATAGTGACAATGATGAGGATGAGAAGAAAAAGCACAAGAAGAACAAGAAAGAAAAGAAGAAGATGACCTTCCAAAAGAAGAAGAAGGGTGGAGGCTATGTGGTCACTTGGGATAGTGATGGCTCTTCGGATAGTGATGACTAGTGATGATGGCAAGAAATCTATCAAGAAAGCACTAGCAAGCATCGCCATCAACAACAAGCCCTCCATCTTCGACACTCCATCGACATGCCTCATGGCAAAGCCTACCAAGGTGAAATATGATATGAGTGATGATGATGAATGTGAAAGTGATGCTTGTAGGAGTGATGATGATGATGAGGAGGAGGAGTACACCAAGGAGGAGCTCTTGGACATGTGTGAGCAAGTGGCGTTGAGATGAAGAGAAAGAAGTGCAAAGAATTACGTAAGAAAGTCAAATTTCTTGAGCAATCCTTTGATGAGCTCAATGCCACTCATGAGAGGCTAATAGAAGCCCATGAGAAGCTTGGCAAAGCTTACTCTAAGCTTGAAAAAGCTCACTCCTCTCTCATTGAGCAAGCCAAGAAGGAGGAAGCCAAGAAGAAGCAAGTGATTTGTGTCTTGTGATATGGGACTAACATGTGATATTATTGATGAATCTTTTTATAAGTCTGCTGTAGTTGCTCTCACTAACACTTTTTGTAGCACTACTACTTCTACTTCACCTTTGAGTGATGGTCTCACTTGTGATGCCTCACTAATGGTAGAAAATGAGATCCTCAAGAAGGAGGTGAATGAGCTCACTCGTGCCTTAGGCAATGCCTATGGTGGAGATATCTGCTTGCTAAAGTGCTTGGGTAGCCAAAGATTTTCTCTCAACAAAGAGGGATTAGGCTATAACCCCAAGAAAGGCAAGGCAGCCTTTGTCACTCCCAAAGTTAGCTTTGTGAAGGGCAATGGTCGGTTTTGTAATAGATGCAAGCAAGTTGGACATATAGAGCAATATTGCAAGATTAACAATAATAAGCTACCTAATATATCCTTAATTAAATTTGATTCTTGTTACATGCTTGTTAAGGGTGCCAATGGTGTGAAGGCTAAGTTCATTGGTACACCAATTGTGGGCCCAAAGAAGGCCATTTGGGTACCAAAGGCCTTGGGAACTAACCTACAACGACCCAAGCAAGTTTGGGTACCTAAAAGAAATTGATTTTTTTTGTAGGTCAATTATAAAGCCGGAAGAAGGGATTGAGTGCTTGATAGTGGGTGCACACAACACATGACCGGTGATCTAAGAATATTCAATTCAATCAATGAAAACAAGAGCAATGGGATTGATAGTATCACATTTGGTGATTGATAGTATCACATTTGGTGACAATGGCAAAGGCAAGGTCAAAGGGCTTGGTAACATTGCAATATCCAATGACTTGAGTATTTCCAATGTGCTACTAGTAGAGAGCTTGAACTTTAACCTATTATCGGTAGCTCAATTGTGTGATCTTGGTTTCAAGTGCATATTTGATGTGGATGATGTAGAGATCATAAGTGTAGATGGCTCTAACTTGATATTCAAAGGATTTAGATATGAAAATCTATACTTAGTTGATTTCAATGCTAGAGAAGCTCAATTGTCAACATGTTTGATCACTAAATCTAGCATGGGATGATTATGGCATAGAAGGCTTGGTCATATTGGAATAAAACAATTGAAAAAGTTGATCAA
Organism: Miscanthus floridulus; assembly: GCF_019320115.1. Lineage (NCBI taxonomy): Eukaryota > Viridiplantae > Streptophyta > Magnoliopsida > Poales > Poaceae > Miscanthus > Miscanthus floridulus. The sequence continues at coordinate 94,564,966 of NC_089590.1, read as the reverse complement.
GCATGACTTAGTTAAAGGCTTGAAAGATGTCACATTTGAAAAGGATAAGCTATATAGTGTATGTCAAGCCGAAAAGCAAGTTGGTAACACACATCCTAAGAAGAGCATGATGAGCACATCTAAGGCATTTGAGTTGATGCACATGAACTTGTTTGGACCAACCACATACACTAGCATTGATGGAAACAAATATGAATTTATAATTGTGGATGATTTCACTAAATACACATAGGTGTTCTTTCTTATTGATAAGAGTGATGTGTTTACAACATTCAAATTATTTGTCGAAGGCATTCACAATGAGTTTGAAACAACTATCAAGAAAATTAGAAGTGACAATGGTACTGAATTCAAGAACACTAGAATTGATGAGTTGTGTGATGAATTTGGAATTAGACATCAATTCTTGGCCAAGTATACCCCACAATCAAATGGCTTAGTTGAAATAAAGAATAGAACTTTGATTGACATGACAAGATCAATGTTGAGTGAGTACAATATGAGTCATTTATTTTAGGCCAAAGCAATTAACACGTCTTGCTATTATAGCAACCGACTCTATTGTCATCTCATGATGGAGAAGACACCTTATGTGCTATTGAATGGAAGAAAGCCCAACATAGCATACTTTCAGGTTTTTGGTTGCAAATGCTATATATTGAAGAAAGGCACTAGATTGAGCAAGTTTGAAAGAAATGTGATGAAGGCTTCTTGCTTGGTTACTCCACTACTAGCAATGCATATAGAGTTTGAAATTTGGCTAGTGGTACTCTTGAGGAGGTTCATGATGTGGAATTTGATGAAACAAATGATTTCTAAGAGGATGATGAGAATCTAGATGATGTAAGAGGCACTTAATTGATCAATGCAATTAATAACATGGACATTGGTGATATAAGGCCTAGAGAGGTGATTGATATTGAAGATGACAAGAATCAAGTGCTCTCTAACTCAAATGTGCAAGCTAGTGGTTCTCATGATCAAGTTCAAGCAAGTACTAGTCATGACAAAGTGCAAGATCAACAACAAGTGGCTAGTTCATCATCTCAACCAAGTGATCAATCAAATGCAAGCAATCAAGTGCAAGTACTTTAACCAATCAATGTTGTAAGAGATCATCCATTGTATACTATAATTGGTGATATTTTAAGAGATGTGCAAACTAGATCAAAATTGGCTTCTTTTTGTGAGCATTTCTCATTTATGTCATCCATTGAACCTAAGAAGATAGATGAAGCTTTGAAGGATGTCGATTGGATCAATGTTATGCATGAAGAACTAAACAACTTCACAAGAAACCAAGTATGGAAGTTAGTTGAGAGGCCTAAGGATCATAATGTGATTGGAACTAAGTGGGTCTTTCGAAACAAGCAAGATCAAGATGGGATATAATAAGGAACAAAACAAGATTAGTGGCTCAAGGTTACACTCAAGTTAAAGGTCTTGACTTTGGAGAAACATATGCCCGGTTGCAAGATTGGAAGCAATTAGAATCTTGTTAGCCTATGCTTGTGCCCACAATATCAAGTTATACCAAATGGATGTGAAGAGTGCATTTCTTAATAGGTACATCAATGAGCTTATGTATGTTGAACAACTTTGAAGATGAAAAGAAACTCAACCATGTTTACAAGTTGAGAAAGGCTTTGTATGGATTAAAACAAGCACCTAAAGCATGGTATGAGAGATTGAGGGATTTTCTACTCTCTAAGGGATTCAAGATGGGAAAGGTTGACACCACTCTCTTCACCAAGAAGCTTGAAAATGACTTGTTTGTAATACAAATATATATTGATGATATTATATTTGGGTCAACAAATCAAGATTTTTATGAGGAGTTTAGCAAGATGATGGCAAGTGAGTTTGAGATGTCCATAATTGGAGAGCTTAGTTACTTCTTTGGTTTTCAAATCAAGCAAATGAAGAATGGCACATTTGTGAGTCAAGGCAAGTATATCAAGGACATGACCAAGAAGTTTGGAATGAATGATGCTAAAGCTATTAATACACCAATGGTAACAAGTGGAAGCTTGGATAGTGACGCTAGTGGCAACATGGTGGATCAAAAGATGTATCGGTATATGATTGTAAGTCTACTCTATGTGACCGCATCAAGGCCGGATGTGATGTTTAGTGTATGTATGTGTGCTAGATTTCAAGCCTTACCCAGAGAAAGTCATTTGAAGGCAACAAAGAGAATATTGAGGTACTTAAAGCATACATAAAATATTGGATTGTGGTATCCCAAAGGAGTAAGATTTGAGTTGATTGGATATTCGGACTCTGATTATGCAAGATGCAAAGTTGAGAAAAAGAGCACATCGGGCACATGTCAACTATTAGGAAGATCACTTGTGTCTTGATCATCAAAGAAGCAAAATCGTGTGGCACTTTCAACCGCCGAAGCAGAGTACATTTCGGCCGGTAGTTGTTGTGCTCAATTACTTTAGATGGAGGCTACTTTGAGTGATTTTAGAATCAAATTCAAGCAAGTGCCATTGCTATGTGATAATAAAAGTGTCGTAAAGCTCACCAACAATCCGGTTCAACATTCAAGAACAAAGCATATTGATGTCCGTCATCATTTCATAAGAGATCACCAACAAAAAGGGGACATTTGCATTGAGAGTGTGGGCACCGAAGATCAACTTGCCAATATCTTCACCAAGCCACTTGATGAGAAGAGGTTTTGCAAGCTAAGGAATGAATTGAACATAATTGATTTCTTCAATATGTGTTGATGCACCACCCATTATATGACATGCCTCTCCTTCGAGCAAAGCAAGGTAAAGTTGATTGACATGTCATCCATCCATTGCTAAGGACTTATTTAGTGCATCTAGTCATTCTTATCATGTCCTAGGCTCATTCATAAAAATCAAATGAATTTGATGCTTGTATGGTACCACTATTGCTTGTATGTTTGAAATGATCTAGTGGTAGCATATGACATATTTGTAGGCTTGTAAACCTAGTGTTTGATCTAGAAAATAAGCTATAAGTGTTTAACTTAATATGGTACAAGATAACCCTTATTTGGAGGTGTGAAGAAGCTTGTCCTTGTATCAAACCGAGTTAAATATCTTTTGTAAGTGATCTAGATTAAACCAAATTGGGAAAATGATCCTCATTTCACATGGTTTCACCCCAACCTATCTATAATTTGAGCTCGCCTTTTTGTGCTAATTGTTGACAAAGGGGGAGAGAATTCACAAAGATAGTAAAATAAGAGGAGCAAACAAATGAAATGATATTGTAAGGGGATCAATCAATCAAAAAATGCACACAAGTAGGGGGAGCAAGCTCATAAACTTATATGTTGCATTTTGAATGTGCATTTTATATATTTGCTTGAATGGCACAAATTTTAAATTTTAATATCCATGCTTGTGTGGTGTATGCTAGTTGTAGGTTTGAATGATGAAATGAAAAACTAGCATGCATAGGTTAAGTAACTAGACTCATGCTCACATTATGATAACTAGACCCTCACTTCTAGTGTTGATCTCATGGGGTATTCTTGTTTTTATGTATGTCTAGTTACTAATGGTGCTAAGGATGGTATATTAGTGCACTCCAATTGGTATCACGCTTCAAAGGTCCATCTCTTATACCTTAGCATCATTTGGTAGAAATTGTCTCCTATATTTCCTATCTAAGCATATGTGCAAGCTTGAATCCAAACTCTTAGCACATATGTAGGGGGAGCAATTGCTATCATTTGGGGTTTATGAAACTTATCCATATCCTTTTACACATGGTAAATATGCTTGGGCAAGCAACGTGGATTCAATTAAATCTCAATTCATATCTTTATGTAAGGGTTGTTATCAATTACTAAAAATGGGGAGATTGAAAGCTCTAGTTTGGGTTTGGTTAACTGATGAAACCCTAAGTGCTAACCTAGTTTATCAAAGTGATTATGAGATAGGTAGCACTATTCTAAGTGGTGAAGCAAATGAAGATCATGACATGATGATGGTGATTCCATGGTGATGATCAAGTGCTTGGACTTGAAAAGAAGAAAGAGAAAAACAAAAGGCTCAAGGCAAAGGTATAAATTGTAGGAGCTATTTTGTTTTAGTGATTAAGACACTTAGTGAGTGTGATCACATTTAGGATCGATAATCGTACTATTAAGAGGGGTGAAACTCGTATCGAAATACGGTTATCAAAGCGCCACTAGATGCTCTAACTCATTGCATATGCATTTAGGATCGAGTAGAATGCTAACACCCTTGAAAATGTTTATGAAAATATGCTAACACATGTGCACAAGATGATACACTTGGTGGTTGGCACATTTAAGTAAGGGTTAGAAACTTCACCGGCGGATTGTTCGTCCATAGAGTGTGGACAGTCTGACGGTGCTACCGGCGCTCTATACTGAAAAGACGAAGGTCACTATAAGTGACCGGACGCTGGTCTCGGTAGGACCGACGTGTCCGGTCAGTGGAAGCATGAAGATGCTGGCGTCTGTCTTCAACTGGATGCTGGGTCACTAAGTGACCGGACGCCGATAGGGTGCGTTCGGTCCTGCTGACGTGGTAGCGCACAGAGGAGACGCCGAGTGATCGGTCGCTGGGTGAGTCCGATCAGTCATGGATTTTCACGAATGCATGCTTACTGTAAATGACTGGACGCTGGGGTTCTACGTCTGGTCACTTCGAAGCAGCGTGTCCGGTCACAACTTAAATGTATTGACGACCGTTAAGATCGGGCGATCAGCATTTGAAGCAAGGGACACGTGGCACACATCGCGTGACTGGACGCTAGAGTCCAGCGTCCGGTCGATCTGACCAGCGCGTCCGGTCGTCCTGTTTTTTAGTGGACTATGGAGCCAACGGCTCTATTTCATAGGGGCTTCTATTTAAGCCCCATGGCCAGCTCAAGCTCACTCTCTTAGCCATTTGCAATGACATAGCAACCTTGTGAGCTTAGCCAAAGCCCTCCCACATATCTCTATCATTGATCCATCATCATTGTGAGATTGGGAGAGAATCCAAGTGCATTACTTGAGTGATTGCATCTAGAGGCACTTGTTATTCGTGTTTCGCTGCAGGATTTACTTGTTTCTCTTGGTGGTTGCCGCCACCTAGACGGCTTGGAGCAGTGAGGATCATTGAGCGGAGGTTGGTGATTGTCTTCGGCTCCGATCGTGGTGATTGTGAGGGGTCTTGTGCCTTCCCCGGTGGAGCACCGAAAGGTAACTCTTGTGGATTACTCATGTCATTGAGTTACCTCACTTGTGGGTAGGTTCTTGTATTGTCCAATTATGTGAACAAGGTTCATGCAACATCTCTTAGCCGCCGAACCACCAAGTGTTGGTCGACACAACGGGGACTAGCATGCCGGCAAGCACGTAAACCTTGGGAGAAAAATTGGTTGTCTCTTGCCCTTTGGTATTCTCCCTGTGATTGATTTAGTATTCATATTGTGATTGGTTCACTCCTCTACACGGTAGTATATTTACCCTACTCACTTATTTATATTCTTGCAAACTAATTGTAGCAAGCTCTTTAGTGTAATTAGAATTGAGAGCTTGATTTGTTGTTTTAAGTTCATCTAGTGGAGCTCTTTAGTGTAGCAAGTGTGAGAGCTCTTAGTGAGTAGTGACATAGCAAATTGTGTGTCTAAAGATCATAGCAACTAGAATTATTGGATAGGTGGCTTGCAACCCTTGTAGAGCTAGATCAAGTTTGCATTTCGATATTTGTTATACTAATCAAGTTGCTCTAGTTGATTTGTAGATTTTTAAAATGGTTATTCACCCCCCTCTAGCCATATTAGGACCTTTCACGAGGGCACGGGATCTAGGTCACCTGACCCTAAGGGCACGGGCTCCATCTCGCCCGACCCCTCGGGCAAGAGCTCCGTCATGTCCGACCACGAGGGCGCGGACTCCGCCTTGCTTGATCCCAAGAGCGCAGGCTCCACCTCGCTCGACCGAGATGGCGCGGGCTCCACCTCGTCCGACCCCGAGGGCGTAGGCTCCGCCTCGCCCGACGGAGGTCTGTACCGCCCCAACCACTATGGGTCTAAGAGTACGAGTCCAGGGTCAAATTTCTGACACCAGAAGCAGAGCAGACGTGTCTTGACGTGACCCGCGGCCATGATGGGCCACGTCTGAGGACGTACGTCAACAACAGTGCCGCTGTGCTACCTACTTCTCGTACGGCCTCCAATGGAGGCTTCAGCTAGCCATACCGTCTGCTGGGACGGAATGGAGCGCCACGACTAGCTGACGACGCCCATGTACGGCGCCAGTGATGAATAGGGCCGCGACGTGGAGCCATCCCCGTCGTCATCTATAGTTCCAGCAGGACCTGCGTAAAGGAGATGGAAGACGTCGCAATCCCGGAAGTCATCCTCTCCTCGTCTCCCTCTCTCTTTCTCTCTAATGTGACCTGCGTCTTCCCCTTCATCTATAAAAGGGGAAGTAGGGCGCCCCATTAAAAAAGAAAAAGAGGGGGGTAGAGAGAGAGAGCTCAACCAGACTCACACTTTTCACCAGAGACTTGGGACCTTCTCTCTCTCGCCTCTTTGTAACCCCTACTACAAACCAAGTGTTGGTAACATGAGCAGCATCAGACTGGACGTAGGGATGTTCCACCTAAACCGGTATAAATCCTCGTATCCTCCGAGCACACTATCCAGGTCAGATGCATAAACTAGAAATTTACTAGCCAGTGATCTAAAACACCGACAGTTGACGTGCTAGGTAGGGGCATTTGCGTGTCTCAATGTCCACATCAGGTCTCGGATGGCTAGCCATGGCATCAGCTGGGTCCTGGCGCGTGCGTGCACTTTGGGAGCCTAGACTTCATCGTCACCGCGGAGGGAGAGCTGGCGCGGGCTCCTGCCCCCGTCCAACTTCTTCGCTCCACCGGCCTTGACGTAACCATCGAAGCCCTCGAGAAGCTGCAACTGCGCGCACAGGAGGCCCGTGTCCCCAGGAGCAACCAACTCCTCGGCTTTGACTATGGGAGGCTGGAGCGCTAGCTCGATGCCTTCCTAGGACCCCGACCGTCCCAGGAGGATGTGTGTTGCCTCACCTTCTCCTTCGCCAACGTCATGACGCAGCTTGCTGGAGGCGAGCCGCTCTCCTCGGAATACCTCACCCGGGACGTCTCGACAACATTCCCAGTTGGTGCCGAGGCTGAGCCGTCGTAGGGGGCTCGGTAGGCGTGAATCCCGAGGTTGTCGAGACCCTGAAGTAGACTGCCGAGGCGTGGAGGGAGCAGTTGGTTCTGTACACTGATTTCGAGGCTATAGTAACCTGGACTTGACTCCGCACGCCGCGTTGTTTCTTGAGCAGGGGTTAGGTAGCACAGTGCAGTGTGGGCGTCGGTCGTGGGCACAGTATCGAGCACAGTGTCCGATAACCCCTGTCCTGTGCTGGACGGCGTGGCTTTGATGTGACTGGCGTCCAGTCGGCCACGCCGCTGTGTCGAGCCGCCTGTCGGCTGATATCGCAGGAGCGGTCGAATGCGCTGGTCGGACGTGATGTCTTGTCCGAGGAGTTGGTCGAGGCGGAGGCGACGGGGTTGTTTCGCCGAGCCGGCCTTGAGCGAGGCGGAGAATCGACGTCTCGTCCGAGGCTGTATGCGTGGGGCCTCGGGCGAGACGGAGAATTGGTTCCTCGGCCGAGGCCTTTCGCGTGAGGCCTCAAGCGAGATGGAAAACTGGTAGGCCGTTCGAGGCCCTCTGTGCGAGGCCTCTAGCGGGGCGGAGATTCGGTAGGCCGGCCGAGGCCTTCTGTGCGAGGCCTCTAGCGAGGCAGAGAGTGGGTGGCTTCGGACATGGCCGGAGTTTGGCCAACAGTTGTCCCTTGGCTTTGGTTTTGACGGTGTCTAAGCGATTTTTCGATTGTTGCTTAGGGGACCCCTTCTCGTGGTACCCGACACAGGGCGTCCCATGAAAAAAGAAAAAGAGGGGGTTAGAGAGAGAGCACAACCAGACTCACTCTTTTCACCAGAGACTTGGGACTTTCTCCTTCTCTCGGCTGTTTGTAACCCCTATTATAAACCAAGTGCCGGTAACACGAGAAGCAACAGACTGGACGTAGGGACGTTCCACCTGAACCAGTATAAATCATTATATCCTCCGAGCATACCATCCGGGTCAGACGAGCAAACTAGAAATTTACTAGCCGGTGATCCAAAACACCGACACAAATATTCATGTAGCCAGGCTAAAACTTGTTTTCGGCTATAATCTAGCGGCGAATTCAGTTTTGTGTCAAAGACCTGGAACTCACTAAGGTCTACCCCAATGTCCCCATATCTGATTTCACCGTCGTCGTGGTAAATTCTGAAAGGAACTAAATCGGTCGACATTCCTGGTCGCATCGTGAAAGTATCATGTCAGTTATATGAAGTACCATGCGAACTAAACAAAATAAACTAAAACAAAATTAACCCTAACAGCAAACTACTAACTAAACTAGCCGTGATCCAAAAGTAACACGAAAAACTGCATATCTGATCCCTAACTAAAACTAAACCTGCTAACTAAAAATAACGTTGGCATAACTAACCCTAACCCTAAGTAAATCGAACCCTACAACCTGACTAAAAATAACAAACGACAACTAAAACTAACCCTAAAAAACTAACCCTAAAATCTAACTAAAAACTAATCTACAACTCAAACGAACCCTAAAAAACAAGCCCTAATCTACAACTAACCCTAATCCTAAAAACTAAATATACTAATTCATCTAACCCTAAAAACTAATTAATCTAACCTAATGTACGACTACAAACTAAATATACTAATTAATCTTACCTAAAAAACTAATTAATCTAACCCAAAAAACTAATAACCCTTATGTACGACCACAAACTAAATATACTAATTAATCTAACCCTAACCATATCGAACTAAACAAACTAAACTAACAAAATCTAAATAACTAACTAAAAAATGAAATCTAAATTTACAAAAAACCCTACCTGCACAGCGCCGGGCGAGCAAGCGGCGCGCGGGCAGGGTGGGGGCGGCGGCAGCACACCCTCCGCCGGATTTGGCGCTGGCCGGCGCAGGGAGGCCGCCCACGAGGTGGGGTGGGCGAGCAGCAGCGGCCGACGGCGACGTGGTGAGAGAGAGAGAGAACAAGCGCGAGCAAGAGGGGAGGAGGAAGACGCCAACTAGATATTTTAGGACCTATCGGCCATCGGATAACCGATAGGATCCTATTGGTCCCCGCGCAGCCGATAGGCTTATCGGTCGATATGGCTCACTTTGCCATACGAGCCGGCCTCCTCCAAAGCCTTGGCGGTGGACTGCCGATAGAGTTCTGTCGGCTACTAGATTTACTATTTTTTAATCAAATGCTACGTTTACAATTAATAATTAAAAAATAAATATTATTTAAAAAAACGAGGCCACGGTCCAAACAGGCCACGGATGCTTTCCATACTGATTCACATGTAGGGGTAGGCGCGGCCGTCTTTCTGCTCTGAACACACCTTTAATAATTTGTTTAATGTTTACTACTGATTCACATGCGTGTCTACGTTATCGTTACTTGGTACGCGTGCACGTCTGCGCGCCCGGCGGCCGGCGCGACAAGGATTCCGATCCGATCGGCGATCGGCGATCGCCTGGGCTCCGGCGTCCGGCTCATGACCATGAGGCCATGATTGGTACAAGGAACTCAAACACGGATACGCATGCATACGACGGGCAGGGGTGACAGGACAGTACGAGCCAGCGAGAGAGACCGTGAAGGCTGCCTGCCGTAGTGCCGTCATGTAGCTGCAAAAGTAGTAGCATGAGTACTCCGTACGTACGTAACCTGAAGAGTGCAGGCCGGGGGATCTGTTCATTTCGCAGTCTTTGGTGCAACCACCGGGTCAAGGTCAAGGATTCATGTCCGGTCCGGTTGCAAGCGTTCGTTCATCGCTCGATCAATCACATGCCAATGCCATCGATCAGCCCATGCGCCGCCTACGATTTTCTGCTCCGAACGAAATTCTTTCTTCTCCGCAGTGGTGCAGTTGGAATCCAGTCCATCGGCAGCTTGAATCCAGCAGCATATTACTGCATGCATGCCCTCTTTTTTCAGCTGCATCGTCCATCCCGTGGGGATCAGAAGACTTTCATCTATGTTAGCGGCTAGCCGCTAGCCTGAAGAAGTCAAGAAAGAAGAAGCAACCGGCCGATCGATTTGTGTTTCTCTTGATTTGGTCTACTGGGTAGCTGATCGTGATCGAGGTATTACATGTGCACTGATGTGCAGGTAAATACGAAGATGATGCGTGCAGCTTCTGGTGAATCTTTTTTTTTTCAGATTACGCTGCACGCTGATAAGGAGAGAGAGGGGCCTGTACTACTAGTAGATACAGCTACCAGTACCAGGCTACCAGCAGCAGCAGACGGCCGGCAAGACGAACGGCTGGTTTGTTTCTGGTCTGATTTGAGCTGGCTGGTGCTGGTTTTATATGAGAGGAAAATACTGTTGGTTGACTGGTTTAGGCTAGTTGAAATCAACGAGCCAACAGGGTGAAGAAATGATACGACGTGGAGACGATGGAGCTCGCTAAACACATTCAGGGATTGGTTACAGTTTTCAGTGTAGCCTCGGGAAGGCACGCATGCGGCACGCAGACGCGCGGCCGGGCGGGCGGCCGGCCCCGTCTCGTCTTGGTTCGATGATCTCCCCTCGCCATGATTGGCGCTCTGAAGTCTGAACCAACGCAAAATCCTGTGCTCCTACGGTCTACGGGGTACAGTACTACTACTAGCTACGGCTAGCTACACGGTTACCATAACTCGATTTGATAGGTGCTTTTCTCTGCCTGTCTGCCGATCGACCCACTGCCGATGCTGCGCTGCTCGTCGATCCATTCATCAATCGCCACAAACGGCCTGTTCGCTGGTTGGTTTCTGGGCTGGTTTGGACTGGCTGGTGCTAATTTGTTGTGAGAGAAAAACACTATTGGCTGGCTGGTTTAAGCTGGTTGAAACCAACCAGCGAACAGGCTGAAAGTCCGTAGCTCCGGCCGGCCGGAAAGGAAAGGGTTGATGGGGATTTTTTTTGCGGCCCTTTGCTCAGCGCGTGTTTAGTACTTTAGTTCACACCCTAAATTCCAAAAAACATCAAATCTTGCGATACATGGAGCATTAAATGTAGACAAAAAAAACTAATTGCACAGTTTAGTTGAAAATTACGAGACGAACGTTTTGAGCCTAATTAGTCCATGATTGAACACTATTTACCAAATAAAAACGAAAGTGCTACATTAGCCAAATTTCCAACTTTCACCCAACTAAACCGTGAAAGTCTAAAAGACAAGGCCTTTGTGATACAACGTTTCTTAGGTACCCTAGCAAAATAAAAGAGAATACCACAGGAAAAGGTTGCATCTAAAAGATTATGTATTGAATATATGGACGGATTTAACCCATTAATAAATTCTCAGAAACCCAAAAAGGCTTGATAACATATGTTCACTAATTAGTTCTAAACTTCTAATGTTTGAGATCCATGAGTGATATTAATCCTCTGTCTCAAAATCAATTAACTTTTAGAGTCGTCGTAAGTCAAACTTTCGGGTTTGGAAGCGTTGGCTGGCAGATATAGAATGTTTGCGTTGCTTCAGGGTCTCGGTTGTTCAGTATTAAAAATGTAGCACAATAGTAAGCCCGGCAAGGCCGGAAGTCTCTGTAAATTAAACTATCTTCTCTTAATTAAAATGATATGCAGAGCTCCTGCGTATTCGAGAAAAAAGAATAAGACAAACTTTCTTAAATTTATGGGTTATATTTTCAGCATCATTGGATACACTCTGGGAGATATTTTTCATAACGCAATTATTTGATGTCATATGTGTTGGTATCTTTTTTGTAAAGTTGATCATATAGTTTAAATTATTTGACTTAGAACAGTTTTAGAAGTTTTTTTTTTATTTTGGGAGGAGGTATGTAAAATTGCTGCTACGGTAGCTGGCCATAAATTTGTCCATTCAATTCGGAGCTACTACTAGCTACTAGCAAGAGTTCTTTCTTTCAAGCTGGGGGACCTGGGGTTACTCAAGGCATCATTGGTCCCTGACAGACACCTGCAGCACTAAACCCCCAGCAACCCAGAATAGAAACTTCTCTTAACTATGCCTCTCTCCTCTCCTGCTCTCACTCATGGTCTGGAGTAGGAGTGGTGGTACCCTTCAACTTCAGTTAACTGCACTTCTTGCTTGTGCTGATAGTGATAGCAACTGCTCTCCCACTCCAGTTCCTCATCCCTCTCCCTGAGTGTTGTGCTGCTGTCTCAACTAGCAGTCCAGCACATTCTCTGTGTGGTGTGGCCACAGGGATGCTCTCCAGAGTCCAGTCTCTAATCTCCTCTCCTCCTCTCCCTATCACCATTACTGTAGTACACATAAGAAGAAGCACTTGATGGCCTAAGGCCCTGTTTAGTTGCCAAAAAATTTTGCATAGTAACTGTCACATCGAATTTTGCGGCACATGCATGGAGTACTAAATGTAGACGAAAAAAAAAACTAATTACACAGTTGGTCGAGAAATCGCGAAACGAAACTTTTAAACCTAATTAGTCCATAATTAAACACTAATTACCAAATACAAACGAAATGCTACAGTGAGCCAAAATCTAAAATTTTTTGGATCTAAACGCACCCTTAGACATGCATGGTAGTAGTAGTAGTACAATTCATTCTCTCTCATAGCTAGCTAGCTGCTGGGCAGACCTATGGAACATGCCCTTAATAGGAAGGACCTTAGGTCCTGTATGTGCAGATAGGGTCCGGGAAAGAAAGGGCAACTGGGGAAAGAGAGATAGAGAGACAAGTTTCTACAGAGCAATCATGCTTCTCTTTTCAGTCCCTTGGCTGGAGGAGACTAGAGAGCTAGGGAGCTAGTCGCAGATCAAAGTTGCATCACTGGGAAGATATCACAACTTCACAAGGGAGCCGCCTGCACAGCATGTGTTCTGTCTCCTGTGGGAACTGGGAAGCACAGTGACCTGCAAATGCATCTCTGTCTCTCGTGCAAACAAGTTTTTTCCCCAAGTCCGTCCTCACTGCCACTAAAAAACGAAAGTAATATGTCGCCCATTATTATACATGCATATACTACTTAGTAGCACTCTATATTCTTTGTTACAAAACACAAAAATAATTTTCATTTGCTTATTACTTCAAAAGTATCATTGTGCATAGAAATACTCTGAGAATGAATGAATGACTATATTATTTTGATTGGGATATATTATCTCTGTCCCAAAACTAGTATAATTTGAGGCCCTGTTCGTTTCGCTGAAATTTGGCTTATGCTGATGCTTATGCTGATTTGTTGTGAGAGAAAAACATTGTTTGTTCGCTAAAAAGTACTGCTAAAGTAGTACAACAAAACAGGGCAATATTTGATCAAAATGAAACTATCTTTCTTTTAGAGAAAATGTTTCCTATGCTTTATTTCCAAGAAACAAGCACGGAAAATAAAACTATCTTAATTTTAACTAACAAAAATAGTACCAAATACTTATAATTCCAAATAGATATACTATAAAAATATATTGCAGGGCGAATTTGCAGACAACTATTTAATATGATAAATATTAATACCATTTCACGTAGGAGTACCATGTAGCCAAAATTGATATGAATTGACTTCTTGCAGTGGTAGAATTGCAGTACGTCTATCTACATGCTCTCCTTGACTCTCTTTTTTTTTTTTGACAAAGCCAAACGGCAAGCTTTATTCATCAGATAAGAGCGTTACATCATTTGCTAAAAGTGCAGTAATAAACGGGGGTTGTGAATCAACCCAACAAGAAGCTTTTGCAACTAAAGCTTACCGAGCTAGCTCTTGAGCAACTTGATTCGCCTCTCTATCACAATGCTCGATTGTAGCCATCGAAAGATCTTTCCATATATTATAGCAAACCTCAAAAATTGGTGTAGCCGCTGATGCCGTGAAGCCACCATCCATCACTGTGTTGACCACTTCTCGGCAGTCCGACTGCACCATGAAATTACTACAGCCAATTTGATTCACCAAGTTCAAACCAACCTGCAAAGCATAAGCTTCTGCCATTGGAGCATCTAGTACTGCCGACAGAATACTCATTCTACAGGCGTTTGGAGCGTCTAGCGGTGATCTCGTGATCAGCACAAGGATCAAGTCAGTTACTACTCCTACTGCGTAGTACTCCCACTGGGACTAGGGAGCGCTGTGTGAAATGAATGATATCACTGTGCAAGGGCGGCTCATATGCTGGCTACTCGACTAGGCCAGGGCAAGGTTTATCATTGGAGGCTCCAAGTTTTCTGTCTGTTGCGCCACAAAAATCGCGCATTGAAGGTCCCTTTTAGGTTTGAGATAAAAAAAAACAAAGGAAAAATGTATGGTTTCTATTCCTATAGATTTAGTTATTGAAGTATTATTTGGTTTCTTTTCTTCTGTTTTTCTTGTTTTCTATGCCGCTCAAACAACATGTTTCTTGTGTTTTTCCTGACCCAAACACAAACATCCGTTCTTTCAAAATTCCTGTGTTTTCTATTCTTCTATTTTGCATATATGTGCATTCATATCTTATTGTTATATATTTTATATGCTTGTATATTTTTTTCAATCCTACGTTACAAAGAGACCCGGAAGGATCCCAAAATATATCAACCCGTGGTCTGAAGACCTATGAACGCCAACTAGAAAGACATGTCAGGGAGACGCGCCTAGGGTGTTCTAAGGTTGTCCCCAACAAGAACCAAATCGCTAGCCTGGGCCAAATTTTATTGGCTGAAAATGAAACTAAGCACCGCGCTAGTGAGAGAGCAATAGCCTATCTCGCACGTAGTTCGAAAAGTTCTCTCTCACATCAGGTTCCGCTCCGCATTCTGATGTTCATTCCTTATTATTTTTTAAGGTTACTTTGCTAGCGATTTCTCAGGTCATTGTTGGGACGCGCTAAGACAGGTCTCCGACAAAGAACTCATATGCACGCTCAAACCTAAACCTAAGATAGGTAGCCAGAGATTTAAAATTAGTTTCCAATAGAGTACCTATAGGAGAGATCTATTTTAGATTGTTTGAGAGACATAACTCAAATATGGATATCCGCTCTCCTGGAAACTCATTTGCAGAAAAGATTATCTTTTGGGTCCTGTTATTGAAGAAGATGTCGAATATGTATTGAACCTTTTGCTTGTAGCGCTATCTAAAGAACAAATAGATCTTGTATTTTGGGTGTTGTTATTAGAGATAGCCGAAGGTCGTCAAGGCTAGCTATAATGTTCAGAATCTTATGGAGAGAAATGATGAACAATAAGATATGCGGTTGGAAGAGATTAGCACCTGGATTCTACTCGCCTCAATCTGGTTATCAACATATGCCCTTTGTTTTTAGATAAAACTTACTAATTTAAAAACGTATAACAACCGTAAAATATCTAAGGGTGTGATGACAAACAATCAGTTCATTGGCCATTTTTATTCTTATGACGATATTTACATATACGGGCTATTATTTACCTTTTTCAAGCGTCTTACCATATATGCTCTGGTAACATTTATTTAAATAACTTGATTCAAATTTATAACTGCATTTTTTTTGGTTCAAAATTATAACTGCACATTTTTTTTCGGAAGCGAGGGAGTACTAGGCCTTGTTTGTTTTCCTCTCCTAAACTTTAGTCCCTATCACATAAGATATTTAGACACATACATATAGTATTAAATATAGACTAATTATGAAACTAAATGTACAAATTGAGACGAATTTTTTAAGCCTAATTAGTCCATGATTTGACAATGTGGTGCTTCAGTAAACATTTGCTAATGACAAATTAATTAGGCTTAATAAATTCGTCTCGTGGATTACTGAGGACTTGTGTAATTTATTTTATTATTACTATCTAAATACTCTCATGTTATATCCAATATGATACCCTTAAACTTTAGCCCTTGATTTAAACACCCCCTAAATTAGAGCTGCATGCATGTATTTCCACACGTACGGTTGTACAGAATTTCTAGTCCTGGACTGGGATCGTATGCCACAGCCCACCGTAGACAGGTACTAGTAGAGTGAGGCAGTGAGCCACCGGACGTAGGCACGCATTGGTGGTACTGAAAAAAGTGCGTGGTTAGTTCGATGCCCGCGAATATTATATGCCGGATGCAGGCTACCGCGCGTACCTAGCTACGACTTCACCTGTCCATGAAGCAATCATGGCATCCCAAAGGATTTGTGTGAAAGCTAGTAGTAGTAGTATACTCACTGCAGTAGTAGCTTGTGAGGGTACGTATATCTGACCTAAAAAAATATGCGTGCATTTTGTATTTGAGTACTAGCATCATGCAGCCTGAAGCCGGCCGCATGCATGTTTTTTTCTTTTCAGAAACGAAAAACTGATGTAGAGCAACGGCTACGCCGGCCGTGATCGGTCCATGTACTCCACGTATCCAACTAACTCTTGAGTCATCTCAGTGTTGGAACATAACAATCACAATATCTTAATTTTGCAAATAAATCTAAGAACATACTGAGAGTCTTTCTAAATCTCACTTTCTAGATCATCATTTGAAGAGTTATTTGCATAAAATTCGTTTTCTATATCTTTTCACTCTCCAACAGTTTTTCTATATCTAGAAAGTCATTCTCATCTTTTATTTTTAGCTAGCGAAAATTCTAGAATAGAAGATGACTATACTTAGATAACCATTTAGAGAAGCTGTTGGGGGTAGTTTTTCACTAAAATTTTTATTCCTGACATTTGGAAAGGATATAGAGAGTATGTCTAAATAATACATACGGCACTACTCGAGATCATTTCCATCGCAGAGGAAGAAAAAAAAATTCCAGTCAAATTGACAAAAACTGGTGACGAGGCCATATGCATGTTGTGATCGTTGTCTCACATCTGATTCCTCACACAGCGCTTACGGGTTGCCCGGTTTCCCCAAACCCAGCTCGATCGATGTATGAACACGTCTCTTCTCGCCTTCTTCCTTTTCTAACTCACGAGATCACACGGAGAGATCAGAGCGCGCAATGAGCATTGAACAATGGAGCTGCAAGAGCAATGATGCACTAGCTAGTGTATGCAGCAGTGCTATACGGCATGGTTGTGCATGTGTAGGCTTTGCCGTTTGCACCAGCAGCTGGAAGGCAGACAGGCTTCACCACCAGCAGCTCCTGTGCGTAGGCCGGCCGTCCGATCAGGAAAGGAATCAATGCAATGCAATGGCTGGCAGCTGCTTTGTTTGTTTATTAGTTGCGGGTGCGGTTGCCACAAGGGGAGCCTGGCCTTCCACTTCCGCACACCCCCTAGTACTCTGCATGCTCCTCGCCTCCTCTCTCTCTCTCTCTCTCTCTAATACTCTGCATGCTCCTCGCCTCCTCTCTCTCTCTCTCTCTCTCTCTCTCTCTCTCTCTTCCAAATTCCAAGTGTTGGAGCGGCCAATGCAAGAGCCCTCGTGTGTCAACTTCACTTGTCTCTCTCCAAAAGATATGTGGTATCCCCATGATCCTCCCCTCCCGGCCCCAACCTATATCTCACCATGCACCTAGCACGCAGCTACGCTCTCTCCCTCTCTGCATGCTAGCTAGCTTGTAGCCTCTAGCTGCTATGCTATGCACCTATGCACCCCCTCCTTATAAACCCTTCCTCATGCCTCCCCCTTTTCCAAGGCAAGGCCAAAGGCAAACCCTTCCCTCCTCCTTGCCACAGATCGGAGAGATCACAGGAGCTCAGGAAGGCCGGCGAGATCGGAGGCATGGCGGCCAATGTGGGCACGGGCAGGAGTGCGGGCGGCGGCGGAGCGGGAGGAGGCACTGCTACTGGCAGCGTGGCGACGGCGGTGTGCCGCCCCAGCGGTTCGCGGTGGACGCCGACGCCGGAGCAGATCAGGATACTCAAGGAGCTCTACTACGGCTGCGGCATCCGGTCGCCCAACTCGGAGCAGATCCAGCGCATCACCGCCATGCTGCGCCAGCACGGCAAGATCGAGGGCAAGAACGTCTTCTACTGGTTCCAGAACCACAAGGCCCGCGAGCGCCAGAAGCGCCGCCTCACCAACCTCGACGTCAACGTGCCCGCCGCCGCAGCAGCCGGCGCGGCCGACGCCAGCACCCACCTCGGCGTGCTCTCGCTGTCGTCGCCTTCAGGTATGTGGGTATGCGTTTCAGCGTTGGTGCCATTAATTTGTTCGATCGCGGATCGCCCATGCATATATCAAATGTGTGATTGCAAACTGACATGCATGTGTGCGCATCATCAGGCGCGGCGCCTCCCTCGCCCACCCTCGGCTTCTACGCCGGCAATGGCGGCGCCGGCTCAACCGTGCTGCTGGACACGAGTTCCGAATGGGGCGGCAGCGCTGCCATGGCCACTGAGACATGCTTCCTGCAGGTACAGTACATTCTTTTCTTGGGGGGCTTGCACGTACGCAGTTTTTCACGTACAACAAATTGACACGTTCCATCCATCGGTGACTGTTGGGTGCGGTGCGCGCAGGACTACATGGGCGTGATGGGCACGGGCAGCGCGGGCGCCGCCGTGTCGCCGTGGGCAAGCTTCTCGTCGTCGGACACGATGGCGGCGGCCGCGGCACGGGCACCGACGGTGACGCGGGCGCCCCAGACGCTCCCTCTCTTCCCGACCGGCGGCGACGACAGCCAGCCCCGGCGCCCGCGGCACGGAGTCCCAGTTCCAGCAGGCGAGACCATCCGCGGCGGCAGTTTGCCGTTCTGGGGTGCCGCGCCCACAACTGCCAGTCCCACTGCCAGTGCCACTTCCGTTGGGATCCAGCAGCAACACCAGCTGCTGCAGCTGCAAGAGCAGTACAGCTTTTACAGCAACACCACCCAGCTGCCCGGCACCGGCAACCAAGATGCATCAGCAGCAGCAGCAGCAGCAGCAGCAGCAGCATCCCTGGAGCTCAGCCTCAGTTCCTGGTGCTCCCCTTACCCTGCAGGGACCATGTGAGAGCAATGCAGGCTGCCACTGCTCTTCACTTCACTGGAACAATTTGCACGTCTGCTGTGAGTTTATGTCTCTGAATTCTCATGGAAGGAGTAGTAGTGAGTTGCTGTCATTGTCCTAGGTTAGTAGCATCAGGCATAGGAGTATGTAGAAGCATGTCTGAAGAAAGGCAATAGTGTTCGGCGATCTCTAGTACTATTTGATAGCGAATTTGCAGATGCATGCGTATTGCCGGCTGGGCTCTAGCTACTGCTTGCGGTGGTCCGTGGTCCTCATGTAGTGTGTGTGTGTGTTGTAGTGTAGCAGCAGCAGCAGCACCAGCAGTCCAGGACAACAGTGTGGACTGGTGCAGTGAATTCTAGTGCACTGGTGGTGGTTGTAATGTGCTTGCATTGGGGGCTAGTTTGGGCAGGGGGCACAGTTGTGTCAAACTTGTCCCTCCCTTCTGTGACTTCCAGAAAAAGGAATGAGGCCGCCTGCATGCCTGCTTTTCCATGCTCACCTCGCCTGTTGTCCGTTGAGACTCTTTTGAGAGACTTCTCTCATCGCTGTAGGTGTCTTGTAGTTCCAGCATGCAGATGGAAGATGTGATGTCTCTACCACTAGCTGCTGGTTTTCTCACTTCTCAGTTCAGCCTTTCAGGGCTTCAGGGCTGGGACCACTTTTAGTTGGACTTGTTGGCTAGTGTTTCCATGATTCTAGTGCACAGTACTTCGATTGAGTGATCACATTTGCTCCTGGACCATGCAAAAATATGGGGATGCGCATCCGCTGCCATGCATTATATTGGATTGGAAAATGTCATATAGAGTACTAGATAATGTATGAAACAAAGTAAGGCATACGGTTATATTTTGAATTTCTAGACGCAAAATAAATTATCAGATTATGAATTTCTCATACTCGAACAAACATAGAACAAGAGTTCGCATTACCTAGCCACTGAACAAGTATAGATAAGAGTTCTCATAACCTAGCCACTAACTATAGATTATTACTTGTAGCCATTAAGAAATTTTAGCGATTTTTGTCATATGTTAATCCACATAAACGCAATAGATAAAATCAAGACATATTGAAACAAACAGGTAACGTACTATCTATATGGTCTATACTATTATCACAAACTAGCATATTCAACATAAAAAAGATAAACTTCAACAAAAAGAGTCAAAAGTGATATACACTATATATAGAAAGGCTGCTGCTGCATGGATTGTTTCATTATCACGTCAATTCGTTCCACTGCATCAACTAAGCCCTGTTCGCTTGAACTTATCGGCCGACTTATCAGCTAAGTATTTTTCTCTCACAACAAAACAGCTTCAGCTGGCTTTAATACCAGCCGAATTGACGTGGAGTCACACAACAATCCATGCAATGGAACGAATTGACGTGATAATAAAACAATCCATGCAGCAGCAGCCGCTGAGTATGGAGGAGAAAACTAACGTGGAGGCACACAACAGATAGGTAGAAGCAAGACCTAACCCTAACCCGTTTATAGACTATCTTGATCCAAACATAAGGGCTTCTTATCTCATCATATAATAACCTACATACTGTATTTCTACGATAATGGGTTGTTTATATATATATGGAGGAAAAGACGGCACCTCCACACATTCACTCATTTTTGCCGTTTATGTCGCTATAATGACCATAGTCTCTTGTGGGCCTTGTACATTATATTATAGTCCACTAGAGAACTAGAGAACACAAGCTGATATACTTCATCAGTAACAATTTCATATAAAAATAAACGCGTAACACAAGTAGAGAACAGAGTAACTGACATACAGTAGTGGTTTTGTTGTTGTCCTTTTTGTAATCTCTCATTTTTCTTTATTTTCCCTGCCTCTACAAAAGCTATCCGTCCTTTCGAGAAAAAAAAATACGGACATACTGAAAGCTCCTGTGGATTAACAATTCCACACAGTAATTAACGGCTTACACGACTAGAGAGCAGCTACTGAGTACATAACGTGAGCCCCAAACATAGCTTCCATGAATAATCCATGTTTCCAGTTAACTGACATACAACCTATTCGCTCGTTGGTTTCAGCCAGGGCTTATCAGCCAGTCAATAGTGTTTTCCTCTCATAACAAACCAGCTCCAGTCGAATTTATTAGCCTAGAAACCAACCAGCGAACAAGCCGATAGTCAAAGCCTCGATCACTTTTCTGAAGTGACCACACTACTGCCTCGAGAAAAGGATGACAGTCGCGATACCTTGCCTGCTTGGCACCAGCTTTGCTCCTATATAGCTAAAAATCACGAGCTGGGGTTACGATTTCCTGCTAAGACCATGGAAGAAGCGGTGTTTCCTTCTTCTTGAGTGCTTCCGATGTACTCTGGACATGACGTGCAGCGAGAAACAGACCTAGATAAACAGAGCAGAGACAGAGATGTGAAATTTTATTTTGAAAGGGTGTGGAGGAGCCTTGTTATAAGTACCAAAAGTTTACAGCAAAATATTAAAAGTGTGGACGAAAATGTATAACAATGTTGTGACTAGTGTTCGAACAAACGATGATAACACAGATTATTTCCCGATTAAAATTAGACTTCATCAAGGATCAGCCTTAAGCACGTACCTCTTTGCCTTGGTAATGGATGAGATTACCAGGAACATATAAGAGGATATCCCTTGGTGTATGTTGTTCGCTGATGATGTAGTGTTAGTGGACGAAAACCAGGTAGGAGTAAATAAGAAACTAGAGTTATGGCAGCAGACCCTTGAGTCTAAATATTTTAGATTGAACAGAACTAAAACCGAATCCATGAGATGTGACTTTAGCGGAGTTGTACAGGAGGAGGGAGATGTGAGTTTGGAAGGTCAAGTAGTGGCTAAGAAGGATACCTTTCGGTATCTGGGATCGATGCTACGAATGGATGGAGATATTGATGCGGACGTTAGCCATAGAATCAAAGCAGGGTGGATCAAGTGGCGACAAGCTTCTGGCATTCTCTGTGACAAGAGGGTACCACAAAAGCTAAAAGGCAAGTTCTATAGAACGGCGATTAGACCAGCTATGTTATATGGAGCAGAATGTTGGCCTACAAAGATTCGACACATTCAACAATTGAGTGTTGCAGAAATGCGTATGTTGCAATGGATTTGCGGTCACACAAGAATGGACCGAGTTCGGAACGATGATATACGTGATCGCCTAGAGGTAGCACCAATTGAAGAAAAGCTTATCCAACATCGATTGAGGTGGTTTGGCCATGTCCAAAGGAGACCTCCAGAGACACCAGTGTATTGTGGAGTCCTAAGACAAGCTAATAATATAAGGAGAGATAGAGGAAGACCGAAATTGACATGGGGGAGGCAATAAAAAAGAGATTTGAAAGCTTAGGATATACCTAGAGATATATGTTTGAATAGGAATACTTGAAAAGCAGCTATTGAAGTGCCTGAACCGTGATTTAGGGCTTTTGGTGGGTTTTAACTCTAGCCTACCCCAATTTGCTTGGAACTGAAAGGCTATGTTGTTGTTGTTGGACTAAAATGTACACAACAACCTAGACAAACACATAGAACTAAGGACAAAAACACTACAGAAACAGATGCAATTATTAAAGGGCGAACAAAACTGGTTGATGCTTCTAAGTGGTTGCTCCTGTTTCCAGGAGCCACCTTATTTGGTCTTCCAGAAATGAACATGTATATTTTCCGTAAAAAAAATATATATGAAGAAACTATGTATTTCTTAAAAAGAAGAACTACCTTAGAGTTGTTCCGAACGCCATAAGCAGAAAGTGCTGAATTGTCATCTATCAATTTCTCATTGTGATGTGTCAAGCAGTAGTTATCCCAGACATGCTTCCTGGATCAAGCATAAATAAATGAAGGCCCAAGTATAGAACATGCAGCGCAAAACTCAGAATTGTCATTATTATTCAGTGCACACCAACACACACAAGATTCCACAGTATAGTAGCTCTCCGGATTAGAAAAAAAAAATGACGATAAATGTAGTTCGCAAAGCATAACTGAACTTCAGAAATTGGAACTGCCAACCCCACAATATTACATTATATTAAGGACACAATTGTTGGTAATTACACCTTCAGTGGGGATCCTGCTCTAGCTTTTACATGGATGGTACTTATCATTCCTTAGCCTACTTAACATCATAAACATAGAACCAACATTCAGTTTTATGCTTAGTCCTGTTAGTAAATCATATATATGGTCATATGGACTTAAACATACTTGTGAAAGCGCAAACATACTATGGGATGCCCATCTTTTAGCAGCATTTGTACATAAATATAAAATAGTTGACCCATTCAGAACTTATAGTTCGCCAAAAAAGCAACACAATCCAGATAGGCTTACTCCAACAAATAGGCACCACACTTTATGCTGAACTAGCAGCACTAAATACTAAATTCAGTTTTCAGAAACCCTTTCAACAAACTGTGGAAATGGGATCACACTTTGTCACTTTGGAAGGCCCCAGAAAATTCTTGAAGGAAAGCTACAGGAGGGTAGGACTTAGGAGCCAAGGATAAGGATGTCATGTAGACTTAGCAGCAAGTAAAGCAAAAAGACAGTGTAGAAAGTACCGGGTCATGTGGTTCTGAATAACTGAGAAGCCAAAATTAGGTCAGCAATTTCTTTGTGCACACAGCAGACTGAGCTCAAACAAACAAAACAATCTTGGAAAAATATATTTACTTAAGTTCCAACAGAAAAAAATTCATGGGATAAACTCAAAAGGCCTGCCTAGCCATATGTACACACATTCAACTCTGAAACCTAAACAGGTGAACCTCGGGTGCAAAATCAAACTGAAAATCAAAATAAACTTCAGCTTTTGTGTTTCTTAATGTCTTTGTTCAGCCATCAGTATATACATGTGCAGTATTATCAGATTGCTCAACTGTTCAGTGCATCAGATATGGAATAATAAAGATCCACTGGTAGCATGCCAAGAACATTCATCAGAAATTAAATTAGGACAACCCAGCTTAGATGCCAAGTTAACAAGCATAACAAAGAGTAATGCACAGTATAAATAACCCAGCTTTAGAAGCATGATATATTGTCCACAGGAATGTTGATCTTTTTCAAGAGAAAACAGGAACGGTTGTTTCCTTACCATGAGATATGACGATGCCCCATCTGTTCTTGTTCTATCTCATTTATCTTCTTCCTGATAGCCAGCTTCAGATCCTTGACAGTGGCAGAATTCAACACCGCCACCTCTTTCACAGGAATAAAAGAAGCAGATATAAGCAATCAAGTGGAATTAAAATACACTGTAGGATTCAAGGACTACAGCATCTACTGAATGGTAATTTGACAAAAAGGGGGAACAAAAAGGTCTGAAGGGGATCGATGTACCGAAGGAGGTGTTGTCCAGCTTGACAACGGTCAGCCTCATGGCGCTGCCGAGCTCCAGGTTTATCAGCGTGTCTACGTCGGCGAAGGAGGGCTTCCTGGGGACGTCCACGAGTATGGGGTCGTCGAGGAGCGCGGCGAGCATGGACTGAAGCCTCGCCTGCTTGGCCTCTTTGCTCTGGTAAGCGGCCACCTCCTCGGGCTTCCCGGAACCCGAATCCATCGCTCCCGCCACCGTTGAGAACGATTCCATTAGGTCCCAGAGCGGAGCTCCGCGGCGGAAGTCGCCCCCGCACTAGTCGACAACGGCGGCGACGGCGAGCTCGGCAGGGACGCTGAGATTTATGATACCGACATGTGGACCCTACTATCGTTTGACACCGACATGTGGGCCCTAGTATCAGTGTACCAACCGCTCGCGTAGTTGACAGCCGTCCGATTGGAATGAGTCCCCGTTTTGGACGGAGTGGCATCTTTCTATAAGCTTCTAGCAGCATCGGCCGCCGCCGCGAAGGCCCAGCCGCGGCCGTTAGCCCTAGCCGCAGTCCGCCGCCTTCATCGTCGCCGTCGTCTCGAGCTCTCCGCGCGCTGCCTGCGAGAAGCGAGGCGAGCCTTCGTACATCATCTACGTGAAAGGTACGTTAGCTATTGGAGCGGTTTGTGTGGGCGTTTCGTAGATTAGTAGCTTAGAGGAGCGCGGCCGCCTGATCTTGCCTACGGCGGCCGAGGAGTTTGGGATTCCACTCGCCGTAGTTGAACCCGTTTCCCTTGGCTGTTTCGCTCTGCAGTCTTCTCCAAGTGGGTTCCGCCCCGTGAGCCATGGCAGGTTTGGGGCGAGGGGAAAGGGGAAAGCTTGAGAGGTGGCTTTCGTTTAGCTGCTGGGTAGGATGATTTGGATAACGATGAGGATTTAATCATTTAGTATCCAAAATGTTAAGATGCGGCATGACAACGTGGGAAGCAATAAGCAGTAATGGATAAATTCATCGGAGTGCTGTTTGGTTGTTTCCATGCGACTTCAGCAACAGTTGTCTGTATAACTACTAATTAGGTTATGATGCCAATTGGAAACGCTACAAAATCTGATATGGTGAGATTGCATATGGTTTCAGTGGGATATGGACTTAGACAGTCTAATTTTCCCTATGAGTATCCTGTATTCAGTAGTCTTCATCTTTTATAAGTGAGTTATTATTCTTATTTCAATTAGCAGACCTGTTGTAGTTCCAAAAGAGCCTTAGTGTTAGTGATGAATGATTGAAATGTTGTTTTCTTCTTTTGGGATTTCTCTATACTAAAATTGGTACTGTTTGCAAACAATTCAGTCCTCTATGAAGAGTTGCTGCATGTCTTGATGATTGAATTAACATTTTGCTTCTCCTGGGTATGTTTCACTGTAATTTAGTTCTTGTACATATTCTACCTTCTGCAAAGGGATTTGGACTCAGACAGTCCAACTTGCCCTATAAGTATCGTGTATTATGTAGTATTAATCTTTTGTAAGCGAGTTATTCATATTTGAATTGGTGAACCTGATGTAGTTCCAAAAGAACCTTGTGTTAGGGATGAATGATTGAAATGTTGTTTTCTTCTTTTGGGATTTCTACACTAAAGTTGGTAGTGTTTTGCAAACATTTCACTCCTCTATGAAGAGTTTCTGCATGTGTTGATGATTGAATTAACATTTTGCTTCTCCTGTGAATGTTTCACTGTAATTTAGTTCTTGTACATATTCTACCTTCTGCGAAGAGAAGTATGACAATGTGTGATTCTTATCTATATGCTCTGTTTTACTATAGTATCGCAGGTTAAAATCCGACAGCAATGGCGAAGCATCATCCTGATCTCATCATGTGCCGGAAGCAGCCCGGCATCGCGATTGGTCGCTTGTGCGAGAAATGTGATGGCAAGTGTGTCATCTGCGACTCATACGTGCGCCCATGTACGCTTGTCCGGGTCTGCGATGAGTGCAACTATGGTTCATTCCAGGGAAGGTGTGTGATCTGCGGAGGAGTCGGCATCTCAGATGCCTACTACTGCAAGGAGTGTACCCAGCAGGAGAAGGACCGGGATGGTTGTCCCAAGATCGTCAATCTTGGAAGTGCCAAGACAGATCTCTTCTATGAGCGCAAGAAGTATGGTTTCAAGAAGAGATGATCAAGAAGATGGAGCTGTGTGTGGTTCTCTTTGGCCGTGTGTTCTGTTCTATCGCACTGAATACTGATACTGAGAGTAGGTAGCTGAGGCAGCAGCTTTGTATTCCTGTTATGATTTGATAATTGATACTGATGTGAGAATACAGCCCCGATAAGTGATATGCGTTGTAATAACTAGTTCAACTGTATGGTGTTAGAGACTGCTTATATAATTCGTGCTTGATGGTAAATTGGTAATGGCCATGAATGGACTTGAAATCTTGGCATGACCTTTGTCATCATATGGTAGCTTACTGCTCTATGAATCTGGCTGTCATCTGGAACGAAAGAAATTGGGTGCGCGAGTGTGGCTCTCAGTACATGATGTACTTTGGTTTGAGAATCAGCCGGACGCAAAAAGACGATCAGTTTGTTGGTTTTGAGAATCAGCTGGAAGCAAAAAGACGGATCAGTCTGTTGGAGCCTGCCTGAATGCAGGGCTGGCAAACTTTGCACGTCTGGTAGATAAGGTTTGGTTGCCTTTCCAGACTAGTCCAAGATAATCATCTATGTCAGTCTAATATAAGAGACGTTTTTTATTGTTTATTTATTTGTTTTACTCGCATTTCTGAACATATGTATATTTTCTCCAGAATTGTATGAATATATGATAGTTGCATGCCATTATTGTCACTGCCAGTCACGAGGTAATTGCTGGCCGATATGCACTTGGTTAGTTGAAACGCACGGTGGTTACCTAGTCGCTGCAAATTGCATTGGCTATCTGCGTACCATTTCACCTCCATCAGCAAGTAAAGCACCTAAAGCTTAAACAAAGCATACAAAAGTCCAAGCCAAACATCAGTACAAAAGTCCGCCGAATGCAAAAATCCAAGCTAAACATTATCAAAGTCCGTCGGAAGGAGTAAAGAAGAGTTGGCATCTGATACGTCTCCTCGAAGCAGACGCTAATCTCCTCGCTTAAAAAATTAATTATATATTCTTATTATTTAACCCAAACCCATGGTCGAAAAAGAGCTCCGTCAGTCACATGTCCTGCCTCTGCCTGCCTACATCAGGAACGAACGGGACAACACGCATGCCCTGACCTTGCTGTTCTCCCTCTCCCTAGAAAAAAACAAAGGAAAAGCCGCAGAAGCCGCTGAAATTGGGAGTAAGGAGTAACCCGGCCCACCCCACCACGCATTATCCTAGAAAAACGGTGGGAAATCGACGAGAAAAAGGGCGAAATCAAAATCAGATCAAATCGACGCGACGGCGAGAGAACCCAACAAAACAAAGGCAGGCAGAGGCGCAGCCGCCGACACCAGCACATCCTCCATTCCGCCGCCTCCCCACCTCCACCACCCCCTCCCGTCTCCTCGGCTCCTTCCAAATCCACACACTTCCGCCGCCGCCGCTATCGCCACCGGTCACCATCCGTCCGACGAGGAGGGAAAGGGACCGGCGGGAGGAACCCTAGATGACCCGATCCCGGCTCGGGACCAGTGAGAGCCTTCCGGATTGCGCCTTCGATCGCTGCTCCGCCCCCGCCGCCGCCGCCGCCGCCTAGGGTTCCCGCGCCTGTAGATCGGGTTTGGGGGACGAGGAAGGGGGAGTGCCAAGTAATGATGGGGTCGAGGCGCTCCAAGCGCGTTTCGTGGGCCACCGGGGCCAATCTCTGCAAGGTATTGTGATAACACCCTCTCCGGAATGAGTTGTTCATCCGCCGCCCAAAGGCGAGGAGAACGATTCGCGCCTCACCCTCCCCAATCCATCCATCCTTTGTGGCTTGCCCGCAGTTGACGTTTTTTTTGTTGGGTGTGTTCCTCGTGTTGTTGGTGTACCCTTGATTTCTCCATCTCTCCGGAACAGGCACGTTCTGATCCATATGTTTTGATTGCGCAATGTGTTCGACTTGCCTAAAACGGACATGCAATCTTACATTACGAATGCAATGCTCTGACTGAGATGGGTTCATCTGGCCTCCACAAATGAGCCAGGATTGCCGTTGTTCCTTGCATGAATATCAGTCAATTCAGCAACAGCTCTGAGAAATGATTTTCAAATAGAATGAATGATCTTCTCATATATGAGTCAAACATCCGAGATACGCAAATCAGAGGAATGTGACTTGGGGCCAAAATAAGGAAACATATGCCCTAAATAACTTGACAATAAAAAAGATGAAGAGTTTCATGAATTCTATTATACTGAGAATTTAATTACTCTATATAAATTCCATCTCTTTATTTTAAATGACATATATGCTTATGTATAATCAAACAAGGCTCAACTCTTATCTTCTCTACGTGTATGAGTACTTCTATTTATGCCTTATCCAGGGGGGGAAATGGGAGTCCAGGTTATAAGCATGTATTTAAGTTCTAAACTGGTGGACATTTAATCAAAATGTGTTGTTCTAATTTAATTCTCTAGTGTATTTGTGTTTCAATTTATCCTGTAGTCTTTTTAATGTCAGCCAGTGTAAACAAATAATTGTGAGTTTTGCCACTAATGAGTATTGTAGATTGATAAGGTTCATAAGATTAACTTGACTGATATTGGCAAAATGAAATTTAATTTTCACAGCGCAGCGCTAGAACATGTGATAAGACATGATTTTGGTGGTGGTGGGGGGGGGGGGGGAAATCATCATTTGTCCTTTTAAAAAAATGAGAAATAGCTCATTGTTTTCCATAAGCTTGGCTAAAGTCATCTTTGTATACTCAAGGCAGAAAGTCTATAGGCACCTAATGTCTATAAACTATAAAGAAGAAACTGTTTTGGATACAGTTTTGAAGAAAAACATGTTATCTTTCGTTTTTTCAGCGAAAATGACGAAAAAAAACATTTTTTTGTTTTAATGTACATGAATATTTTTTCCCAGTGTTGTTACTTGTAAACAAAATTTTTTTAAAACATTTCTCCAAGTAGGAAAATATCACAAGATACTGTCTGGTTTATGCACAATAGCAGAGGATGAAAATATTTTGAGAAGAGTTCTTTGGAGAAGTATATCTTCTATATCACTAGTGAGGACTAGTGCACAATATATTCTGCAAGCATCCTACTGTTACTTATTTTTAGTGCACAGATGGACATTTTACTTGGTGTGTGCAATTGATTTGCATTGTACTAAAGACTAAAAATCCGCTTGTGTTTTGAGATGACAAAGTCCTCTCAGCACAATTCAATGGTTTTGCTTACTTTGGACTGCACTGGTAAGCTCATCATGTGCTGTTCTATTCCTAACCTATTACTGAGTGAATGGACTAATGCAGCATAGGAGTTTCCTCTTGTGCCTATTTTTTTTTTTTAAGTTTTCCTAATGAAGTTTTGGCATTCCTGAATGGAAGAAGCTCTCTGTTTCATACCTAACAGGTAGACATGCAAATCCACATCTCACATTGATGATTTTCATAGGAACTCTCACAGTCAGCTAAATTACTTTCAGTAGATCATGAGATTTGTCATGTTGCTTTGGCACGAAGGATCATTATTGAAGGAACACTAAGTTGAGGGAAGGCATATTTACGGCATGCATGGAGATATAACACTATCTACATAACAACAACAACAACAACAAAGCCTTTAAGTCCCAAACAAGTTGGGGTAGGCTATATAACACTATCTACATATAAATGTATAATATTATTTATAATTTAGCAGATAGTTAGTTTGCATCAGAGACGTAGCTGCATAGATTGATAACTGCAGTATAATAAAATTGGTTGGTTCCTGGACTCTGAATCTGTGCTATGTTGGATATGGCTATGAATCATGTAGGCAATACTTTGAAGTTTGACAAATTATTGTAAAATTCAAACTCGTGACAAAATTTAGCATGGAATGGAGTACTTAGTAACCTCCAGTGGTCCACTGCAATAATTCTTACATGCTATATCTCATGCATGCTAGCTATCTTATTTCTTATAACTGAGTAACTGACATTTTATCTGCATGTCTGATGTAGACACAAAATATCATAACTTAATAGGTGGCTACCCATACTGGCCTGTCTAGTTCTAACCAGTTGGATTGTACTGAGTTATTATCTTTGTTAAAAAAAAAATGCATGATGTATTTGTTCTGGAAAAGCAACTCTGTAAACGCTGACCAACAATTGGTCACATCATCCCCTTTTCTTTTGGGGCCGTGTGCTTGTAGCTCCAGTAGTCTAGTGTGCATAATTCTTTTTATTTGTCAAAAAATGACCATGCTGTGGGGAAATCTTCCATTCTCCGTTTAAAAAAATTGACCACGTTATAGGTATCTGCATATTAGTCATTTAGTGTATAAAATTCATGTACTATTAGATTCATGTTTCAAAATGCTGTCACAATATATTGGTTTTGTTGCTCTAAGTGATGTATTTCATGCGAAAATAACAGCCAGGGTCTACACTTGAACCTTGAAGGGTCAATAAAAACAAGCCTAGTGCTCTTCAACAAAGGGAGTAATACTGATATGATTTCCAGAAAGTTAACCTCAGTACAATAAACCTTCAACTCCCTGTTTTTTTTTTTTTTTGAAATAGTCATAGAACATATAAGTAAAGGATCAGCAGAACTCATTTGGAAAATATGCAATGTGTGGTACTATAGGGGGAGGGGGGGGGGGGGGGGGGGGGGTACCCAACCCTTAGGGCAAACAAGTTAATCACTCTCTCTATTTTATTGAATTAGTTTATGCCACTAATGAGTGCATTAAAGTTTGCATGGTGTAGTGAATTACTGGACTAGTGTCCTTTCTTTTGGAAAAGAATTTATCTTCACTGTTGCTTTTTGGTGTGTCTTATTGCTAAACCCATACTCATGTTGCAAATTGTAGTTTGTTTTAGTTTTGTTCGAAGTCAAACATCTCTAACTTTGACCAAGTTTGTAGAAAAATATATTAGCATCTACAATACCAAATTAATGCGCTATGTTTTCGCCCAAAAAAAACACTATGAAAGACATATTTGATTGTGGATTTAATGAAAGTTATTGATGTGGTAGATGTTGCTGCATTTATTATGAACATGGTCAAGCAGAGAAAAGTTCAACTTGGGACAACTAAAACACCTTACCTTTTGGAAGGGAGGGAGTATCTTTTAGTTCTTCAAACAATCAATGTTCATTTTTGTATGATATATGGCTCAACAGAACCTTTTAATGACACAAGGTAGTACAGACGATTACATTCATGTCATCAATTCAGAATGAGATGTTAAAATATTGTGATGGAGTGCCAAATCCTTCACTGTATGGAACCAAGCAAGTAATACATATGTGTGTCTTCTTGTCAGAAATTATCTTCAAACTACAGCTGAATGTATGGAATTTATGTTTGGCATGCCTAGAATCTTGTGCATGGATCATTTGTTTTTATATTCCGATTTGAAGCACTACAACGCTAGTGATGGTATTCGTTGTTAATAGGTTCGCTTATGGATTCCATTGTTTGTTTTTATGTCTCCATATGCACTGCCATTATAAGGTAGTGCATGCTGTTCGTTGTCTGTAGGTTCACTCATGGATTAAAATTCCTTTTTGAGGATTAAGGAAAATTGGTATCCATGCTTTTGTGTTTAATCACTACCATTTTATTTATGCATCATGGATGATTCTCCATGTAGTTAAAATGATTTGATTGTTTAAATAGATCAAATTTGTAGATGAAATATTTTGACTGCTTATCCAATTAACTATCGGTTATGAGTCTGGATATATTTTTTCTTATAGAGATCTAAAAGGCCACTGTTTGTGTTATTATTTCAATTTTATATCTACTTGAATCAATACCTGTATTATGTCATATATTGTGGCAGCCATGTAATGAATAGATGTGTGATTAGTTTGCATGCACTGGCAGTTTTCCTGATTCTAATATATTTTTGTATTACGTGAATCTGTCAGGTAAGGCTTTTTCTTTCAGAGGATTCCCCTTCTCAAGCTGGATTAAGACCGCAGGACAATCTCCAAGCAAAAGGCTCATGGTTAATGCATGCAGCTGGCCCAAGCTCAGATGATTCGCTGCCACCTGGCTTCGAATCGTTGCAGCCAACCAGCGATCTCAAAATTGACATATCCCAAATCCCTCTTATTAGGTGGAGATGCCCACCACAGGTAATTAGGACTTGTAATCTTCAACGTTGCATTCTACTAATGGCAACTTGCCAAGGTGACTTCAGATAATTTTCGCAAGCCCCCACAGGTCGAGTTTTTTTTTTAATAATAATTGTTGCAATCTTTGGTTGCAGATATTGTATAATCCTGATTGGCTTGTTGTTGCTGGAGAAGAAAGTGAGGAGGTTGCCTTGCAGAATGAGAGGATGTTTGGAGCACTTGAGGCTATATATCCGCGGCCATCGAACATTCCTCCAAAGTAAGCAAGCTGCATTTTAGTTTGCCATTCTTCAGATTTTGCTTTTCTCATTCCTTATACGCTATTTTCTGTGCCAATCCAGCCCATTGGTTACTCCTGATGTGAAAGACTCCCAATTTGATGATTCCCGAACCCAGTTGGTTCCGTTGATCCCAGTTGAAGAGGATGATGCCTCTGACCAGTTGGAAGAACCACCTGTTGGTCTACCAAGTAGTTACCACCAGTCAGATAATAAGTATGACTCCGCAATATTCAGGGCCCCACAAGCCTCAGATGCTCCCTTTACACAGCCGAATGGTTCCATCAACACAACAAGGTCTGGTGTCCCTGTTGAGCCTGACGCAGTGGCTGCTGCATCTGCCGCTTACACTGCAATAATGCAAAGCAACCAAATGGGAAACATGATTGACCAAGATCTGCTTATCAAAATATTAAGTGACCCTGCCCAAATTGAGAGGTTGATGAAAGAATATGGTGCGCTTAAACATGAACAGTCAACCAACAGTTCTGTTGTCCCAATGGTGCAAGGTCCACTGCCCCAGATGACAGCTAGTGTTCCTGTCTCCTTTCCAGATCATACCACTACATTTCACAATATAAACCCTACACTGCCACCTCCACCAGTTCTGAATCGCCTACCTCCAGCTATTCCTTCAGTTACCATGAATCCCCCAGCAAGTTCAAGTCAAGCAATTAGTTTTCCAAGTGGCCCAACCAGAGGTTTGAACTATTACCAGACCCAAATCCATCAGCATGGAGGGGAGAGGCAGGAGCCACTTCAACAGCTTGGAAGGCAGTTTGCAATGCATCACCAGCCTGTTGCGTCGCAGGCTAGTACCACCGATATTGTCAGCAGTGGTACTATGACAGCTAGGGATACTAAGCAAAGGCCTACGAAGCCTTGTGCTTACTTCAACAGCGCCAGAGGATGCCGGAACGGTGCGAACTGCACGTTTCTGCACGATGTGTCTGCCGCGAGGAAAGAACAGCCAAAGGGATCCAAAAGGATTAAGTTAGACAGCAGAATAGCTGGGTGGTATTGAGGGGGCTGCTGCCGGTTGATTTTTGACTGTTTTTTGGTTCAAAATCCTTATTTCGCCTTTTTTTCCCTTCAAAAATGATTCCGTAAATATTGCGCCCCAGCTCCTTGTTTCTTTCTCTTAGCCCAATTCTCTTTGTTGACTAAAAGAAAATGTTTTACAAGAAAGAAAAATATCCCATGATTAATTGGAGCTCTGTCGTTACTGAACCAGTTGAAGCGAATGTTAATTTGTGGTAGCTATGTCGTGGTCATTTGTGTTGGGGGTTCTATTTTATGTGAAAACTGATAAATGCATAGTTGCATACTTTAACATATACTCCCTTCATCCCAAAATAAGTGTCATTCTCACTTTTCAAGAAGTAAACATTTTTAACTTTAACCAAATATATATAAGAAAATATTAATATTTACCATGCATAGCTAGAATCATTAGATGAATCATTCAATGTATTTTTATAATATAAACTTATTTGAAGATGTATAAATGTTGTTAATATTTTCTATAAACCTAGTTAAAGTTTTAAAAAAGTTTGACCTATCCCATAATGACACTTATTTTAGACGGAAAGAGTAGACCTTAAATAAAAGTACATAAAACGTGCACACAAACAGTCATTTGCCGTTAAACTAATATGTGAGCCGATAAGCTGTTGGAAACTTGGAATATCGTTTTGCTTGATGCGTCCCTAGGTATGGAAATCCTGTTTTGCCCGACGTGGTGCTTGTAAGTTACTCTAGTTTATAAGGCATTTCTTATAGATGGAGAGTTAAATTTTATAATATTTTAACTAATATAATTTAGCTAACAATTTGTAACTATTATAATACAAACCTAATAATATTAGATTTGGAATGAAATATACTGTATAATGACAATAAGTTTATAATTATAAGTAACATAATATAAAATAAATCAATAGTTAAAGTATAATTTAGAAGATAGCGTCATGTCTCCCTAGGCCTCTAGAATTCTCGTTGCATGGATAACTAGATTTATATTAATTTATAGGAGAGGTAACCGCGTGTTAGTGACTATAGAGTAATCTTGTCAAAATACTTGGAAGCTACAGTGACTAATGATATGGGCCCACGTGTTAGTGTCATGGTTGAAAAGGTTATGGATCGAACCAAAGAGATCATATTGGCACACATACAATCAATAGTTAAAGTATAATTTAGAAGATGATCATCTCTCCCCATAGACCTACAAATGGTATAAAACCATTTGTAGGTCTATGGGGAAAGAGATGATCTGGGCCCACATACAATCAATAGTTAAAATACTTGGAAGCTACAGTGACTAATGATATGGGCCCACGTATTGATTTAGGAAAGTTAAAGCTAAAATTTGAGTGTGCCCCGTGTTAGTGTACTTAGTATTAAACTTTTGATTTGAGTGTGCACGGTCGTAGTCATTTCGTGTTTTACAAAAGAAACAAAAATCTCCACTCTCACTTTTCTCTCGACCGCTACATCGCGACCGTGTCGCCGCGCTCGCACTGCCACAGCGTGCTCCATCGCGGCGCTCTCCCCCACGCCCGGCCGGCCGCCATCCTTCCTCTCCACCGCGCCCGAGCACCACCGCCTGCCTTCCTCCCTCTCTACAGCTCTCACTATCTGTCACGCGGCTTTCGTTCTGCATCACGCCCGCTCGGTCACTTCTGTCCTTTTCCAGCGATAGCTCGTGCCAGGAACGGCCACAAGTAGGCCTCCCCCTCTCCCTACCATGCTCGGTACGCTTCCTCCCTCGGCGACAACATTCAGCAATGCTGACGAGATCGGACAAGACTGTTGCAAACGTATGTTTCAAGTATTTGAAGTGTTTCTGAGATATGTTGCAAGTGTTTTATATCGATATTGTAAAAGTAGATCGGGATAATGTTTGCGCTGAAAGAGCATGTTACAAACGTATGTTTCAAGTGTTTCAGAGGTACGTTGCATGTGTTTTATATCGATGTCGCAAAAGTAGATCGGGATGCGGCAATGACTGAAGACGTATGTTGCAATCGTCAGTTCCCAATATTTTATTTTTCAGATGTATGTTGCAACTAGGTTTATCTATATGTTGCAAGTGTTTTATTTGGACGTTGCGTCTGATTGCAATGGTCTTTTGTTTTTGCAAGTGTTTTAGACGCATGTTTCAAGTGTTCCATCTGTCTTCAGACGAATGTTGCAAGTATTGTATCTAGATATTTTAAAAGTAGATTGTTGCACGTGTTGAAATGGGGGCGCGAGGGATCGGGTGCGCCACAGACGCCGTTTGGGACCGGACGAGGGTGCAGACGCCGCGTGAGGTCGGACGCAGGCACGGGAACTTGGTGCAGACGCGGGCGTCACTAGCACTGCCGTTCGTGATTTCAGTACCTAGGTTAGTTTCAGCGTATTATAAGTTTTAGATGACGAATTCACGAATATCCCGGCCCATACACCTACATGCATGCACAACAGTTTAATATCTGCGACAAATCTCTTTACACTCGAGAGCTAGATGCATGTACCAATAGTTCACCATTTGTGACAAATTTCTTCACTCTTGAGAGCGGATTTAACTCGGTGTTATACGCTTTTCTGGAGTTAGAAGAATTTTGGAAGCAACAAACACCCTAACTCACATCACGTGCGATGAAGCAAACAATGCGAAGCAGGGTGATCCGAACAGAAGTTGATTCGTGGCTGCAGATACAGAAACAAATGAAATGAGAGCCATATCCACACCAACAGAAACTTCAATATCGCCAAATACAGACCAACCCACACACTCCTGATGCCACTGTTGCATTACAAGTCAAGGGGCATATTATATTACACACAGAAACCATTATCAGTCACATAACACAACCAATAAGATCCAACAAATGTACACATATCAAGCGGCAGCTGCTGCCCTTCTTCCAAACATACTCGCTATTCCAACGACGAATCAAGGGGAAAAAAACTGACGAATTAGATGGAGTGTGCAGAGAAGGCAAGAGTCATCACGCGAAATCCATCTAGATATTCGATGGCACCCCCACGCGTAATATGCTGCTGTGCTCGGCCTACCCATCAGATATGCCACCTCTTGTCTGCGCGTAAGAAGGTCCGTTAGGAGAACTCAGAGAGCAACCACAAGGTAATTACGACATGTCTTGATAAAATGAACTTCGAAACACAACTGGATAATGCATAATAATAGCCTATTAGAGAATAAGGCACTTACCAGAAGAGTTGTGAGGAGCAGGGCCATTGCTTTTCACGTTTTGCTGAGCCTGCGATGATGATCGCTGCATGCGAGGTGACGAGTCATGCTTGCCATCGGTCATGGGCAATGAGTGCCTCTTCCTTGGGTTGCTGTCCTGCACATCTGGGCTCATCTTCGGGGACGACGCCTTGGCTCTTGCAGATTCTGTAAATTGCATGTAGCTTGGCAACGGGTTGCTGTTGCTGTTGCTGTTGCTCATACGAGGTTCTTGATCGATGTGGTCGGATTTAGCAGCCTTGCTTGAGTTCTCTCTCTTGGCATGCCTTGATTCCTTTGAGAAGTTGTCAGTGCTGCTCCGTCCAACTGACTCACTGCCTGGACTAGCCAGCGACCTCTTGCTTGCATGGGACTTGGGCTTTTTGCTCCTGCTCTTTTTGGTATTAACAGAGACCTCACTCGATGGTGTTCCATGAGATTCAGGAATGGTCGTTCGGCTCATTGGAGTTCCTTCAGGTGTGGCATAAGATGCGACAGATTTTTCCAATCGTTCATGCAAATCTGGCATTTCCGGTTCAACATGTGGCCCCTGAACAAGTTCCTTTTGTGGCTGAGCTTCTATTTCAAGGGCAGGAACATGGCCATTCTGTTCTACTTCCTCCTGCGGCTGGGCTTCTACTTCAGGAGCATTCTTTACCTCAGAATGGACAATATTGGAGTCTTTATCAGCTTTGCCAGTGACATAGTTTCTATTTTCCAGAGCTCCAATCTCCATCACGATCTCCCCACCATCACCTTCTGATCTATCTGGTGAGTCCAGTGTGGATGAAATTGATATTTCAGTCCCACATTCTGATGCAGCAACTATCATTTTAGTATCATGACCAACTGAGCTTTCTAGTATGCCTGTGCCATCTTGCTTTGACGAGGAATCTTCTTGTGAACTAGGAGTGTGCACCCTTGACTTGCTCGCCCCATCCAGATGTGATGAGCTGCTGGACCTGCTGACTGTCGAATTTGTACTCAGCTCTTCGAATTTCAATTGTGCAGCAGCAAATGCTGGATTGCATGACTTTCTCGCCACAAACCTTTTACCTTCCATCTCCAGTGTCTGCTCAGAATTGTATGCATCACTACTGTCCTCATTGGATGATTCAAATTTTCCAGGAAGTGGACAGGGATTCCTTAATGCATTAGCTTGGGTATACTGTTGATCCAAGGACATCAAAGGCTCGTCCACATCATTTTCAGCCTTTTGGTCAGTTACTTGCTCAGCATCTACATTAGTAGTTTCAATCAACTCTGATTCAGGATCATGTTCCATTTCCATCTTAGGGCTTTCATCTGGGACACTTGCAGGAGCCTCCAAGGCACTAGAATCGGATATCTCTGCTGTTTCTTTCACATCATCAGCCACCAACTTGGGGAAAGATAGGTCTGAGTCCAACTGAACAATGTCTTCATCACACTGAGAATGTTCAGTCACTTGTTCGGTCACAGTTCCACCCATCAACTCACTATTTTCTTCATGCTCTGGCAGATGCTCCACAGTGATTGGTGGAATTAAGGCTGTCCACCTCTCCATCCATTCCCATGTAACATCAGATTCCGAAGGATCACATTTTATGTGAATGGATTTTGAAGTCGACGTGTTGTCCATGAGCTGACAGAAGATGTGCAATGTGAATATGAGGAAATCCAAACTACAGAAAGAGAGATGGATATTTTTAGACTTTTAGTGTGGATTCTCATGTCTTACCTTGAGAGCAAATCCATTGCGAAGCAATTTCTCACCTGAAGAATGAGCAATACTCTCCTGCATGGGGAAAACAACATGTGAATTGACAGAGCTAAGGAGCAGAAATTGGTTGCAGCTCTCAAGAATGTTTAGGGGGGCTACAGTCAGCACTCTAACACAAACCATGTCGGCCCGTTTACATGTTTGATGCAGAAGATGATCTCTTATGCAATGGGATTGAATTTCACAACAGCCAAAAAGATAGCAGATAACCAACAGATGTAGCAAGTTGAATGGAAACAAAAACTCTGAAGACTTGCAATAGATTAACAGCTTCCAGGATGCTAGCTAAAACTAGGAAAAACTGCACATAAACATCTTAGATCTTACTAATGTTGCTAAGCCCTACTCAGCTGACTCGGCAAAACAACCTCATCACAAAGATATAATCCGTATCAATAAATGGCACATGATATGGTTGAGCCAGGTAAAATATTATTCTGTTCACTAACACTGGTCGCATAATATATATTCATAATCCAATTCCAATGTAGCCGATGCAAAACAAAAAATTCATAAATGATAATGCCTTAAACAGAAAGCCATCATTCACCTGAATCTTTCCTGGTGAATGTTGTGCTTGATGAGCCCTGATTAACCCTTGAATTTTAATAATCGCAAGCAAGCATTGTAAAGATTCTGAAGCCTGCTTTCTAACTAGATGTCCACGTATAACAGCTTGCAGTTTCACCAGAT
Source organism: Miscanthus floridulus (assembly GCF_019320115.1). Taxonomy (NCBI): domain Eukaryota; kingdom Viridiplantae; phylum Streptophyta; class Magnoliopsida; order Poales; family Poaceae; genus Miscanthus; species Miscanthus floridulus. The sequence continues at coordinate 94,525,441 of NC_089590.1, read as the reverse complement.
CCTTCTGATTCAGTAGCTCTTCCCTTGCCTGTAGTCATGCAAATGGATAATGTCTTATTTTTTTACGTTGATAATATATAAATAATTAATAACATTGGATGAGGAACAGCTAAGCATAATGCTAAAAGAGCAATAATTGCAACTTACAATGCAAGTGCCACTGCCAGGCTGAAGATTAGTAGCTGCAGACTCCAAATGATCTTCCTCAGGGTCTGCACTGCTTCCTTCAACAAGTGAGGTGTTTTCCCCCTGCTTCGGCCCAGTTGATGAGACAGAAATAGTTTCATCTGGCTCTTCAATTAGTTCCTCAACTGCCCTTTCGGGTGTCTCTTCTGTTGCATTTTCTATTGTCCCTTCAGCTGTATTTTCAGATGCTGTCTCTGTTATTTTTTCAGCTGGTTCTTCAGTTGGTGCATCATTTATTTTTTCGGCTGGCTCATCAGTTGGTGATTCAGTTATCTTTTGAGTAGGTAAAAGGGCGTACCCAGTGCAGAGAGCTCCCGCTCTGTGCGGGGTCTGGGGAAGGGTGTCAGTGGCAAGCCTTAGTTCAATTGATTTTTCAATTATCTGGTCAGCTGGTTCTTCCATAAGTTTGTCAATAGGCTTTTCAATTGGCTTCTCCAGCAGCTTTTCATCAGAGTTCTCTTGATGCAGAGGCTTCTCCTCTGGCTTCTCTTGGCGCAGAATCTTCTCATCTGGCTTATCTTGTTGCAGAGGCTTCTCCGAGGCATAAGAATATGTTGAAGTATAAACATTGTTGCTTGGTGTAATGTCAGCCTTAGCTTTGCTGGAACTAAGAGTTTCAGGTTCTGAGATATCAGAGTTCTTCAAAACTCGATGCCTTGTAGACCTCCTACGAAAGCTCCATCTGCTTTTATCTGATATGGCCTTGCTCTGAAAAGAGTGAACATGCACATCAGCGTGAAGTTCAGTAATTGATATGAGGAACAAATTGAAAGAACTTCTGTTACTTTCCACGCATACAAAAAGAAAACTTGAGAACTGATTGCAAAAGTGGAAGGTATTACTATTTAGGAAATACGTTGTGAGGAAACTACATTGTGAGGTCTATGCACTAATCCATTTCATATCCAAATTTAGGTAGTGGAGGTCTATGCACTAATCCATTTCATAAAAAATGGTGCATTACACATTGAACTAATTTAGGCCATACTTCGTGACAAAGTGCACCACTTAAAAGTTTGCATGTACTGATAGTCGGGGAAGACTATAGATCGCAAGCAAAATATCTCTGACTTATTATTAACACTGATGTTCCATTAAAGTGTAATAAACTTTGCGTACTTTTGTCAATTTAAATGAGCTAAGCTCCCCTAAATTAAGAGGTACAGCCATGCAAGCTGACCTGTCAAAAATCAATAACCTGTTCTACCACATGCTGAATTTCATGTTGCGCATACAAGAATCCTCCAACCCAAATGGTAATTTTACTCAACACTTTTGTTATCTGTGCAAGAATATTTGCTCCAGAGTCAGGTAACACCTTCCTATCTTCTAGCCTTGTAGCGGATATAGTCACCAGTAGCCCATCATTTGAAACAAAATTGTCAAATCAGGAAGGGACAGGGCTGGAAACAACCAAGCCTAAAGAGGAGAAAGACAGACGCAACAGGCCGAGGTTGACACAGTGAAAGCAGTTGCATAGTAGTGAGAGCACTACATGGAGCATACAAAGAAAGCAGCATCAGATCCTTTCCTGCTGTGCTGCATGGGATCAAGACGACACAAAACAGCACACTAAGCCATAAAAGATATGGCACTGATTGACTGCAGCTATGGACATGCAGCAAAAGAATAAAAGAAAGTTTTTTTTGTTGTTGTTGTTGTTGTTGTTCTTTAGTTTCATCCAGAAAGAACGAAATTTTCAGGTGAAGAGCCATGTCCATGCAGTCAGGCAACATCATGCTCACGAAATGATGAACAATTGTCCACCTGTCAACATCGCAAACAAATCCGAAAGTAAAAAATTCAAAGCCGACGAAGTGAGCGAGCTGAACCAGTGAGGAATCTCTCAATTCGGAACTTGATTCCAGCTCCCCGCTTCGAATTAAACCCAGATCTAACAAGGATCACACACACCCTGCCCCTGAACCCCACGCATTAGGCAGAGATCTAAGGACGGCAGCTCGAAAAAGGAAGCAACTTTCGGCGCTGTACAAGACGCCGCGCGGAAAGAAGAAAGAGAGAGAGCAGGAGACGCCGCATTCCGCGGCGCAAGGGAGGCGGGCACGCAGCACGGCTGACCTCGTCGGGGTGGTCGTCGGCGTCGGCGTCGGAGCCGGCGGCGGGATCGGATCCGGAGCCGGCGCAGACGAGGATCTTGAGGCAGCCGTTCTTGGACCGCGCCATGGAGCGGGGTGGATCACGACCGACCGCGGGGCGCGCGCGTGCGTTTCTGGAGACTGGGGCGGAACAGGACGGCAGTGGATGGCCGCTCTGCCTCTGCTCCTTCTGCGCTGCACGTTTGCCTGCGGCTGATGCGGCGGCTTGGCTTGTTCGCTTGCCGTTGGTGCCTGTGCAGCTCTGCACGGCGTTTTTATATTTTTGGATGGAGGCCTCCCTCCTCCTCGGGCCATCCGCTGCTCTTTCCGCTCCTTCCCTGTGCGTTTCTTTATCTAGACTAGACTAGACTAGAAAAAAAATCAGTGTGCTTTCCTTTTTCTTATATAAATATTCCCATGTGACTTCTTTAATAAATCTTCACTTTCCGTAAATTAAATTAACCTAGTACAGTAATTCTATTAGCATTAAGTATTTGGTTAAAAAATGTTTATACAGAAGTAAAATATATACATTCCCCGCCAAATCCATATGTTTTGAGCCTACTAAACAAAAATTGAGCTAAAACTTAATTAAAAAGGTATGTTAAGATACTTTTCCCTGGTTATAATTATGCAAGAGATAAAGGAGTCCATTAAGGTACCGAGACAAATTTTCCATTGAAGCGAAACGGCCCTTCCGAAAACCGCAGAAAACAACACGTAGAAAAGCGTCCAGTGTCCTTATCCAAACGAATTAGGCAGCCGCACGCAGGCAGGCCCTCGAGATGACTACAGCGACACCGAAGCCTGTGTGTGTTCACGGCACGGCACGGTAGCGTCCTGCCGCTGCGAATTTGGTCTGTGCTTTGTTGTGATTTGAAGGTTACGGTAGGGAGATCGTCTTTAAAGATGCGAATGGCGACAAGCATTAACGCCACGCCTATCACTAGGCACTAGCGTAGCATAGCGACATGTACTTGCTGTAGCTTGAATGGTGACGCACCGCACACTGTTTGCTGGCTTCGAGTCAAGTCCATGCTCGTCACGTACCGCACCGGACCACCGGTGCTCGCTCGCTGCTTAAATGGCTCGTGCTTTGTCACGAGCAAAACGTATGCTACCGGTAGGACAGGCACGGGCCGAGAGGCACGACACGAGGAGACGTGGGGCGAGCACGAGAAAGCGTTGCGGGGCTTGGGGCTGCGGACTGCGTGCCTCGGGAGGAGACGCCGCCCGACCGCCCGGGGGTGCCGGGGTGGTGCTGGTGCCCCCGCGGAGCGCATGGCGGGCGGCCGGCGGGGGTGGTGGGCTACTGGGCTGGTCGGTCCCGTCCCGCGCGCCTGCGGCTGGTGGGCGAGTTCACGTGACCTGCCGCCGATCCGACCGGGGAAATCGCCCGAAAAAAGCGAGGAAACGCAGCACAGACCTCGGCGCGCGCCCGCACCCCCACCCGCCCCAACATTGCCGTTGCTGGACGGCCTCGGGCTCTCCCGCTCACGAGCTGCCTGCCTGCCGCGTTGCGGGAACGGGAGCCGGGGGCGATGCCGCGATGCGGAGCACGCGCGGCAGTCGCTGAACGCTGCCACGGTCTGTGCCTTTTCGTCCTGGTAGCGCTGGTTGGATCGTGGGCTCGCGGCGACAAAGCTTTCGTCAGAGGCACGAAGGCAGCTCCTCTCTGTGTCTTTTTTGACGACGCTGTCCTGCTTCACTCAAGATAGCTTCGACCTTCAGTTTAGTTGTGAACTTCAAGGTAAATTTACACGTATATAGCAAGACTGAAATTTTATCATTTCCCGGTGAATACGTTCGGTCGAGGAAGAGGAGATACTAGCGCATCACTACGGAGTGGTATAGGGTGGTGTGTACGTGTGAGATGAGGTGGACCGAGTTGCTGCTGTCCGCGCTGCGAGTGGGCCCGCGACACCACCAGGCACGTGCCAGCCTTTCGCACATGGACACGTCGCCGGCCGGCGGCCACCACCTGCTCGCCCCGTCGACGCACGTTACCGCCACGTGCAGTGGTACCCCTCGAGGTCTCAAACCCTGGAAGCCGTAAACATTATCCTCCCCACGCCCGCTGTTGTACTTGCACAGTTGCACTACCGGCCTCTCCTCTCAGAGCTCTGATTACCACGGTAATAATAATAAACTAAGCATCATGCTCCTGGAACAAGAGTTTATTATTACGTATTAGTAGTATCCTCCTAATCTTCTCGCTAACAGCCGTCAAAGCATCTGGTCCTGGCAGTAAACCAGGCATAACAAATACTAAAATTCCTATGTGAATGATGCTTGGAATCGCAGAGAGCATGCGTCCAAGCACGAAGCTGCTTTTCTGGGCGGTCGGCGATGCAGCAATGATGCCCAGCCTAAAGGCCTTGGAGGCTGGAGGAAAAGAATGACCAGAGCAGCAGGATAATGAGCCCTGCACTGCAGGCTTCAGACGCCAAAAGGAGCCATGATTATTTCGGTCCTTAATGGCTAATGGTGCCTGATCCTGGACAGTAGCCAGGATGGTCAACATCTTCTCATCTTCACCATTCTGCTAGCACGAGTAATACTATTCAGTTTCCTGACCTCCAGCAGACATCAGCTACCCTGGCATTAGCACTGCAAAAAAATGGATATTTTCTGATCAGCAACAGTCAGCAATGCTGGAACAGAGTGGCTGGCGGGGTCAGACAGTGAATACTTGCTGAAAACTCTTGTCAGTTTGTTTATGTTGGTTTAGGGTCTGAAGGCATGGTTTAGGTCAGCTAATGCAGGAAATCACCAGATAAAACAATCTACCTCAACCAAAGCATATCTTCAATGGATAACAAAAGTCATGACCTGAAAACGGGCACACCACACCACACCTTTCTTTCTTCCCTCGTAGTAGTATCTTTTTCTTTTTGCTCACTGCAGTGGGTTGCGTGTTTTGGAAGCACATAACAGTATCTCCCACCACCGCCCCCCAAAAAAGGAGGGCAGACAACAGTGATTGGGGGATCACAGAGACAGCATGTCCTGCACCTGTGCACCAGCTAGCTCTCGGATCACTTCGGATGGGAGAGCATTAGGTTAGAGTTTGTTGGGATCCTCCGATTATCTTAGCCTAAGTGTGGTGTGGTTAATTAACTAGTGCCTAAACGAGAGGTCACTGTCAGAGAGTTGGGAGGCAGTGACAGGCTACTCCATGTTGCTTGTGGAGAAAAAAGAGCAGAGCAGGTCTGGTCTGAGTGCCTACAGCCCATCAGACAGAGGGACTGGGAAGTGGGAACTGGCATCCGAGAATGAGATCTAGTGGGTTGCTTCTTGTTCTTGGGTCCACCCATTATGGATATTTCTTATGCTCAGAATTATTGGCATAGAACAGCAAAGCAGTTATTCATAGCTCTTTCGTCGCTTTTCAAAACAAAATAGTCGTTGGAGAATGAATTCATTGTTCCTGAAAATTCAAGGTCTAGGTTCATTTAAACAGTAAAGGCTCGAATAAGCCATCTATAATTATTTTAATTAACCTTTTAGATTCCTTCACTTGAATAGTAAAGGTGTATTTAAACAGCACCCATTCTAGATTCCTTCTCTTGAGGTGCACTTATGTTTAACGAGTGGAGAGACATCACAAATATGGGCTAAGTCATCTTGCTAGAGAAATCTCAGGAGGTGATGAAAAACGTCCAGCTCCGAAGAATGACTGCATTGACATAAACAGACACTGCATTTACATACCGAAATAATTGCGACTACGACTGTAATCAACGATGTCCCATGCACGAAAGGTTTTCTGAATCGTTATTGGGAGCTAATCCCCGTCCTAATCTGTCGATCTGTACGTGTATGTAGTACCATGCGCTAACCTGGATCCTTGTTGGCAATGATGGGATAGCTGTGTTATCCTATATGCGTAGGCAACTGCAATGATAGACGTGGGCTGATGCCTTGTCATTTGTTAGACAGGCACACTGGGGGATGCCTACCTACCAAGCCTTACCCTGCCGTTGGAGCAGCATGCATGTCAACTTGTTATATCATGGTATTATGCCAGAAGTCTTAACAGATTTTATACAGAAAAAGAAAACTGAATTGGAACTAGAACCTTGTGTTTCCTTTCCTGCAGTGAAATGAAATGCTAACAGAAATTAAGGACTTATATAGTAAGTAGAGGGAGTACTTCAGTTTCAAATCAGAAAATCAGTAGAGGTAGGACTTAAATTTCAGATCAGAATAGCTTGTTTGACAGCAAAACCAACTGGTAGAACAACTTTAGGTGGGATGTTGTATCTGCTTGTTGAGAGAAGGGGAAAACGAACATGGGGCTCTCTATGGTGGTTACCAGAGAATCATATATCTCAAACACCTGCAGTTTACTAAAGACATGTAGTAATTCGCTGGCCATGTTCTCTGAATTTTTCAAACAACATTTCTGTCGATGTTCATGTCACCCCTAACCGCTTAGGGTCTATTTGAAAAGCAAGAATTTCAGAAGAATCATACAAAAATTTTACATGATTCAGTTCACTTTCACAGAAAAAAGCAATGCATTCCAAACAGAGCATTAATAAATATAATAAAAGCCATGGCAATAAACCAGCCAGTACATACTTCAGTGACCAGAAAGGACGAGATCATACGGCGCCGCAAAACAAAGAAAGGGATATTTATATTTATAGGTTTGATCAAGGTGATCCATGCAGAAGCACATGAACGGGACAACCGCATGCAAATCTACCTCAACCAACGCCGATCTTTCCTGCCCCATCATATGTCAGGGGAATCATGGACTCGGGAGAGAGAGGAAGGCGAGGCAAACAAGGACAGGGCACCGCATTAGCAGCTCGAAACCTTCAAGAGAGGGGAAAACCGACAGCGATCGGGGTTAGCTGAGTGGCTCTAATCCCAGCTTTCGGCTCGATAACTGGGCTGAGCCGCTAGCACGGGGACAAGGAGAGTTCACCTAATTGCTACGTCTAGATGACATTCCCGTGTGTGTTCTTGAATCCTTTTATTAAAAAAAAATATTGTTTTTTTTTCTGGGGAGTTAGCTAAAAGAAAGCCATCTTTCAGTGCTTCCCATCTGTGCCACCTAATTTCTTTGACAACGCACAGTCCCGTCAGATTAACTACCCCCGGTGGCCGGCCGGCCCAGACAGAAGAAGCTACTCGTGCAGGTTAGAAATTAACGTCGTACCTGGTACGTACAAAAACGCATTGTATATTTTGTCCTTGGTATGGTACATCCATGGACTATGATCGGTGTTCTTGGCTACTACTAGAGGCCAAAGAAGGATACGTGCGATCAAGATGAACAGACAGGTGAGAACTTTCTCGTGCGATGCGCAGCGACGACAGAGAAAAGGACATCTGAATACGAAAATCTACTGCTAGTCTGCTACTATCTTTCTGTGCACGATCACCACTGCATTGGCGTCTTATGGAATCCGCTGGCAGCAGTAGCTGCCGGCCTGCGTTCACTGTTCAGTCTCATCAGAATTCAACCAAACCAACCCCGGGTATCCCGATATACGCGCCCACGCGCGACATCGGCGGACGAAGCTACACATCTACATGCGTCATGGAGTGGAACGGAAGGGGAGGCAGCACGCAGCAGGCATCGCACATGCGGCGTCGCTGCTAGCCCGGCGCGGCTGAGATGTTCTGTCCTGTCCTCGTCTCGTCCATGCCGTCCTCACATGTCATATTGGAGTAGGAGTAGAATATCGTCGTCTCGTCCAAGAGCGGCCGGCATGCATGTGAGTACCAGCGGAAGCTGCTGTTGCTACGGACTACGGTAGCAATCATACCAGCGGTTGGGCTCGATTGACTACAGGAGCCAGTGAGCGGCGGCAGTTGGGCCGATCCGGAGGAAGAGAAGAGAAGCCCACGAGTCAGCGTGCCGAGGCCACAGGCCAGTCCACGATGGGCGTGTTTGCCTCAGCCTGCTCGGACCAGGAGGGCCAGGCCACCGGGAGGCAGGCCCAGCAGCTGGGACATGCGTTTGTTTGGTTCCGTTTCTCATCAGAGCCTGTCTGGCCAGAGTCTGTGTTTGTTTGCCCGCACCACGGTATATGGTCACCGTCAGGGGCGGATCAGGGGGGGGGGGGGGGGGGGGGGGCTCCAGCCCCTCTAGTGTCTTGATTTCACCACTAATCACTGTAGCAAAAACTTGATTTCACCATTAAATCTTCATGCAAATCAACATCTCCATTGTTTTAGCCCCTCTTATCCTGCATCGTGCATCCGCCACTGGTCACCGTGGAGTACTACGGGTTTTAGCCCCTCTTATCCCGCATCGTGCATCCGCCACTGGTCACCGTGGAGTACTACGGGTGGAGTTACTCCCACAGTGGCATTTCATCAAGCGCTTGGGGTCAACCTCGCCGTGACAACAACATCACCGGCTCGACGCCCCCCGGCAACCGCGAGCCGTGACCAGGTCGACAGTGGGCAGCGCCATGCATGCCGCTGGTGAGTCGGGGTACAGCGGCTCCGCACCCCACGGGGTGCACAGCCCCTCCAGCTCCGACTCCACCGCGCCCCTCGAGCTCCCCTCCACCGAATCGAGCGGAGTAGGCGTCAAAGGGGAAGAGGCCGGCGCGAAGCGCGAGGAGGTGGAGCCGGCGGCCGGCGGAGAGGGAGGTGGCAGCGGCGGCTCCGCGGAGGGCAGGGGCAGGGGCAGGGCCGGCCGGATGAGCGGGGTTGGCTCGGTTGGCGGCAGCGAACGCGTCCTGCGCGGCGACGGGGTCGCCGGAGGAGAGGAGGTCCGCGACGTCTGTGGACAATGACGAGGGGCGGGACGGATCCACGGCGCGGAGAGTGAGGTCGGAGCTCAGACGCCAGGCCACCGGTGACAGGGTCGGGGTGGGAGACAGAGACGCGGAGGGAGAGCGCGTGGGTGAGCGTATAGATGGCCAACGGCCCGGGCCGGCCCAGCCCCGTGAAAAAGCACGGACCGATAGGGGTCGGGCCGGCACGGCACACCGGGCCTCCTGGGTCGTGCCTCTTAGGGCCATGGGCCTAGCCTTCGGCCCAGGCATGGCACTATGGGCCATTTTTTGTGCCGTGCCGGCCCGCGAAGCACCACCAGAGTTACGGGCCGTGCCAACCCACGGCCCGTTACCCTTGCATTCGCATAATCAAACAGATAGAATCAAAGTTTCATACATTCACAGATCATAGTTTCATACATTCACAGAATCAAAGTCCAAATGTTCGATACATTCACAGTTTCATACATTTACAGAATCAAAGTCCAAATGTCCGATACATTCACAGTCCAATAGAGATATCAAACTCCAAACTCCAAAGCCAACACATAACAGAAATAACCAAAATGAACTGTTTAGTGCAATGCTGCCTCATTAAAAACCTTTCTAGGTAAAACTCACACTTGTGAGAAACCCTAGAAAGGAAAAAAGTGCAGCCAGCTCTTAATTAACCATTGTTCAAATGACAAACAAGTCTTTCACAGTCACACTCACCCTTTCACAGTCACAGATCACACACACACACTCTCAAGAGCACTCACCCTTTCACTAAGTACCAGGAGCACCACCAGCAGGTTCATCTTCATCAAGGTACAAGTTCTGGAATGAGTCTTCCAGCTCTTGGTTGTCAACAGCATGATGTTCCCTTTTTTTCTCCTAACTCCTAGTCTTTTATGCAAGTCAGCATCTCCACAGTCTCTGGTGACAAGCGCCGCCGCCGTTCCTCAAGTATCCTACCTGTCAAACTGAAACAAGACTCCGAAGAGATAGTAGATACATGAACTGATATGATATCTCTAGCAATTATAGACAGGATTGGAAAGGTTAGCTCGTGGTCATGCCCCCACAAAAGTAGGTCAAAATCATCCTCATAAGAAGTGACATTGTCAGTGTCTAAGTAAGCTGAGAGCTCACAAACAGCAGAAAGAAATTTCTTCAGTGAAGATGTAAGAATGAAGAAAACAACCATTGGCAGCCAGTTTGTACACTCTATCGCAAGCCATGTTCCACTCTGAGATCTCTTTCCTGCTTCCACCCTTGGGGAATTTGGGGCATCTAAGAGGGAGAGGATGGTTGCTCGCGATGAGGGGAAGGGCATCATCTGATGAGATGATTCACTCCTCGTCCTCCGCCTCTTCTGTGTTGCTCGCGCTCGTCGGCTCAGCAGTCACGGGCCCGTCGGTCTCCACTAGTCTCCCTCCTGCCTCCCACAACCATGTTACCTTGCCCCCTTCGTCGTCTCCACCTCCACGGTCGAAGAGGGCTCCTCGGCACGTCTCTTCGTCGTGCTCATCGGCAAGGGAAATTGGGTTTTGGAAGGAACAGAGTTTGAGTGCGCTGTCGATCTTAACCACGACACCCCATTTTATTAGGGCGTGGTGCGGGGCGACTGGGCAAGGAGTCTATTGTAGTCGGCCCAAATCCTAAGTCCCTCGTTGGTGGGTCGAATTCGGCATGGCCTGCCTCTTGAGGTGTGGAGGGCGTTTGATTGGCTGAGCATGCCTGCTGGGCCAGGCCCAACATGCTCACGTTCATTTTACCTTGTTGAATAATTCTAAAATACCTCTAAAAAAAGAAATGTGCTAGTGCACGGACGTCCAATGGAGATGGTTTCCGGACACCTGCCCGCACACCTGCCCGCGCTGCTCTAGATGCCCGGAGCCTACCCCCACCTGCAGCACCCGGCCCACATGCTACGCCTGCACTGAATGCGCCTGCCACGCATGCAGCTGCACCTGTGCACTCGCCCCCACATGCTATTGCACGCCCTACGCCTGCTCCTACGCATGTAGGTGGGGACCACACACACCTCCTTCGCTTCCCGCGCGCACGCAGGGACCACCTGCGTCCGCGGGATCCGCCTCCACATGCGCCCGCTCCCTACGCCTAGTAATGTTGCGACATGAAGCACTTCTGCAACATACATCCGAAACAGGTGAAACATTTGTAATATACGCTTACAACATATGCGTATAGCCACTGCAACATATGCAATATCTGGGATAAATAGTTGCAACATACGTCGAAAACAGATGAAACATTTTGAATAGACGCTTGCAACATATATGTATAGCCACTGAAACAAACGCAACATCTAGATAAAACACTTGCAACATGCGTTTGAAATAGATGAAACATTTCGAACAAACGCTTGCAACATGCCTCTAAAACACTTACAACATATGCACATGTGCAACATCTCCCGGTCTATTTTTGCAACATCGACGAAACAATTGCAACATACCTCTGAAATGTCTGAAACACGTGAAACATACATTTGCAACATGGGGGGGGGGGGGGGCAGAGGCCTAGGCCGGTCAATTTCGGGTGACGAGATGGGAGCCGACAGCGAGTGGCTGCACGCGAGCGCCACCAGCACCAGCACCAACGGCGCGTGCGAACACCAGCGCCACCACACCGGGCTTGGCTCGACGGCGACGGTGGGGGATGGGGGGCGGGGAGCGCCATGGTCGCCGAGGTGGGGGTAGCTCGGTTGTCGGGGTGAGAGAGGGCGCCGCCGGGTGGGTAGGGCATCATGCCGGGGTGGGAGAGAGCCGCCGACTCTCCCGCAACACCGCCGAGCCACCTCCATGGATCTCGCCGGGGTGGGGAGAGGGCGTTGGAGGCTCCCGGTGGGTATGGATGCCGGGGTGGGGGAGGAACCACCGGGGTGGGGGAGGAGGACGCCATGGAGGGTGAGGGCGCCGCCGCCGGCCAGGGAGGCAGCCATGGGGGCGCATCGGGGTGGGGGAGGGCGCGAGCGCGGAAGGGATAAGGATGAGGAGAAGAAAGCGAAGGGATAATAATTTTTTTAATAAACATGCGGGCAGCCGGGCAGGGGTAAAAAAGCGTCCAGCGATTGTGCGATTCATACGCAGTGGCGGCGATGGGGGTATTCCCCTGTAGTCCACGGAATACCCAAGATTTTGGAAACAAACATAAATACATATATAAATACATAAATACATATATATACACGTTGCAAATCTGGCCCAAACTCCCCAAAGCCCAACAGAAAGCAGCAACTGTCAGCCCACCAAAGTAAAAACAAGCTCGCATCGGGTTTCCTGGCTACAGGCTGCCGCTGAGCCGCTCCCAATTCGCATCGCACATTCGCACCAATCTCGTGGAGTCGTGGAGCAGAGGCTGCCGCACCAACTCGCAGCGCAGAGAGCAGGGACACGCCGGCACGTCGGCACCTCGGCGCATCCCCCTCTGCTGTCGCCCCTTCCCCGGTTTCCCTTGCCCTGCGGCGCTGCGCGAGCGGTCCGGTCGCGCGACCTGCGTGGCTGCGCCCAGCCCTAGCGTCCTGGCTCCGAAGAGCAGTGCCGGAGAGCAGAGAGGCGGGCAGGCGGCGACCGGAGGGCGGCGGCGAGCAGTCCTGGCTGCGAGCCCGGCGCAGCGGCGCTCCGCCGGCTCTGGCATCCCGCGACGGCTTCCAGGTCATTTTTCTCAATCCGGCGCCAATCAGCCAATGCATCCACACATTTACAGCAACGGGCATATTTGCTTAGGTAAAACTGCTCCCTAGGAATCTTGTCTGACGGAGAACATTTGCGTGTGACTCCATGTTTGATAATGCTTTTCATTAGCTTCATGACGGCGGCCCAATGGGAATGTTATTTGCCTGACCTAATAATGTCCCGTCTAGCTGTCAGTTAGGTGCTAAGATTCTATTTGTTAGAAGAAAGTTGCCAACTTAACCAATTGTGCTTTTATAGTGCTATATAATAGGCTCATGACTGAGAGTCTGAGATGCAACACACATTCCCTTTTGTTACTAGAGGGTCTTGATTGGATTGCCATATGCGTGTGAAATTGCTTTGTGCAGGAGTTTTGTATTTGGCCTTCTAAAGTTGAAGCAAGTTTTGTATTCGGCTTCGGCTCCGGAGCCGTTGAAGTTGAAGCAAGGTGAGCACAGTAGCTTCGTAGCACAGCGGTGTCAGATCCATTCTTCAGAGTTAAAATTTAGGATTTTTTCATTTTCTAATTTTTTTTGCATTAGATTCTTGTATCATAGAAGAAGAAGAAGAAGAAGAGTGCTAGCATATTTGCATTGTGGGAGAAAGCTGCAAAGGCAACGAAAACAGCTTCCCCTTCCACACCAAATCCTCCTCCTGTTGAGGTTGAGAGTCTCTCCCCTGCTGAGAGCAATCTGCAGCTAGCAATTGTGGAAGCACAGGATGATGGTGAAGCAATTGATGAAGCTCGAGCTCCCCAACAGGACACGGACAGAGTTCCCCCAACTCCAATTGTAGAAGATTATGCAACTGATGAAGAGGGTGATGAATATTTGAACAATTGTTTGGTCACATTTGTTGAGAGGGAATTCTTCACTCAAGTGAAAGATGATGATATTATTAATCAATTCCAAAAAGGAGACCGTAGAGTTATATTTTAGTAGCTTTGATGTTTTGTAATCTTTCTTAATTATTAGACAATGACACTATGCCACTATATTTAGAGATTGTACTTTGCTTATTACTATTACATATTTTTATCGAAATTTTTATGTACGCGGAATACCCAGCTATGAAATCCTGGCTCCGCCACTGTCCATACGTATGACACGTAATATTTCATGAAAAAAGAATAATTCTAAAAAAATAACCTAAATTTGTTGTTGGAAGTAGAATACTTTTGAATGGGACTGTAGTATTTTTGCTGTAAAGCACCGCATTAGCAGCTCGAAACCTTCAGGAGAGGAGAGAACCGACAACGATCGTACAGGTTAACTGTCCCCGGTGGCCGGCACAGAAGCTGCCCGTACAGGTTAGATCCTAACGGGTACCTGGCACGTACAAAAGCGCATTGTATATTTTGTCCTCGGTACCCGTATATATCCATGATCGGTGTTCTTGCCTACTACCAGAGGCCAAGATGCGTGCCATCAAGACGAGACAGGTGAGAACTTTTCTTGTGCGATGCACCGCCGCGACGACAGAGAAAAGGACATCTTCTGAATACGAAAAACCTAACTACCAGTAACCGGCACTATCTTTCTGTGCGCGATTCACCACTGCACCGACGCATGGGCATTTCTACTCTCAGTTCGGGACGGAATGGAATCCGTAGGCAGCAGTAGCTGCCGGCCGGCGTTCACTGAATCACTGTTCATTTGTTCAGTGAGTGGGAGTCTCATCAGAGAAGCATGTGATATGCGAATGGAGGGAGTACGCCAAGAGCTTAAAATAGTGGCTTCTTCAGTCGGACAACCGATGGACTTCCATACCCTTTGACTCGGAGCCCTCGCCTCGCGCTGCATACCTCGAATGTGCAGCGTCGCTGGAGCCACAAACAACCGCTGTGTCACCGGGAGGTGAATAGACGGGACACGGAATAGACATGGACACGGGCTGGCCTGCTGGGACGTGAACGAGTAAGGTTTTGTTATCTTGACTTTTTTTTATTAGATATAATCAAAGTATCCTCTTTTCCTCAAATAAGCAGGGGCACTTCAGATACTCATCCTTCATGCATTCAAAAAATGAGGAGAAACCGAGGAACCAGGGCTAAAGCCGGAACCATTGTTGACTCTCTTATCAACTCATTACCAAATGCATGGAAACCAAGGTTGACTATCTAATCAACTCATATTATCAACTGCATTAGACAACCAAGCCCAAATAAGCAGGGGCACTTCATACATTCAACATCCTTCATCCATTCAAAAAATCAGGAGAAACTGTTTTGCCAAACGTTTTTCAAAAAGGCTTTTCTCCTTTTAGAGAAGCCGCTGCATCGGATGGACCTGAGCTGGAGCCCTGTTTTTAGGAGCCAGAGCTCTTTGCCAAACAGGCCCTCCAAAATAGAATCCTCCATGGATGGATCACATCAGTTGTTAAGAATGGCAGAACATATTCACTCTATGCACAGCACCACGGCCTAAGCTTCCAGCTTACCGAGGACTACTTTTTCTCACTTCTTACGAGGGCGTAAGACCCTTCCAGATGGCATCGGCACAGGAGTAGTTTTCTTGCGCTTGATGCCAGGTGATGTCTTCTCAGTTACTTGCACCTTCACCCTCTCCTTTACTGCAGTGGTGAAATCAATACCATCCATAAGAAATGGAAACAACAAAACTGTAGTCAATGAGAGCTGTGAACCAAGTTTAAATTGCAACCAGATCAACATAAAAGATAAAACCAATGTATTGCTGTTATTGCATAATTCGTTCTTATAGAAACATAGAATTACTAGTACTATATTCATTATGAACTGGAATCAAATATACAAGAAATCCAGAAAAAATATTCGCTCTTTGAAAAGGCACATGCACATCATGGATCCTTTTTTTTTATTTGGATGGAAGCCACTAAGGTTGAGAACAGAGCCAATTCAGATGCTACATCTGACTAAATACTATTTGTATGTGTACACGTATTGCCTCTTCCTTTGCTTAGTGCACTAGCACCGGAGCTCCATTGTCGATGTGCTTTGTCAAATCTCTATAGCTTACTTGCCTTAAAAATACTCTTCTTACTAGCCTCAAAGAGCACATACTTCTAACAATCATGTGAATCAATCAAAGTACATTCTAACAACTATGGAACTACCATTAAGCAAAGGTTACTCTCATGTGAGACGTAATCAAAGAAAATAAGAAATACATATTAGCTTTCACCTCAACTTTTTTACCTGCTGTAAGGCAAGAAAATCCCAGAGGCAGGCTTAGAGTGTACTCCTGGCACTTGAGGGGGTCATAAACCTTTAACTGAAACATCATATCACAATTGTTAACCTTTTTTAAGTTTACATTTTGATATTGCACATAACTTCAAATATACCTTCAGAACAATTTTGGATGATTTAATTTTCCTCTCCAGAAACTTCCAGCCAAGAGAAAGCAAATACTCCTCCAACTGGGAACAAATTTTGAACACAATAAGAACAGATATATTTTCAAGTATATATAATAAAACTAGATATATTCTCAGTTTTTCACCTCTGGCATAGTCTGAGAGCACACCCCGTTAACTGAAACAATCACATCCCCACGCCTAATCCCAATGATTTCTGCAGTGGAGTTGATTGCTACCTAAAAAAATAAAATGAGTTACAATACCGACAACGCATATTGTTGAATAGATTGCATACAAGTTGTTGAATAGATTCATACCTCATCGACGATGTAACCACTATCAATATTGTGTTGATACAAGATTTCTTCCCTCTTATGCATGTCCAGAAACTGCACCGCTCTCAGACACAAACCATGTTCTGGACGAGCAATACAACTAAAAACAGTTCGCATTTAATCAATAATCAAATATAGAATTAAACTATATATCTATTAAAATTCTACATGCCATTTTCAACAGCAAAGATAACTTAAATAGGAATAAAAATAAAAAATTTCATCAACAAAATTGTTGACTAATATGTCATTACTCATATTTCCATGAACCCCTTATATTTCTATCATACTCTATTCTACTAATCAAGAAACTTGCTAATTTACTCTTTGCTTGATTAATTCAGCCCTCATCTAATCTCTACTATGTGAATCCTACGCCAAACCACGGGCACCAGATAGGGCCACGTTGCCATTAGCCCGCTAACCATTAGATCTAGCAAAATGCGATATGGACCATTCGATCAGACCGTAATGGGTTTTCACCCGTTAAGCCGCAAACCTGCTCGGCGAACAACTCATTCCCTCAGCGGCGTGTCTCCATCCTCCTGCTGTCCTCAGCCATCCCCCGCATGCACGGCCAGAGCAGGCTACGACAGCAGCACTGGCACACGGTGGGTCATCGACACTGGCGCAAGCTGGCACGGGCCTGCCGCAATGGCCTAGGATGGTGTACCATGCTCCCCCCCCCCCCCCAGAACTCACCTCCCCTTCCCTCGCCGCCCCTCATCGCCACCCTCAACAGCAACACGGTTGCCACCAGAGACGTCAAGTTCGACACCCAGTGCAGCGAGCGCGGAGTCTTCCAAATGGGTATCGTTAGCCAGCACCTCTGTTTTCCTGCCGAGACACTGCAGCTAATGCAGCTCGAGACCGCCACACCGCACGACGTGGCCGAAGGTCACTGCAGGCATGGTTCGCTGCTACGCATGTCAACGCAGCAGCAGCTTAATGAGGCGCAGCCTGGCTGCCTCTGTCGCCGCCACCATGGCATGAGCCGAGCGGGAGGAGTGAGATGCCCACCCTAACTAGGCTGACCAGGAGGCACAAATCGAGCTTCAGCGGCAGTGACAAACTGCTAATCTTCTACAGCAAGATCACGGACCTCCTTATGCACAGAAGCTATAGTATTGTTCCTTTATTCAAACTCGCAAAGGCGACATGTACATGAGGTAGTACCCTCATTATATATGCACTTAGAGCAACTCCAACAAGGCCCCTACTTGAGCCCCCATAGCTAAATATGGGGGCTCGTGCTCCAGCAGGGCCCCTACTAGGGCCCCGAAATTTGGGTGGGCACCAAAATCCTACCTCCGGCACCCATTCCTGGGGGCTCTAGGCCAAGCCCCCAAATTTCACCCAACCCTTCCCACCCGCGCAACCCCTCCCCGGCACGGCCCTTCCCTAGCGCGGCGACCCTCCCCTCCCTTCCCTCCGGCTCCCACTGGCAGCGGACGCAGCGGCGCAGGGCCCTCGCGGCCACCCGTAGGCCCGGATTTCAACAAGATACGGTCGGTCGCAGCTCCTCCAACCATCGTGGAGGTGTCGCAACTTCCCCAGCTCCCGTGCATCGTTCGTGGCGCACCCGCCCGGTGTTGCCCAGTAGGTAGAGGAGGAAGAAGAAACAGATAAGGACGGGTAGGTCCCGTTTGTCATTGTCTATCAGAATGGATTTGAGGGCTCAAATTTGGGTGCTGCTGTTTGGAGGGAAAGCAAAAAAAAACTGGGCCAACAAAAGTAGGGGGAGCACCCAAATCAAAAGTAGGAGCCCTGATTTGGGGGCCCCTGCTAGAGTTGCTCTAGGTCGGTTTGCTACAGTAACGACCTGCTGCAGTGCTAGTACATCTCATGCATACAGCTAGCAACAACTATGTTCTACTTAGTTCATACCCAAAACCAATTTTGCTCCTTCACTGCCCCTGCTGATTCTGCTATTACTGCAGCAGTTAAATTGAAGCCTCTAGAGGGCAGTAGCAGCTCCTCCCAGCTGTTGCTGTGCATGTACTTCAGTTGTCAAAACCAAATTGCCTTTTTACTCAAGAAAACAAATTACTTATCCAACAAAGTTTAGCCTCTGAATTCCAGGATTATATGGCTTGTGTGTACAGTACAAAGGATATCAGATCATACTGATTTTCAGATTTTTACCACGACTCTTGAGCCATACTAGCAAGCAGACATTATAGATAACGTAATTAATGATTCATTTGGATAACAGAGTACAATACAAAGGATATCATAAGCCTTTTTATATCCATTTTGCCCTAATTAGAGTATCAAGTTTCCAACTCTAAGTTCAAAAATTCGTTGATATTCTCTTGATGAACGATATTTAGGTGACACAAATTCCCTTGGAGTGATCAGCTATCACTACATTGGCTGCTCATTTTGGTGGAATGGAGCTCTATTTGTGCCACTCCACTCGCAGCCCTGCTCAAACAGGCTTACCTTTCATTCTTCTCATTAAACCGACACTAACTATTATCCTTAATAGCACGACGTTCAACTATACCCTTTTGAAGTGCACAGAGTGTACTATACGCATTTTTATTACAAGGAATGCAGCTACCAGTTGCACATCTGTGTATCATGCAGATTGCCAAAGAGCATGCCATGAAAATGTTTACACATGCCAATGCAAATATTCTTTTCCTATTTAGATTGAAATTTCAATAGGCCATGTTTTTGCTATTATTGCATTTTAGCATAAAACATGGTTCATAACTTTTACCTACAATCCTTCATTCCATAATGCAAGCTTGAATGCTTGCTTGTGTGCTTTTCATTATTTAAAAGTGATTTCTTCCTGATGAGTAACAATCTTATCCTATTTCCACAGACCTCAGTTCAGGGACAGGTAAAGAAAGTGTGCAATAACAGAACCATGTGGGAGTGCATAATTGAAGTATCCTTGCTCTGTGTCTTAAAGTGTATCCTAGAGTCCTGGTTATCATATTCCCTAGCTTGGCACAACTTAAAATTTTCAGTGTCAAAAAAGTTGCTCACTGCTTTGAATCTCTGAATATTAGCAGCAACTTGACCTCATTTAACTACTGCTTCTTGTTTAGCCATGTTGACAAACAATGTGCAATGTCCTCCATAGGTAGGGAAGATAATTATATTAGTTCTAGTATAGTCAATGCTCTGCAGGCTGCAATGCTTATGTTTGCCAATAACAAGGTAAAGTAAATGTGGCGTATTGTAGTTTGAATGCGCAATTCTAAAGTTTTGATTATGATATAATCTGAAACTTTGAACTTCGTTTCTGAAATTTGCAATGCCATAACCTGAAATCCTGAGCTTCCATTACTGCAATTTAGCATATGATGCAAGACCTTCTCAAGATTAGGATATACATAATAGGTGTTGGCACGGTTGCCGCGTCTGGTTTTCTAGTTGTCCCTGATTTTCAGCAATGACGCTCGTGGAAATCACCTAGTTTTATTGAATCAAAAATTGCAAGTGCTTTTGAAAGTAACAAAATCATGATATTCATTGTTGTTTTTAATACCTGAAGTTCCTTTCCATTTGAACCAATGTTCTGATAATAAAGCTCGGAAGAACGGCAGTTTTTGACCAACCAACAAAAAAAGCCAATCCAGCGACATCTCCATCTCGATCAATTACTAATCCAAATGTGCTAGCCTGCATTAAACATGTACAAATAATTTAATAGAGCAATAAAGTAAGATGCAACATTTGAATACAAGTAATTTAGTTAATACCTCAGGAAGCACACAGCTCACATACAAATAGTAGTTGCGGTGCACATAAGTTTCATTGTGACACATGACCCTCCCTGACGTGGTCAACAGCGAAGAATCTTCATCTCTCGCCAACACGAATACCTTGTCTCCGTACTCTGGACTTGACACAAAAGAAGGGCATCGCAATAGCATATCAACTGAGATCTCCAAGACAGCAATGCCATAGTAGGGATCAAAAAACAAAAGCTCTCCATCCTTAATTGCCTTATTTGGCAAACGAACAAGTAGCTGAAAAAAAAGGCTAAGTTAGATAGACAAATTGTATGAAGCGATGGAGACTAGAGTTAAGACATTATTTCATCAAATAACGCATCACATATAAACAAGAAAAAAAGCCAAAAGTACTCAACCCTGGCTCCAACGTGATCATGTTGCAACTGCATGAAATGTTCCACATTCTCATGTTGCATTGGTGTTTCTGTTTCACACCTTCGCTTGTATGATGAGTGACATACAGGCATACTGCTATGGATGGTTTTTGGATTAATCGACGGTGGTGTAGACTGTTTTTGGGAAAAAAATACAAAGCTAACTGCTAAGACGTGAAACTGTATTTGCTTGGCTAAGTAACGTCCTGTTAGGCTATCCTAAAAATCAGTCATTTATGTCAAATCTTAAACATGTATTGGAGGTCTGCTGTTTTCGTGCACTCTTTGTAAAGTTTTAAAGAGTGCTTAAATAGTACTCCCTTCCAAATTTTAAATCTTTTTGGCTTTTATAGATACAAAGCTAAGCTTTTACTTTGTATCTAGACATAATGTATAACTAAGTGCAATACCAAATAATATGTACCTAGAAAAGCCAAAAAGATTTACAATTTGGGACAGGGAATAGCAATCTTCTAATTTATTCAGCTGTCCAGTAAAGCACAGGATGGAAAAGCAGCAGCAAACGAGAACAGCGAAAAGTATCTTAGTTTGACTGCTCTAAACTTTGTTGATTTCTTAAGATCCAAACCAGAACTCAGTCAATTCTATTATTTTGATATTGGGGTTAATATCGATGCTAGCACGGCATAGTTTGCTGGCCGATGCTGTACAGAAAGCTATTTTGATTTGAGGGTCATCTCTGTTGGCAGCACAAGAGGGTTAACACCTTGGCTACTGGCAGGTTGTGATGACTAGCATGTTTGCAGGCCTAATAATAGCAAACAAGTAGATGAACCAAAAGTGCATATCAGTAACTTTGTGTACCTTGCGATCGAGCAGTTTCCCATCATAATCACAGACAGTATCAGAACTAGTCAGTATCCTAGCATGCTCATCAGACTCGGATGGACCAATGATGATTCCAGTAAACTCCCATACTGGCACCCCATCTGAAAACAGGAGCAACTGATGTCAAGATTAGCTATGAGGGAATTATTGTGTTATAATAATCTAACTGCAAGTTCGGAATAATAATTTTACCATCTCCAACCCGGGTAGAGGAAATGCTGACAATCGAGCTAGATAACCTAAAAAGAACCTCCCTTTGTCTCGTGGAGATCACCTCACTGGAAGAAGGCGTCTCCCTCCCCTTTGTCTCCCTCAAGATAGGAGGATTGGAGACAGGATCTAAACAAAGAACACCCAAAATACAAGAGTTAGCGGGAACCATCATTGGAGGAGTAATGATGAAAAACAACCGTTGGCAGCCTTCTCATAAGCGACTCTAGTAGCCCTGTGCCACTCTGCGATCTCTTCCCGGCTTCCACCCTTGGGGTACATGGGGCATCTATGAGGGAGAGGACGGCTGCTCGCGATGAGGGGGAGGGCATCATCTGTCCACTCCTCGTCCTCCGCCTCTTCTGTGTTGGTCGCGCTCGTCTGCTCGGCAGTGACGGACCGGGTCTCCACTAGTCTCCCGCCCGCCTCCCACAACCATGTTGTCTTGCCCCCGTTCGTCGTCTCCACCGCCACAGCCGAAGAGGGCTCCCCGGCATGTCTGCTCCACGTTCTCCTCCTCCTCGGCACCGGCGTGTCGCGATCCATCTCAGGCGCAGCCGACAAACGCGTCGCCGGTGAGAGGGATCTTGGGTTGGAAACTGGGGGTTGGGAACGAACGAAATCTGACTCTTTGAGCCTTCGAGGGCGCCGTCGGGCTCGAAGCCTCGAACACAACCGCGACTTGTCACGTGGGCGACGTCGGCGTGCAGTCAGGCCATCCTAGAATTTTTTAATTTTAACATTTTTTCAAACTTAATTTTAAATCTAACGCTCTCGGGTCT
This sequence comes from Miscanthus floridulus, assembly GCF_019320115.1. Lineage (NCBI taxonomy): Eukaryota > Viridiplantae > Streptophyta > Magnoliopsida > Poales > Poaceae > Miscanthus > Miscanthus floridulus. Next base: position 94,503,080 of record NC_089590.1, on the reverse strand, counting down.
TTTTTAACTAACACTTTTAACCGCGTCTATTACCCTGACGCGGCTAAATGCCTGTGTCGCGCCATGCATGGTGGCGCGGCAGAGGACTGACGTGGCGGCGGCCAGAAACGCTGGCCGCTGACGTGGTAGGGCCTACCGCGCCACCGATCTTGGCGCGGCAGTGCCGCGCCTTGATCCATGGCGCGGCAGAGCCGGGTATATCCTCCGCCGCGGCCAGTCCCGCTGGCCGAGCAGCAAACGGCCTAGGCGTCGCTCCCGCTCCCGACCGTCGCCAAGCACGCCAACCGCCGCGCCACGAACGGCGGCAGCCTGTGCCACCATTACCGCCTCCCTCCCTTCCCTTCCATTCCCCTGCCGTCTCCCTTCCTCCTCGTGCTAGTTCAAGGTAATGACGCACATTTTATTTTCGTTTAAATGTTAGATAGGATATTATGAATGGGAGTTAAGGTAAGTAGGAAAATTATGTTTGGGAACTATGGTGAAGATATTAGTATGAGTTTGTCAATGTTAAGGTTAATTATTTAGTTAGAAGTATGTTTGCCATGTATATTTTTGTTGCTATAATTGTTGTTTATAATATTTTAGTTGCATTGTAAATGATTACATTTTACATTAATTTGCGTTGTTTTGATTGGTGTTTAATTTGAACCGTTTTATTAGATGGAAGACATGTTTCGGGAGCAGTTATGGCGAAAACGGGATTGTCCTAAAGAAATTTACCCCGACGAGTCTAGCAAAGATGCCCCGTCCCTCCTGAACTCCCTGTCCCTAACTGTGACTGTGGTCGTCCGGCCGACGTGTTTCAATCGAGACATTCGGACACAACGGCTCATTGCTTCTACACGTGTAGTCGTTTTAATATAAGTTATTGTTTCCGTATATTTTTCTTCTTCATTTGTATTACTAGATTACTAATATTTTGTTGAATTTTTATTGTGTAGGCCCATGAGAGGTGTTTTTTCTTTCAGTGGATCGACGGTGCAGACAAGTTTGATCCCAGATACCTCCTTTTCGATGATTGGTGAAGAGGGCGACATCCACGAAAGCCCTTCGAGCGGTGGGTCCACCTCCCCCTAACCCCCCTCCAATGACGTCTAAGGAAAAGCACTTAGCCGTAGTTAGACGACTCGAGAAACCTCCTATGTGCCATTGCGGAGACTGAGCCGTGATAAACCCTGATAATACGTTGGAGTTTGTGTGTCCAAACAAACATGAAGCAAGTGTAAAATGTATGTATTAAAATATTGAGTTATATGTGTCATGTACTAATGTCACATTATTTAGATGTATTCAATGGCGAAGTGTTGTTTCAAGGAGTGGTTGTATGGTCCTAAGAATAAATGGCCCAAAGAACCTCCAAAAGCAAAACAAAAGAAGAAAGAAAGGTTAATTTATAAAGCACCACCAGTCAAGTGTGAATGTGGTGTTAATTCTAACTATGACCTAGTCCCTTTGAAGCTTGGAATAGACCATTATTGTGGCCATATGGTTGAGTACGAAGAGGTTCGTTATTTTGTGGTAAACATGAAATCATATTTTGTTTCTTTTGCTAAGACATATATGATATAATATTTCTTTTGAACAGAGCACTAGGAAATGCAGGTGGAAACGTTACGATGGTCAAGCTAAGTTCTTGGATGAACTGAAGAAGAGGCAACTAATTGTAAGAAAGAGAGGATATGGACCTGACTACGTCAACATATTCATTAAACATCACAGAGAAAAGATGTGTGAGTTTACTAGACAGCGCGGTTGTCGATACGGGACCCACAGGATACCCCGCAGGATAGAAAAAAGATCTAGTCCAACTAGGATTCTTCCCATATAATCGTAGTAGTAGAACTATTAGGTAATCCTACTAGGAAATCTCATTATAAACCGACTAGGACTCTGGCCTCCTGACTATATAAAGGAGGGCAGGGCTCCTGAGAGAAGCAGAACAATTGTACAACACAACACAACACATTACAATCAATCCAACGCAAAGGCTAACGCCGACTGGACGTAAGGTTATTACTCGATCTACGATCGAGGGCCTAAACCAGGATAAATCGACTGTCTCTTGCGTTAACCATCGAGTTCAGCATACGCTGAAGCCCGAACATACTGCCCCGGGTACCCCCGTGGCAGGCTATCGGTGGTGAAACATCGACAGCTAGCGCGCCAGGTAGGAGATTTCGGCGACTTTGCTTCCGAGAGCTCAATGGACCTCGACAACATGATTTTCCCGACGGGATCAACTTTCATCTTCGGCTCATAGATCTGCGAGGCAGACAACAACGGCAAGCTTCAAAGCCATCTCCTCGAAGATTTAGATCATCTAAAAGAAGTTCCTATTCTAACGACTACAACGGATCAGCTCACCAGAAGATTCGCGCAGCTCATAGTATCCGAATCAAATCGGATTTCACGACCACTCGTATCCGATTCGAATTCAAGCTCCAAAGCGAAGTTTTATCAGAGTGTTTTCCAGAAACCGAGTTCTTTTTTGGCAAGATTCCGGAACACAACCCAAAACAACTTGGATTACCCCCAGAATTCTCTCAAGAAGTCGAGTTCTTCTCCATTTGGGCTTGACAACATGGCAAGATCCTATCAAGGACAGGTCGAAAGATTTTTCAATCCAAGATTCGGGATACCACTGACAGGAGCTCAGGAGGGCCTTGTGCTAACGATAACATCGCGGGACTGTATCATCCACTAGCCGGATTCCGTTCCTGAAGGTAGCGGAACCCAACTAGTCGGCACAACAACAACAGCTATTTTACCTTACCAAGAAGGAGACTCGATCTACGACACCGAGGCATCCACTAAAGTTATCAGCGACTCCGACAGTATGAAAACTAACGCCAATAACAGAACGACTCATGCGCGAGAAGTGTTCATGGTTCGACGACCGCGATCACCATTAAATCCCCCAGAAGCACCCGATGTCAGATCATCAGATGAATCAGAATCCAACATATCACCCTTTGCCCAAGGCTACGATGGAGAAACAGATAGTCAGAAACAAGCTAGAGAAAGAAAAAATAAGTTGAAGCAAGGGCGCCAACACCGTGCTAGGCAGCGCAGGGAAGCTTGGACCAGATACGAGTCAGAATTGGATGAGTACAACAGAAGAAAATTACAACGAGAAGTCGAAGGGAGACGCACGGTGAATACGCCTTACGATAAGATTCGAGAAGCATTAGAAGAACTCGGAGCAACTTCGCATCCTGGTGAGAAGTATGAACAGCTCCAGGACTTACTCCGATCGACAATCCCGAGAACACATGAAGAGAAAGCTCGATCAAGACTACCCGCCAGATCAACAACCCACCGGCAAGAAGATCAAAATCAAAGGAAATCCGCCTTCGAAAGACTTGGGCCAGGTGGAAGCCATGACGGAGGAAGTAGGAATGAACATAATCAAGGCCACCGATTTGAACAACTAAGGAAGACTAGGAGCAGGGTTCCTACCTAGACAACCTCACAAAATTGTTCCCATCAGAACGACAGTTGGCCAGAGGAAGGCGCCAAATCTGAATTCAAAGAAACCAAGGCTCACGACAGGTTCCCCTGTTTCGCGAATAGGCTCGCATTGGTGTGATTACCTCACAGATTCAAACCATCTAATCACTCCAAGTATGATGGCAAGACCGAACCAAAGCAATGGCTCAGAATATATTCACAATCGATTGAACTAGCCGGAGGAGACGACGATATCAAAGCCCTCTTCTTCCCCATGGCACTAGAGGCCATGCCCCTCCAATGGTTCGATAAACTAAATCCAGGATCTATTAGAAATTGGGGGGATTTGCAGAGAGCTTTTTGTTAGAATTTCGTAGGAATCATTACACACCCAATCACTCATGGAGAACTAAAAGGACTCAAGCAAAAGGGAGGTGAAAGTCTCAGAAACTATTATCGGCGATTCGGCGAACTACGAGCTCAAGTGCATGACATAACCAAACGAGAAGTAATTGAAGCTTTTTCTCACGGAATCATGGCCAGATGGCAATTTCAAGACTTCTGCAAAGAAAATCCAAGACACAATGAAGAATTCAGACGTACAGTAGAAAAGATGATTACTGCAGAAGAAAAAACACGAGAGAGGTTCTCGGACAGAAGCAACCAAGACAACCCGGATAAGCAAAATCAACGAAATAGCAGACATCAAGAAAGAAAACGTAGACCAGACAATACTGTGGCAATGGCCGACAAATCAAAGAAATTTCCCAAACCAAGAAGATATGATGACATTGAAAACATACGTTGCCCATTGCACCCTGGTGGGAGGCACACTATCGGAAATTGCTACACTTTCAATGATCGATACACAAGAAAAGATAGTAAGGAAAACACTAAAGAGGACAATTAGAAGAGAGAAGAAGACAACCACGAGGACAAAGGATTCCAAAAACCTAGGGGAACGGTAGCAGTGATTTTCTCAGGGGCTCCGGATTGCAGAAGCAAACATCAAGAAAAACTAGCACTGCGGACCATTATGACAGCAGAACTGGCTAGACCAAGATACCTCAATTGGTCACAGTATCCTATCCAATTTACCAGAGAAGACCAATGGACTAGCGTGGGAAACGCAGGCCATTATCCATTGGTTCTGGATTCGACTATTGCTGGTATGACCGTCACCAAAGTACTAATCGATGGAGGAGCTGGGCTTAACATCATCTTTTCAGAAACTCTAAGGAAAATGGGGCTACAACTCGCCGGGATGATTACGCCAACAAGCACACCTTTTTACGGAATAGTACCCGGCAAAGCAGCCATGCCACTCGGACAAATTACTTTACCTGTTACCTTTGGAACTCCTTCAAACTACCGAACAGAGTTTATCAAATTTGAAGTCGCCAATTTCGATTCATCATATCATGCAATCCTCGGACGTCCAGCACTAGCCAAATTCATGGCAATACCACATTACCCGTACTTACTACTTAAGATGCCAGGACCCAACGGTATCCTTTCCCTTCGAAGCAATTTAAAGCGCGCTTTTGACTGCGACGTTCAGGCGATCCAGATCGCAGCTAAAGAGCAAGCCGACAATGGAAGAAAAAAAATAGCCGGAATCGCTGCAGAAACAAGCCAAGAAGAATTAGAAATACCGGCTAAATAGCCCAGCATCATCGCACTGCCAAAAGAAGCCGATGTCAAGCAAATCGACTTAGGCACAGGCGATACCTCCAAGACAGCAACTATCAGTGCTCACCTCTCGGCAAAATTGGAACTCGCGCTCACCAACTTTCTTCGGGACAACAAAGATATCTTCGCTTGGAAGCCAGCCGACATGCCAGGAGTCCCAAGGGAGTTGGCTGAGCACAGAATCGATGTTAACAAAAGCTCTAAACCTGTAAAACAATGGCTACGACGATTCTCACCCGACAAGAAGGCAGCAATTAAAAAGGAAATAACAAAACTAATGGCAGCCGGATTCATCAAGGAGATCCTACATCCAGATTGGCTAGCAAACCCGGTCCTTGTATAGAAGAAAAACACGGACGAGTGGCGTATGTGCGTCGATTACACAGATCTCAACAAACATTGCCCAAAAGATCCGTTCGGGCTACCATGCATTGACCAGATAGTTGACTCGACAGCAGGATCTGCGTTATTATCTTTTCTCGATTGATATTCAGGATATCACCAGATCGCACTAAAAGAAGAAGACCAGAGCAAGACATCTTTCATCACCCCGTTTGGTGCCTACTGCTACAAGACCATGTCGTTTGGACTAAAGAACGCTGGTGCCACGTACCAAAGAGCTATCCAGACTTGCCTTGGGAATCAAATCGGTGAAAATGTGGAGGCATATGTGGACGATGTGGTGGTAAAAACAAAGAACCCAGATACTCTAATTGAAGATTTAAAGCAAACCTTCGAAAACTTGAAGAAATGGAGATGGAAATTGAACCCAAATAAATGTGTATTTGGAGTTCCCTCGGGACAACTACTCGGATTTTTGGTCAGTCAGCGCGGAATCGAAGCCAGCACCAAGCAAATTCGAGCTATAACAGAAATGGGCCCACCTAGAAGTGTCAAAGATGTTCAGAAACTAACAGGATGCATGGCGGCCCTCAACCGTTTCATATCAAGACTCGGCGAAAAAGGGTTACCTTTCTTTAAACTATTAAAGAAAACAGACAAGTTCGAATGGACAATGGAGGCCGACGAAGCTTTCAAAAAACTTAAAGAATACCTCACTTCATCACCTATCCTGACACCTCCAAAGAAAGATGAAGATATGATGCTATATATCGCGGCAACTCCTACCGTAATCAGCACAACAATAGTCATAGAAAGAGAAGAACAAGGGCACGTGTATAAAGTGCAGCGTCCAGTATACTACATCAGCGAAGTACTGTCAGAATCCAAAACCTGGTACCCGCATGTACAAAAACTACTCTACGCCTTACTCATTACCTCACAGAAACTTCGCCACTATTTCGAAAGCCACAAGATTACCGTAGTGACAGATTTTCCACTCGGAGACATCCTACATAATAAAGACGCCACAGGGCGCATATCCAAATGGGCAGTTGAAATTGGAGCTCTTGACATCAATTTCACCCCATGGAAAGCAATCAAATCTCAAGCCCTCGCCAATTTCGTGGCCGAATGGACAGAGATTCAACAGCCCTTATCAGATACAATCCTCGACCACTGGAAGATGTACTTTGACGGATCACTCAAACTAGGCGGGGCCGGTGCAGGCGTTCTCCTCATTTCTCCAGAAGGAAAACAACTCAAGTACGTCCTTCAGATATTATGGCAAGCTACAAATAACGAAGCAGAATATGAAGCCCTCATCCACGAGCTACGAGTCGCGATTACCCTCAGAATAAAAAGACTACTCATATATGGCGATTCAGCAGTGGTCATCAACCAAGTCAACAAAGATTGGGACTGCACCAAAGAAAACATGGGTGCTTATTGTGCTGAAATACGGAAACTTGAAAAACACTTCCAAGGATTAGAAATTTTACACGTCCTACGCGATTCCAACATTGCAGCAGATGTCCTTGCCAAGCTCGGATCAGACAGAGCAAAGGTTCCACCCGGCGTATTCATAGAAGAGCTATCAGTTCCCTCTATCAAACAACCCGGTGAAACAACACATGAAATTCAAGCTAAAGGCGTTCAGATCTTGATAATCAACACTTCATAGACCCAAGTTTTCATTGACTATATCAAAGAAAACAAATTACCAGCAGATAAGGTACAATCCACCCAAGTTGCTCGCAGAAGCAAAAACTACGTTCTAGTAGGAGATAAACTTTACAGAAGAGCAGCATCATCAGGAGTACTCTTAAAATGTGTCTCATTTGAAGAAGGTAAAGAGATCCTAGATGAAATACACTCAGGTTGCTGTGGAAATCATGCCGCTTCAAGGACACTGGTTGGCAAAGCATTTCGCACCAGATTCTACTGGCCAACCGCTTTGAAAGACGTAGAAGAGCTTGTCAGAAAATGCAAAAGTTGCCAAATATTTGCAAGACAAGCCTATGTACCAGCTCACAATCTTATCTGCATCCCACCCGCTTGGCCTTTTTCCTGCTGGGGGCTAGATCAAGTAGGACCCCTGAAAAAAGCAAAAGGCGGCTTCGAGTACATCTTCGTAGCGATCGACAAGTTCACCAAGTGGATCGAATACAAACCACTCGCGAAATACAGCGCAACCAAAGCAGTCGAGTTCATCCAAGACATTACGCACCGCTTCGGCATACCCAATCGAATCATCACAGATCTAGGCTCCCCCTTCATAGCTACAGAATTCAAGAGCTGGGCACAAGACTGTGGTTTCAGTATAAACTATGCGTCTGTTGCACATCCAGAGGCCAACGGACAAGTAGAAAGGGCTAATGGACTCATACTAGCTGGATTAAAGCCAAGATTATACGAAGAACTAGTGGACTATGGGTCCAAATGGATTGAAGAATTACCAAAAGTAGTATGGGGACTACGAACTCAAATAAGCAGAGCAACAGGCTACTCACCTTTCTTCCTAGTTTATGGGTCAGAGGCCGTACTACCTGCCGACTTGATCTGGACATCTCCAAAGATAGAGCAATACGATGAAGGAGAAGCGGAACACACAAGAAGATTAGAACTCGACAGCTCAGAAGAAATCAGAGTAAACGCTACCCTCCAATCAGCCAGATACCTACAAGGTTTAAGACGGCATTACAACAAGAGCACCCAACCTCGATCACTACAAGTCGGAGACTTAGTGCTAAGAAGGATACAAAAGACTGATGGACGACATAAGCTACTCAGTCCATGGGAAGGCCCGTTCATCGTCACAAAAGTCACCGGACCAGGCACATACAAGTTAATGACCGAAGATGGAAAAGAAGTCAGCAATACATGGCACATCAGCCAGCTAAGAAGATTCTACGCGTAAAAGCAACTCAAGAAAAAAACAGATATGCAAGCCACAATGGACCTACTTTCACAATCAACGAAAGACAATACTCTTCAACAACATATGTATTAGTTTATACTCATAATCAATAAAAGATGATATTCATCCACAGCATGTCTTGTCATGACTTCCAACGAAGCTAACAAAAAGCAAATTGGCTGAGTCGACCGAAATTTCAACTTCAAAAGACCCTCTAGCACTTCGTTCCGAAAAGCAAGAGGCTCGAGGGCTACATCCAGATAGGAATACTTTTTCCTCAGGAAAGCACAAGCGCCACTCAAGAAAGCACTCGGATGCCGAATCATAGCACGGACAAAGCACTCGACGGATCACAAAGGAAAGAAGAAAAGAAAGGTACTCGACAAATCGAGGGGCCTCGTCAGAATAACGCACAGAGTTGTCTTACGGAGCAGAGACGAGAACAAGACAAGGTACTCAGCAAGTCAAGTAACTTCAACCGCACCCAGGCAAAGAATACATCGACAAAGATAAAGAATCTTCATTTAAAAAGAAGTGTAATATTACAAGAGGATGCTCAATCGAGTCAGGCGTTGTCATCAGAAAGGGAAATATCAATATTTAGACTATCTACAACCCTACTGGCTAGATCTTCAACCTCGGGCTCCATCCTTTCAACGGCGTCAAGATATTCTTGGCTTTCAGCTTCTTCTGCTATCTTAGAGAGAGGCGCTTCTGGAGCAAGGACCCGGACCTGGGCCAGCACATTCTTGGTACATACTTAGGCACACCTCTTCGCGAACTCTTGGAAACAAGTCGGAATCCGGGGAATGAACTGCGCCCAAGATTGCCCGTCATCCGTTGGAGTCCGGAGGACATCGGCCACTGAACGAAAAGATTTCCACAGGGCATTCCAATTCTTGGTAGCCGTCACCAGCTTCCCAAACAAGCCTTCAATGGTTTTTTGGGCCTGCACAAGATCTCTGTCAGCTCTATGCCTAATCAGCCTAGCAAGGGCGAGTTCTTCCTCAGCATGAGTATTTACCTCCTCAGCTCTATTATGACTAGAACGGACAAGGACCTTCATTTCATCAATACTCTCCGAGAGCTTCTGCTTCTCAACTCGGAGAGCTAGATAGAACACCCAAGAACAAGTCAGCGAAAAAAGAAGTCAAAATACAAGAAGAAACAGGCAGAACCCACGGCACCTTTGCATTCATTCTTCGCAGACTCCACCGCAGCATCTCTCTGTTTCTCCGTCTCCACTACCCGGGCGCGAAGGGCTTTCTCCTCCTTTTGGTGCAATTGACGCTCCGTCTCCAACTCAACCCAGAGAAGGTCAAGATCGGCTTTCAGAGCGTCCACCTCCGAAGACAACTTCCTCTCATTTTCAGATGAGAAAAAGAAGCCAGAATGATCACGAGAAAAAGACTGGGCAAAAAGAAGCAAAGAGAAACAAAGCGTAAGGATAGAAGAAAAAACAAGCATGCAAAAGAGGAACGACAGTAAAACCTACCTGGAGCTTTTCACCAAAAGAAGTCGCGAGGGTCGACAAGCTCCCCCAGGCTGCGGTCAGCTCCGATAACCGATGAGTGGCATCGAACTGTTGCACCACGTCACTGGAAAAGGAGGGGCCGCCGGAGACAAGAGAAGGGGAAGGAGAGGCCGGCTGGGGCGAAGGAGGAATGACCAAAGCGACCTCCAGGGAAGCCGGGGCCAAACCCTCAGAAGAACCCGGTGCGACGGCCACAGTTACCTCTGGAGCGACCAAGTCCGCAACTCCGCCAGGTAGCTCTGAAGCCCCCGCAGCGACTTCATCAACACAATGTTGTGAGTCCCGAGGCTCGGAACTCGTTGGCACGGCGGGAGGTAGAGAAGAAGTCGATGAAGAAATTAGAGAAGACGAAACACTAAAAAGTGATAAAAGGAAGCACCAATAAGAACCAGAAGAAGGAAGATAAAAGCCAAAGAGATAAAGCTAGAATTTACTCACCCGACTACTTTTTTCTTCGCAAAACCAAGAGAAGGCCTCGCAGGGGGAACCACGACAGCGAAGACGTCCCCGCAACCCGATGACGAGAGCGGGACAGCAGACAACGGAGCCGCGGAAGAAGCCGAGGCTGGAGCCGTGGAAGAAGCCGGGGCTGAAGAAGAAGCTGGGGCTGGAGCCATAGAAGAACTCCGCACCGGAGGAGCGGTACAGCTCGGGACAGAGGCAACCAAAGAACTCGACACCAGAGCTTCAGAAGAAGTCAGCGTGGGAGCCTCGGAAGAACTCACACCCAACCTCCGATTACTTCAAAAAGTCCAAGACTAAAATTCAAAACAAAGAGGAGAAATTCAATGCAACAAAAATATGAAAAACAACTCACCGCCGCATGACGAGGGGGACTTCATCATCCTCTTCTTCCTCAGCCAACGAAACCAGAGCACCCGCTGAAAAGGAGATGAAAAGTACTCGGTTCAAGAGAGAAACATGAAAATAAAAGAACAAAGAGTATTAAATGTGCTCACCTAAGAGCATGATAGCAACAACTGGAGTACCTGAGGGAGTACTTGGTTTGCGAGGCTTCTTGGAGACAGGCAAGCCAGATGAAGACCCGTCCATTCGCCCCCTCTTCAGGACACTGCGAGGACCGCGAGGGACTAGACGAGGAACATACTCTTCATATACATCAACAAATCTGAAAGAAACCCTAGGAAGGGCTGTAAAGGTTTCAGACTTACTAATTGTAGAAGTACTAGCTAGACGATCCCCAGTCTCCGCCACGGCAGGGAGAACACCAAGGGGGATCGGATCGACAAAATTCCGCCCAAGCTCCTGCGAAAAAAGATAAAACACCAAGACAAAGAAAAGCTAAGCAAGAACAGATGCAGCAAGAATACATAAAGAACTCAAATAAAAAAGATAGACAACTCACAGCTGGGGGCGGGTTGATGGCCGAGAACTCAGAGACGGCAGGAGGAATGACGCTCACTCCTTTTAGCATCTTCTGGAGGTGCTCGAGTACCTCCTCACCGGTCAGCTCAAGAGCTGGGACCATGCGTGAAGGATCCTCGGCCCCAGAATACTCAAAGCCGAGATGTTCCCGCTCTTTCAAGGGCTGAACCCAGCGATGAAGAAAGCTTGAGACAATACCAAAGCCGGTCAATCCCTACTGTTTCAACATGCTAATCCTATCAAGGAGTGGCTGGATCGCTTGAATCTCAGCAGGTGACTCAAGCTTCTTGTCCCATCGGTCATTTGCCACAGGACCGGATCCGGAGTGAACAACAAGAGAAGGGATCAAATTGGCAGCGTAAAACCACTCGGCACGCCAATCTTTGATAGAATCAACCAGGTCATAGTCAAAAAACTTAATTTTGAGACCCTGGTGAAACTGAATCCCACAACCACCGAGGGCACTGGTTTCTTCACAGCGGGGTTGGGGTTTCAGACGATAGAAAAAGCGAAAAAGAGATAGAGAAGGAGGGATCCCAAGGAAGACTTCACAAAGGTGAACAAAAACAGAAAGATGGAGAACGGCATTGGGGGTTAGATGGTTCAGACTAACCCTGAAATAACCAAGAAACTGATGAAGGAAGGCGGAAGCAGGAAGACAGAGTCCAGCGTGGACAAAGGAAACAAAAAGGACAATCTCACCAGGACCCGGAGCCGAAACCCGATGCTCGCCCAGAACTCTCCATTCAGCGATGACTTTGTTTTGGATCAAGCCATCACTAACGAGCTCGCATAGCTGGTCTTCACTTGTTGTTGGAGCCGGCCAAACTTTCTGAGCTGCCCTCATGGCCACGAACTCCTGATTTTCAATCAAAGACAGAGATGACTCCTCGTCCACGAAGGTCGCCTGAGACTTGCTTGCGGTTTTCTTCTTTCCCATGAACTAGCGGAAGCAAAAAAGGCGCTAAGGGAGATGAAGCTAGAATGATGGTGCTCGGGTGATGGCGATAATGACGGCGGCGGATTTTTGAGAACTAGGGTTTAAAGGCAAGAGCTGGGCGACAAAGGAAAGGAAGATAAAAGGTCTTTAAATAGATTTCTCAGTAATACAAACGGCCCACAAGGGCCGTTAAAGCACAGTGTGGGAACACAATGGTCCATTTACCGACGCAGCTAAAACGATGGAGGGCACGAATCCTCACAACGGTAAAAACCAACGGGCAGATTTTAGACTTATCCGTCCAACGCCACGGCAGGATTATCAGATCGATACAAGAACGACCCGTCAAACCAAGAAGAAAGAAAGAAGAAAGAAAGGGCTACCTCACGAGGAACAAAAGAACCCGGTTATGTAAGAAAGAACTCGGCAGTCTCATGAACGACAGGGATCACAACAGAAAAGTCAAAGACAACTCAGAAGACAAGATTCGTTACATTACAAGCGACTTCAAAAATAGAAGATTACAAATCTTACAAGACCCAACGAACTCAGCACCATGAAAAGCAAAGTAGCAAAGAGGAACACGGACACGACTAGGCTCTGGAACGACTACGTGTCCCAAATTGCTACTCGGAAGGACAAACTGCCATCAGTTACACTGTTTTCTTCAAAGGACGAACGCAGTGCATCCAAGGCGGAAATCGATAGCACGGCAGGGCAACATGGAGCATAGAAGACTGGCAGGCATCTGTCTACCCAAGACCGATGTGATGCTAGATATGGTGTTGATCTGCACCAGACGGTCTCAAGACAGGCGATGAGGATCAACCCAGAACTACCGGATGAAGGAACGAAGCCCACATCACAAGACTTCCTCCAACTACCACCACATACATCCTGGCACAATGCTGTCGCGGGATCAGCCTACCTCTAATCCCTACCACAAGACTTCCTCCATCTACGACAAGACACACAGAAAGTACAAAACATGCCCGGGGGCTGCTCTACTTCACAAACTACCATGTTCATGACCACCAAGGTTTCAACAGAATATCCAATGAATGAAAACAAGCACTTAGGGACAGTATTTATAGACCAAAGGATCGGCGCACATGGACTAGGAGTACCAACGAAATAGGCCTAACAAAGGACAGTGAAAAGACAGGACACAATAATGGACGACTCAGGCGAGAGGAAGCGGTACTCGAAGACGGGCATATTCGAAAGAATATACCAGCACAGTACAACCCGTGAACAAAAGGCATTTACACTCAACCACCACCATACAACTACATCTGACAACAGCAAAACTATCAAAGAATACGCCAAAACCACGCATCCGAGTTCTTCCTGAACAAAACAACACGGATATACGCTCGGGGGCTTGGACAGCATCATAGCTTAAACAACACTGAGCTAGGGAGCTCGGCCTTAATTTTCACCTATTCCCGAAGGCTTGGAACCAAAGACAAAAGACCAAGAATACAAGAAACTCAAGACTACAACGACGACACATCAAGACTCTTCATCCGACTTCTTTTCTAAAAAGAAGAACTCGGAGAAAGCACGGGCCCTACACTCAGTGAGTGTAATTTTTTGACATAAGCTCAGAGGCTGCTTACCGTAAAACTACTCGGATGATGACGTAATCCAAGTCTCGGGGGACTACTTCAGAATACAAAATTTTCAAACAACATAAAGGATCAAGACCCTCCAACTTTTTGTTCCAAATACCAAGAGGCTCGGGGGCTACACTCAGTGAGTGCACATTTTCTTCGAAAAAGCGCACGTCACCAATAGGCTTCCTCAACGCAGACCACTTCAAGACATTACGGCAAAAAGAACCCGGAACAAGCCATGTTCGAGCGAGTTCTTTTTGATAAAATTTCAACGAACAATCAGGGCAGCTTCAAGACAAGATCCTCCAGCTCCTTGTTCCAAATAGCAAGAGGCTCGGGGGCTACAACCAGATGGATGCACTTTTTCTTCAAAAGCACTCACCACCCAAAGATCCTAAGAAGCGCTACAAGGTTTCACTTCAGAAAACGCTTGGATGATATTTTGTTCCTACTCAACAAGACCAGAAGGAGCAGAGCGAGATTTTCAGAGCTCAACCATGAAGTGCTCGGGGGCTTGTCGATGCGGGACCCATAGGATACCCCGTAGGGTAGAAAAAAGATCTAGTCCAACTAGGATTCTTCCCATATAATCATAGTAGTAGAACTATTAGGTAATCCTACTGGGAAATCTCATTATAAACCGACTAGGACTCTGGCCTTCTGACTATATAAAGGAGGACAGGGCTCCTGAGAGAAGCAGAACAATTGTACAACACAACACAACACATTACAATCAATCCAACGCAAAGGCTAATGCTGACTGGACGTAAGGTTATTACTCGATCTACGATCGAGGGCCTAAACTAGGATAAATCGACTGTCTCTTGCGTTAACCATCGAGTTCAGCATACGCCGAAGCTCGAACATACTACCCCGGGTACCCCCGTGGCAGGCTATCGGTGGTGAAACATCGACAGCGGTATTTGTAACCCGATCGATGTTGGGCTTAACAAATGAGGATTGGAGAGACGGATGACGTTAGAGAAGGAGAGGGCAAGGAAGGAGGCAAGGGAGGAGACAAGAGTAAAGATGCAGGTCTTGAACGAGTATGTTGCTGCATTATGTGCCAGTGAGTGCTTGAACGCCTATTTTCGTTGTCTGATTTTAAATGTAATATAATCACGTTGCTAACTGATTGTATTTTATACATGAAGGGACTGGTTGTAGCGAGGATCATGCCGCAGAGGTGGCTCGTGCAAGGTATGAGGAGAAGAAGTTAGATGAGCATAGATCATGAGCTGGTCGCACCGTTCAATCCCCGGTTATGTTGTCTGATGAGTAGAACGAGGATGAGGACGATACTGGCAGACTTAGTGAGCTAATTGCTCTAGCAGAGGCGGGCTTGCAGGCGGTGGAGGATGAGGATGATACTGACAGACTGAGCGAGCTCATCGCTCTAGTAGAGGCGGGCTTGCAGGCGAAGGAGGATGAGGACGCGTTCTTCACTCAGGCCGCAGCGGCCGCAGATGAAGTGGAGGCCGCTTACTACAGGCGATAGGCAGGTCAGAGCAACGTAGGTGAACCTAGCCACAACAACAGCTTGTGGTTGAGGATTGGTACTCGGATGATGAGTTGCTTACTCAGTATGTTTCTAACTGAGGGTTTTTTTATTACGTCATCTGTTAGTTCTATGCTTTATTAATGATCAATATGGCCATGTAGTAGAAATTCTATTGTGTTATCTTATATTCCATTTTAACCACTGATGTATTGTACCCATGTATCATGTACTCGGATTACCCATGATCGATCTTAAGTGATCACATCTATTTGTATCATGCGTTAAAATTTTTTAAAATGAATGTAATCATTTGTCGCGCCATAGCCCACGGCGCGTCTGTGCTGTACAAAACTACAGAACTACAAGCAAAGGTGGGCTTACAGGCGGAGGTGTTGTACAAACTACAAGTGTTGTACAAAACAAACACGAAGCAAATAAATGGACGATAAGTTGCCATACAATATTTTCATTGGTTTATGAGTCTATAAGTTTTCGACAACAATATTCGTTCGACATAAGTTCGACGTAATGAACTAAGTCCCACGACGTAATGAACCTCGTCGTCCGGTACAAGAAGGGGGTCGTCGTACTCCACATTAAGAAGGAGGATCAGCTGGTGTGGCGTGGGAGGGGCCATCCTGTTACAAAATGATAAATAAAGGGTTGGAGTATTCAAATTAATAATTTTCAGATTAACATTATGTAGCATTGCAAAATTTAAACTACTTGTTATGCAATTCGAACACAATATGAAATCACCTGCTGTCTTCTATGCCAGCTAGCCTTATGGCCAGATTGTTTGCAAACAGAGCAAAGATTCCTACCATGGGTCTCGTTGAAGTCTCCCCCGTCGTACATGTCTTCGTCGTACCCTCTCATAGCGTCCATGTCCCCCTTCAATCGCTTCTTCTTCCTCCTACCCTTCCCTACCTTCATTAGATCCGGATGCGATACGTAGTCATAACCATTATAAGGTGGCCACTATGTTGGGTCAAGGTAGGCTCGAAGCTCATCTCCCAAATACTAATGGTGTTCGAAGAGATACAAGGGTAACATATATGATAGATCCTTATAGTTGTACCCGCAAACCCTGCAGGCCGTGATCATATGAGAGCAAGGGGCATGCATGATCTGAGGGACATTGCAACTGCACTCTACATTTTCAAGATCAACTCGGTAGTTTCGTCCACCATAACGTTCGCCGCCCAGGCTTGTGCCACCCTTGGCCCGTACACTAAAGATATGACGGCGGGGTCCATACGGCTCGCGGTGTGCTGCTTGGCCAATTCCTCAGCCTCCTTCAAATGTTTAGCTCCGGTCTTTCCAAAACATCCCTGCTCAGCTATATTCCTCTACGCAAGCTCCCACCTCTTCATAAAATATTCGTTGCACTTATGAAAGGAGAACTCAATAATTCCAGACATAGGCAATGATTGAACTCCGGTGAATACACGGTTGAAGGACTTTGAGGAGTTAGTGGTCATTATGCCATACCTAAAACCCCCCTCATCATATGCTAATGCCCACTTAGCCTTATGTTCCATCTGCGCCTCTAACCAGGCCTTTTCCGCTGCATTTAACATCTTGTCTAGTTCTCTCTTTGTCTTCTTGAACTGGTGCTCTATACATACACAACATAGAGCCTTTACCTTGTCACATACCTCCTGCTTTCGCTGACACCGCCAGAAATTAGCGGCAAAGTGTCTCATGCACCATCTATGTACTAGAGGCGGAAACCCATCTATATGCTCAGCTGCAGCATTAAGAAGCCCTGCGTGACGGTCGGAGATCAAACATATAGTGCGAGTTGGGCCAAGCACTTGCACATGTAGAAGCCGCATGAACCATGACCACGATTCATTGTTCTCTCCCTCCGCCAAAGCAAATGCCATGGGTACTATTTGGTCCTTAGGATCAACAGCAGCAACCATCATCAAGGTGCCCCTATACTTTTCTATCAGGAAAGTGCCATCAACAAGTACGACTGGCCAACAAAACTAGAATGCATGTTCCGTTTGCGCAAACGACCAAAACACACGATAGAGGACATGCCTCAATGGGTCCCGAAAAAGCATCTCTCCAGTGTCCACAAACCATTTTCAAGCCAGGGTTGTAATAATGCATTGCACATAAGATGCAGGGCACCCTATTGTACGCTTCCTCCCAAGTATCCTATCGAATCGCCAGAGCAATTTGCTTAGTACGCCAAGCCTTTCTATACGTCACATCGTACCTAACAAATCTAGATATGGACTGTTTTAAAGAAGACACCGAGATGTCATTGTTGTCATCACCGAGCCCCAATATACGACGGGCAAGGTAACGTGCAGTGAGCTGATGATGATTTTCCTTTCCCTATTGTCTAGGCAAGTGTAGGGTTCAACAACTTTAGTTATCCTTCACTTGCCATCACTCTGTCTCCTACATGCATTTAACCTCCATAGACAACCGTTTTTGTATATCAAGTGGTACCTCAACTCCTAGTCCGAATGAGTGACGGTGTACGGTCTATGGTGGTACACAGCATAGTCCTGAAGGAAGAGTTTTATCTCTGACATTGTGTTGAATATCATCCCCTTCCTAAGGGTTTCTATCTCATGGTTATACAATGAATTCTGACATATTTGGAGACCGGTATCACAAACTATCATATTCGTCATGCTGACATCTCTATAGTTCGGAATGCCCCTGAAAGATACGTTCTTCGACCTTAGTTGCTCAAGCTCAGTCGCTGTATAAGGTGATGGTGGAACATACTGCTACGCTTCGCTAATTCTAGCCCATGAATCATTGGGGATATCATCTGCAGCCAAATCTGTGACTAGTCTACCATGAGCATGGACACCTTACAAAACCTCAGTTGGTACTGGTAATGGCATAGTATGTATCGGTACTGGCATGATATCAGTCGTTGTTGCCATAGCATCTGTACCTCCTTGGTCATCATCAGAATCGTCTGAATCACTGCTAACTACATCACCGATCCTGTCCTTCTCCTCCTGCTCCTCCTCTTTCCGTTCGAACTCATTCACATCAAAGTCATTGCTTATACAACCTACTGCAGTTGAATAAAACTGCTCCTGCGTCAACTGACCGTCCAAATCCATGTTATCCAGACATGCTTCCCCTTCGACCCCTAATTCTTTTTCATTGCCTCTGAAACCATCACTGGACAGGCCGTCCTGAACACCTTGCATCATGTACCCATTCTCCACCACCACCTCAGCCATGGGCACATTAGAACCTTGGAGGACCCTAGTTGGACCAGTGAGCAGGGTTGTGCAAGGGCATGAGGACATAGTGTGCCCTAGTCTTCCCAGTATCAAACCTCCCCTTTAGTGAGAAATCACCGCCAAACTTTATATTCAAACGGACACAAAGGTCGTTGAAGTTAGAAGGTTTATCAAACCATTCCAATTCTTCTTCCATATCCTCAAACATACCATCCTCTCTCCTAACACTTCCTCCATACAAAACTCTAACACAACGATCCATCTGCAGAAGCATTTCAAGAAACTTCATTAAGTCATCGAAATCATCGTATGTAATGTCCATACTAACATTAATATATTTTCTAACTATAACTATACTAACTAATCAAATATTAACATCTATACAAGGCATACTATAATTGTACTAACTAAACTATCTAACTTTACTACCTATACTAACTTATTATATTACGTATACTAACTTAACTAACTAACTTTACTAACTATAATAATTATACTTTAATAATTTTACTAACTTTATTAACTGTGCTAACTATATTAGTGGAGTACCTCGTTACAGCGCGCAAGACCGGGCCGGAAGGCGCAGGCGCAGGGCGCCACTGTGCGTGACCGGAGGGGGAGGCGCGCCGGCGTGCGGGCGCGCCGGCCGCACCCGGCGACCTGGCTGCCTGGTTGGCGCGGGCTGGCTGGCTGGCGAAGGCTCACGCGGCCGCAGCAGACGGCGTGCACGGCGGCGGGCAGGCGCGGACGAAGGCAGGCGGACAGGCGCGGGCGAAGGCAGGCGTGTGCGGTAGGCCGCTTTGCTGCTCGGCCAGTAGGACTGGCCGCGGCGAAGGTTATACCCGGCTCTGCCGCGCCTTGGATCAGGGCGCGGCACTGCCGCGCCAAGATCGGTGGCGCGGTAGAGCCCTGCCACGTCAGCGGCCAGCGTTTCTGGCCGCCGCCACATCAGCCCTCTGCCGCACCACCATGCATGGCGCGGTATAGGCATTTGACTACGCCAGGGCAATAGGCGCGGCTAAAAGTGCTAGTTTAAAAAAAACGAGAGTGTTAGATTTAAAATTTAGTTCGAAAAAGTATTAAAATTAAAAAAAAATCCCATCCTACCGTGCGCAGTGCGCTCCCCGTCCACATCCAACGATAACTACTGTGTCATGTGACCCTTCCAAGTAATAGGCCTCGGCCCAACAAGAGACTGGTTGCAGAAAGGGGTGCCATGAGCCTTTTTTTGCTAAAAAAATGAGCCTTTTTTTGCGCGGCTGGTTTTTTATTTTATTATTACTAGCTAGCGTGTTCGTATGTTGCTACGGGACAGTAAAACTTTTGTACTAAAAACAAAAGGATCGTACGATAAAATAACAATACTGTGAAAATATTAAAGTGACATTTAATTCAAAAAGCAAAATTCGTGAAATTAACATCGTCACGGAGCGCGAGGCGTCGTAGGCTCACCTACTCGGTAAGGGCCAAGCGACAACCTTGCCCATACTTATAACAATCCAAAACTTAATGCATTAACCATGAATTTACGAGTAATCAAGTATGTTTTAGAGAAAGAAGAATCGATGTCGTAAAGATAGAAAGGATAAATAGATCAACAGAACTATCCGAATTGTCATGAACTCTTTAAGGTTTTTCCTAAGCAGCTAGATCTCAGTTTACTATATAATGTCAAATGATTTGTACATCCATCAGATAGTAATCTAGACATTAATAGACTTTGATCACATTAGAGAAGTTGCCGATGCCAGATCTTAATCTTTATCCAAGAAAATACAAAAGGTGTGCCCTATAGCAATCGTCACCTATGTGGCTGGTGTACAGTAGTCACTGATGGTACTTCTCATTATCCTTGGTTGCTCTTGGAGGCTGCAACTTCATGTCACCATTGAAATTGTAACATTCAACATTCAAGAAGAGAAGCACTACTGCAACATTCAAGCGGGGTATCAACATGCTGCAAAAAATTATTGAATCACAAGGAATCTGATAGAGCAGGGAAAGCTTGCACAGGTCAGACGAGAAGAGAAGCACTGGGCGTGATGGGCTATTATGTGGGCTGAGTATGCCAGAGCTGTAGTTGCTGCTTGCCCGATTGAAGCCACGAAAGGAGGAGCCGCCCCTGTGATGCCGATAGAGAGGGGAAGGTGGAAGTAGCTAGATCAGGGGCCGCACCGCCGCTAGGGACTGCCGAGCACGCGGGTTTGGCCAGGCTGTCGTCGGGGGCCACGGAGCTCGACGGTCCAGACGGACGAACCAAAACAAATATCGCAGGGGTCGATGCATGATTATTGTTTTCTTCCATGCATGTGGTCTCAGGTGATCGATTTGTTTCCTTCAAAGCAGGCGGTGATCCTTTGAAGAACATCAATGTACCTCCCTTCCAGAGTAGCATGATTTCGATGCATGATTATTGTTTCCTTCCATGCATGTGGCCTCAGGTGATCGATTTGTTTCATTCAAAGCAGACGGGGATCCTTTGAAGAACATCAACGTACCTCCCTTCCAGAGCAGCATGATTTCGATGTATGATTATTGTTTCATTCTATGCATGTGATCTTAGGTGATCGATTTGTTTCCTTTAAAGCAGGCGAGTATCGCAGGCGTGGGTAGACGGACAAATCAAAATAAATGTCACACCAAAAAATATGAATGTTTTGTTTTTTTAGTTGTAGGAGATTATTATTTTTTTGGGGTGCGAGGTTGCGCCCGCTCGCGTCGTGACTAGTTGTCTTCTGGAACTGGTCCTTACCATTCAGATTTTTATCCAACGATAGATTGACACGTTAAAATTAGAAATAAATATTAAAATAATACATCATATAGGTAGTTTTACAATCAAAGCCAAAAGAAAAATACGAAAAAACAAAAAATATCATTGGTAGAAAAAAAATAGCACGTAACTATCAAAGAATCAACAGAAAAAATAATGAAACGAACTCAAGTTAACGTCATCAACGAAAAAATAATTAAAGATAAGTGGACCCCACGTGTTACTTTTTCACATCAAAACAACACAAACATGACTTGGCGGGGAAGAAAAAGAAACAACAAACGGAGAAGGGAGAATCAAATATGAAGGATTGAAACTACGAAGACGAAGAGAAAAGCAAGACCAAATCAAAGTGCAAAGAAGACTGATGCAGAAGACGATGAATGCAGATCAAACAAGGTAAGTTGCCTCCTGTCATTCAGTTCATATCTGAATTCTTTGCCTCACCTTCTGTTACTAATTATCTGAATATAAAAACAAAGAATAATGAAACACACTAAATTTAAGAATACTTGTTCCAGCTGCATCTCTGAACACCTAAAAGAAAACCAAAGACAGACAGAGAACATATACTGAGTACAGGCAATTTAATAGTAATGAAGCAGAATTTCTACCTATACATAAATACTGAAAAACTGACACTCAAAGAACATAATAGTGTATTCACTATTGCATGAAAGTGACCCTTCACAATTTTAAAGCATGCTGCTGCACCATCCGAACTGCACCACAGTACTCTGAATATTTGCTTCTATCGAATGACTGAACAGAGTTTCTGAAAACTGAACCAAACTATAGTACAAAACAAAAACCAACTTCTAGGCAGAGGTTCAGACCATGAGCTGCACATAGTCACGGCAAGGGAAAAGAAACCAGCAGCCTGCTACTGCAACCAGCTCAAAGATTTGACTTCAAAACAAATATTGCTGCTACACTACTTAACTGAAAGACGGAAAAGCAGCTGCTGAAAACTGCGGCTTAACTGCTACTAACGATGCCGCTGAACAAAGACTAATAGGAACATTTAAACTGAAAAATCATAAACTAATAGGAACATTTCAACTGAAAAATCACTAAAGAGCTGAAACTGAACAAAACAAACAACTTTTAAAACTGAACCACTGAAATGAAAACTAATAGGAACACTTCATCTGAAAATCATAAAAAAAACTGTAAACGAGCGAAACAACAACTTCTAAAACTGAACCACTAAAATGAAAACTAATAGGAGCATTTAAACTGAAAAGTCATAAAAAACTGAATAAAACAACAACTTCTAAAACCGAACCACTGAAATGAAAACACTCATATAGAAATAAGCTCACACATATGAATCGACATCTTATAACAACTTATCTACTAATTACAGTGCAGACATGTAATCAGATAGTGTGCAAGTCACCGTAGACCACTTAGTAGTATTGGCGTATTGCAAATCACTACACAGTAATACTTTATGAGAGTAACCTTTTCTGCAGCACGCCAATTTAATATTTATGCAGTTGTTTACTTCATGAATGTGTGGGACCACAACAATCATTATTCAAACATGGAGATAAAGCTACTGCACACGATAAACACAGAAATGCAAGTCGCAGGGGTCAGAGTATTGCTCCTGAACCACGTGGACGACGGGATACACCCAGTCCTCCGGCGAGGGACTCGACGTGGCAGCTCTGGACGAATTATTTCCAGCGACCAACAACAGAGCTAGTAGAAGAGCGTTTTTCTCGGATGGCGGAGCATGTCGCGCAGCTAGCAGCGGAGACGCCCAACTCTATAGGTTATTGTGGTGCTCTTGTTTCGGTTGTTTACCATTTATGTAATATCGAAATTTGAAATAGTCTGCTAGTAAGGTTCGGTCATAGATGTAAGACCACCTAGCGTGTTTATTAGAAGCGTGTCGTTTGTATAGTTAAACTCTTCTTCTTTAATTACAAAGATACGTAAATCTTTTACCTATTCAAGAAAAGAAAAAAAAACACCCAGTCCTCCGGCGACTGCGACGCCAGAGCGGGCGCAGGCGTCGGCGCCGCGGCGGCCAGTGGCGGAGCCAGGATTTTTGGACAGGGGGGGCCAGCCAAGTTTAATTAATAGATTGCTATAATCGAACTCCAAGAGAAGATGAAGATTGGATATACTTTACCAAATATATTTCATATAAAGTCATGGTTTCATATTTTTCATTACATAAAAGTTATTGCAAGCAAAAATATTCATAGAAACTAACATTTTTCATTTTAGTCTTACTCTGCGTGTCTTCATATCATAGAAATTATCAATAAGTGTATCAGTTGTGAACTCCATTGCAATCTCCTTCTCAATGTATATTATCAAGCAATCTCTCAGAAATTCATCTCCCATTTTATTTCGGAGTCTTGTCTTCACAAGTTTCATTGCAGAGAATGCCCGCTCTGACGTAGCTGTCGAAACTGGTAGAGTTAGAACAAGCCGAATCAATCTGTCAAAGAAAAAAATGCTTAGTATTTGCCATCTACAAAAATGATTTGGGATAATAGATAAAAAATGAGGGATGTATATAACCTGTCAATCAAATAATAGTCATTTGATTTTCTAGTTTCAGCTAGTCGACGGCATAGATCAGCAATAGTTGATAAATTCTGGAACTGTGGATTTACGAGGACATCAAGCTCATAATGTTGTAATTGATGTCTCAAGTTATTTCTTTCTTGTTCAGAAAAATCAGCAGGATAGAACTTTGAAGCTAGCAGACAAATATCATCAATTTTGAACGATCTAAATGAATCTCTAGGATCCAAAGATGTACACAAAACAAGAAGCTCTGTGGCTTGTTCACTGAACCTGCTATTTAACTCATGTAATTGTTGATCAATAGCAACTGTGAAAATGTCATATTTGTAGTGATGCTCAACTGATAGCTCATTCTCAGCACGAGATCGAATATAGTCCGCATAGAAGGCATTCATATTTGGCACTTGTATTCCTTGTTTTATGCAAAATGATGTCACATCATTCAGAAGGGCACTCCAGCCATGATCTCTTAAACTTTGGATCAATTTTTTGGTAGTGGCCACATCATCCATAGCATTGACAATATCCTGAGTTTTTTGCTGTAGCTTTTTGCAAAGTAGGTCTGTGATGCCCATGAGTTCTTTCATAACATGCAAAATAAAAACAAAGTCAAATGACATCATTAATTTAACAGCACCAGCAGCCTTTGCTCGTCCAGCAGGTGTGCTTCCTGAACCTTTAGCAGTAGCAATATCTTTCAATACTAGAAATGTAGGCTTGTAAAGCTTTAAAAGACTACAAATTGAATCATAATGTGAGCTCCATCTAGTATCCCCAGGACGATGCAAGGTTCTAATCTGGTTAGCACCACTTCCAGTTTCAAGCTCATTAAGTTCAATTAGATGCTCCATTTCAGCAACTTGATTGTCATGAAGGTCATCATTTCTCTTAGTGGAGGACACAACAGTATTGACAACAACAGCAAGATGTTCAAAAAAATTATGAACCTCAGTTACTTCTTTGGATGCAGCAACAAGAGCTAACTGTAATTGATGGGCAAAGCAATGAACATAATATGCATAAGGACACTCTTCCATAAACTTTGCTTGGAGTCCATTCCACTCTCCTCTCATGTTACTAGCACCATCATAACCTTGTCCACGAATATTTTGGACATCCAAATTATGAGCAGATAAAACAGAGCATATTTCTTGTTTTAGAGTTGCAGAGTTTGTATCATGAACATGCACAAGATCCAAAAAACGTTCTCGGACAAAGCCTTCTTTGTCAACAAAACGAATAACAACTGCCATTTGTTCTTTTCTGGACTCATCTCTTGATTCATCAACAATCAAGCAAAACTTAGCATCACCTATTTCATTACGAATGGCTGTTTGCACATTACTAGCCATAAGGTCCAAGATTTCTTTCTGAATCTGTGGTGATGTGTATTTAGCATTCAATGGAGCATTATCCAGTACCACAGCCTTTACCTCATCATCATAAGAAGCTAGAAGTTTTACCATCTCAAGAAAATTACCTTGGTTTTTTGAGTCAACAGATTCATCGTGTCCTCTGAAAGCACAAGCCTGGAATGCTAACCATCGGACTGCATCAATTGATGTTCGAAGACGGAGTCTATTCTTTTTTATTTCTTCATTTGTTTGCTTCTCCACTGCATGTACAATATGGCATGGCTGATTCTTTAAATTCTCATAACACTGAACATTGTATTTATGAGCTGAACCACAATCTTTTCCCATGTGAATCATGAAGGCACAGTTTGATCCATCATTGACTTTCTTCCAACTTCTAAATCCTTTCACTGTGAATACATTAGATCCTATTTTTCCAACTGGTTTCTTTGAAAACAGGAAGCATGGAAAACAAAAGACGGCATCTTTTGTAGGTGAATACTCTAACCAAGGAAAAGATTTGAACCAATTAAACTGAAATCTGCGTGGATGTTTCTTCGAACCTGAAGGAGGGTACACATCTTTAATAAATTGGTACGGACCGTGCTTCATATATGCTCTAATAACTTGGTCTTGTTCATCTGGAGGATAATCCCAAATTTGGCAACGCAAGCCTGGATCACGCTCTACCATTAAAACACTTGTACCTTCACAACTAACTCTCTAAGCTTTAGCTGTTGTTTGCCTTGGAGTCTCCTCTGCTACATCTTCATCTTTTTCATCCTCTTCTTGTTGTGCAGCAAGCCAATTAGCAATTTCATCTTCAGGTGTCTCTTCGTCAGAACAAATAACACCAACGTTCTTCTTGTAAAAAGAATCTAGTGTCCTCTTTCTGAGTACCATGTTTATCCTTCAGAAAAATATTTGTAGCTTCTATAGAGTATAGCCGTATAGGCTACAGCCTACTGCCTACTGCCTACTGAAACAATTCCACATTTCTACTCCAACCTGCAGAACCCATAGGCAGCAAATATGAGTGTGAGCCCGATGAAGAAGTTGCAGGTAATAACAGAGCAGTACGCTAGCAGAGGAATAACGAAGAAGGCAGTATTGGAAGAAGGGGGCACCGAGCCACTGTCTGTCTGTCTCCAGCGGCGACGGAGACGGCGAAGGCAGTCGTCGTTCGTCGGGCAAGCTGCAAGCTGCGAAGACGGCGAAGGCACTCCTCGCAGCCGACGGAGGCAACCACCGCAGGGTCCGCAGCGCCGGCGTCGCGTGCGACTGTGCGAGGCGCCGAGGCTAGAGGCCGCCGCACTGTCTGGGAACGACGGTACTGAGGGCGAAGTCGAGCTAAAGCCTGAAGGCACGGTGGTCGGTGGGCCAATTGGAACAGGAGAAGAAAAACGATTAAAGCCCAATGGGAACAGGAGCTGAAGCCTTAAGGACACGGAGGCCTGCGGTCTGCGGAAGCTTTACTAAAAAAATTCAGCAGTGTTGGGGGGGCCGTGGCCCCTGCTGGCCCCCCCCCCCTTAGCTCCGCCGGTGGCGGCGGCTCTGCCTCCGCCTCGGCCGAGCACCAAGCGAACTGTCTCTCCCCGCTGAGCACAAGATATCTGAATCGGGCAACCGAATACAAAATATTTGAAATCACCAAACAGATTAAGTAGTCCGTAATCTGTGATGGGCTGAATTGGACCTATGTATAGCACAGAAATGAGTCAGTAATACGCCCAGAACTGAGGCAACATAGAAAATAATCGCACGAATCTACGAACAATCTCAACCACACAAAAGTGAATGAAAACATGACACCATATCATCCGTGAGTTATTTATAAATTCCGTTTTTTAGGTGATGAAAAAAGGCAACGAGCGGCGGCGATCTGCTCATACTCCGCTTGGTCTCCACTCGACACGGAGGAAGGTGCCCAGAAAAAACTCTATACGCCCCCATCTCTCTAATTATTCTTTTTTCTCGAGATTTGTGTATCATTGTAATTAAGAAGAAGAGTTTAACCATACAAATGTTACGTTTCTGATGAGCACCCTAGGTGGTCTTATAGTTGTGGCTGGACCGTCCTAGCAAACTATTATCTCTTAATTAGATTGTGTTGGTATTGATTCAAGAAATCATCAACTTCCCTGCATCAAAACAAAGTATGCATAGTTGGGATGAAAGATTGAGGAAAACATCAGCTTGCCGGCATCAAACAAAGTCTGAATATTCATGAGGAAAGAAAACAGGTGGGTAACCGTATGGTTGTTTCTTTTTCTCCCTGTGATCAGTTTACCACCAAATATCTTATCATCATTATTTCTTAAGTTACTCTTATTTGTTTTACTTGTAGAGAGAGTTTCATTCATGGTTTGTTGCCTTAAATTGGCTTGGAGTCTGGAACTGTCCATCAGGTGTTGCCTGCTATCGTTAAGCCTTCCTAAGGGCCTATTTGGAATGCGGGATTTTTTCCCCATTCCTGCGTTTTTCCTGTAAAATTGAACTGATTCCTGTGAAATTCCTGTGTGATTCCTGTGAAATTCCTGCGTTCCAAACATGCCCTAAGGTGTTGCGGTAAGCCTTATCTGGGATTGTCTTCTCCTGGCGTTCGTCACATGCCAGGGGCACGACCGCATGCAAGGTGAAGTTGTCGTGCGAATCCAAACTTATCCGCGCAATGGGCACACAGGGTTCCTTGTCGCGTTGCATCACGCCCCAGATGTGACCCTATGCTAGGGCTGGTCAACACGCGATTAGCAAGGAACAGACCCATGGTAGGGCGTGGCGCCCTGTGGTTTTGCCCGCCTGTCAAGATCTGGACCCTAAAAGATTCCAGAGAGGCGTCTGTCCAGATGGGGAACCTAGCCCAACAAGACCAAGGCACGCACGATGCCCCTTGGTCGGCTGCCGCGTTCCAAGGTCAGGAACTGCTTAGGCCTTGGTAGGCTGTGGGTGTAAGTGACTTGGGTGAAGACTTATCCTTCTGACTCATTTCCAACACGTTGAAGCCCCTTCCTACAGTGGGCCTTCTGAGGCCCATCAAGCCATTTGTTAGTGGGCCGAAGGGTGGGTTTAGCCCCCGAACCCTAGTTGATGAGGAGAATCAATTGGGGGGTTAACCGAACTATCATGACACTGATATAAGGGTTTAAGCTACCCCTATGTTTGATACTCAACACTGGCCTGCTTCTTTTGCCACGGGACAAAATCTTCTTTTGGCATGGCAATAATAGTTATATTTATAATTTTTAGTTTCCGGCAGCAGAAATTAATTTAGCTTATGTTTTATCTAGAAACTAATTTAGCTTATGTTTGTGGCATAGCAATACATATTTGGTCGATGCAAAATGGGGAAATCAATAGGTATTTGTAGAATTGCATAAAAGCATGGCGTTTGTTAAATGACATGCTCATGAATCTAAATCAACCAGTTGTAAGAGTAAACAAGTAGTATAACTAGTAAGGAGAAGAATGTCCTAGAGAAAAAAAAAACTCTTACCCCTAAACCGGATGGCTTCGGTGGTCGTCCAACCAAGTAACCAACCAGCAGCACCCGTCTCAAATCGGAGAGGCCTCGAGCTCTATTGCTTCCTATGCACAGGAGAGGGATAGGAGTAGGAGTAATGGAGTGGATGTCAGCTCTAGCCTGTGGGCGCATGGCCTTTGGCGCCATATAGGGATAGTCGTAGGCATTGGGGGCTTGGGGCACAGCAAAGGGCTAGTAGAGCTGACGAGTTGTGGCCTGTGCCCTGTGGGGTTGTGGTGACTGGTGAGCTACTGGCCTAATGCTGCCTAGGCTGGCAGGCATGCAGATGTAGCGGGGGGTGTGCAGAGGTGTTGGTGGTGTACGCCGATTCGCTGGAGTCGATAGTGTAGTTGCAGGCTTCAATGCGGAGGAGCTCCAAGAAGCACCCATTAGTTGCATGCTTCAATGCGGGGTTGTAGATGGGCCTCGCGTGGCTCGCATTGGCTGCTCCTCCGTCTCGCCAGCGCACGGGTGCTGCTGCTCATTGTCGTCTTCTTATGCCTCAAGACAAGCGGTGTTGCTGGTTGCTGGTGTTTGTTTGCCTGGACACGGGGCTATGGTGGATGCAACTTTGTCTTCCCCAAGCGTTCGCCTTCTTCCTCTTTGGATCTGCTTCCTCCTCCCTAAGCCGCCGACTTGTTTCGTGGCTACTTCCTCTCCGTCCCCAAAGCAAGGTGAAATCTTTGAATGTTGGTTACACTTGACCCGATTTCGGTGGTCAAAGTGCTCATAGTGTTGTGTAGTATTTACACTTGACCTGATTTCGGCGGTCAAAGTGCTCATAGCATTGTTTCTATGGCAGATCTGTGATTTCTTTGTCCCAATCCATGATGTTTCTATGTTTTTTATGCACTGTGATGATACATATGATCTAGGATTTACTATTTGACATGGTCTGAGATTGGGATCCCACTGTTGATGGTTTATTGGGTCGATCTGTGAGTTCTCAGTCCCAATCCATGATATTTTCATGCTATTATTTGATTGTGATAAGATATATGAGCTAGGGTTTACTGTTTAGCATGGTTTGAGCTTGGGATTTGATTTTGTGGGGTTTATTTGGTCAATGATGTTGAGGTGCAGCCTTTGGGTGGCTATGCTCTGCACATTGCAATCGAGGCCATGAAGCCATGTCCATTAGTTCAGTTTGATGTCTGCAATGTGATGCATTTAGAGGCCAGCAAGGCAGCCTTAACCTGAATTCAACATTTCATTCATGCATGTAGATGGATTTGCAGCAACAAAGATGTGACATGGCTTCTCAGGCTGCTACCATGGTAGTTGTCATGGTTTCCCTTATTTCATCCAAACTGAAAAGGCGTAGGGGGGAGGATGAGCCCATTTCTTATGGCCCTGGGTTAGAAGCAGATGAGCAAAGGGAGAAGAACCTTTCTCTCATTTACAAGTCAACTAATGTTGAGTGTATAGCCATGCTTAGGATGAGTAGAGCACCTTTTTTGCACTCTGCAACTTGTTTAGGCAGAGGGGTTTAGTTCTAGACACAATTAATTCCTCAGTTGAGGAACATGTTGCTTTGTTTCTATGGCTATGGACTTACCTTGCCAAGCACTACTACGCGTAGATGCTCTAGGGCCTATCCTGGACTTGGAGGAAAGCAGTTGAGGATTATATATGCAGTTCCTCCACTCTCCACCACTCTCCTTGACTGACTTTTGCCTACTCTTGCTCCTATGTTCTAGCTGTGCAGCACTGACGGCCTAACACACTACTTTTGGGTTTATGGTTCTTTTATGATTGAGGAGGTGGGTAACTATAGCTGACATGTAATGGGAACTTATGTGGGATGCTCCATGGACCCCTGACATTTGAACTATTGAACAATTTGATGGCTACATGCCATGTAATTTGTAATATAAGTAGTTGGACCTAATCTTTTTGTTGATTTCTAGCTGGTTTCTTCATTCTGTTCACTTTGATAGTCTTGTTGTTTGTGGCTATCATGGCTCTCACCAAACCGTGTGACATGTCCATTCCCAAGCAATCGCTCTGTCACAGATGCACTAATGGCTTGGGATGGACGTGTCTCACGCTTTCATGGCTGTCATGAACTTGGTTATCTTGCTGGTTTTTGCTGGTTTTCTTTCTGGTTTTCTTGCTGGTTTGCTGATTCTGATGCTTGAAGCCAATGATGACCCAATTATGTATATAGGTGGCGCTGCTTATGATCTGGTGGATGCTGGTTCTCATGACTGTCATTGAACCGTGAGATACATCCATATCCAAGCAACAACTCTTTCTATTCTTTGCTAATGGCTCGGGTTAGATGTGTCTCACGATTCCATGGCTGTCATGAACTTGGTTATTTTGACAGTGATAGTTTCCTGCTGCTTAAGGCTGATGATGACACAAGGTTATGTTATAGAGGTGGCACTGCTTATGCTTCTATCTGCCTTTGTGGTGATTTCTTGGTTCTCATGGTTGTCATCAAAACATGTGAGACGTCCATACCCAAGCAATTGCTCTCTCACAGATGCTCTGATGGCTTGGGTTGGACGTCTCTCATGCTTCCATGGCTATCATGACCTTGGTTTTCTATGGTCTACATTTGGCTTCTCTCGGCAAACAAACATGTTCTCCTCTGTTTTGTCCTATTTGATACTTCAGCAGTGCCACCAATGACCGTTATCAGAATGTATTGAACCATGATCAAGTCTGAGGCCACATACTTTGTTTGCCTATGATGCAATAGATGAATAGCTGAGGCATTTCAACAGCTGCATGTGATGTCTACTGCACCTTTACCATGTGTATTCCAACGGTTTGTTTCTTGAGTTTGTCTACAGCTACCATTACTGCACCTAGACAGCCTCATTGAACAAATTGGTGGCTTGCACCTGAACCAATTTTGACTGAGGTCTTGCTGCTTGTTAACTGTAGAACAATGTGTGCTTGGTATGTTGTTTTCAAGGGAGAACAACCTGATGTCTACACCAGTTGGGCTAAGTGTAGTAAGCATGCATTGCGGTATCGTGGAGCTGTGCATAAGAAATACAACTCTTATGAGGAAGCAATGGCTGCTTTCAACTCAACAATCAACTCAATCTCTACTTCTAACTCTACATCAACACCCACTGCTACCCGCTACAAAACTGTGGTGATTTTTTTCCTTTGTGCTCTGCTGTGTGTCACGTGGATCAAGTTGAAGAAGTGCAATGGCTACAACTTTTAGTTAGTAATTGTAATCTTTAATTTATGATGTTGTAATGATACTGCTAATTGTGCTCTTATCTAGTAAACTATGCTCTATTTAGCTTCATTGCACATTCATAATTGTGCTCTGGTACCTGCTCTTCTCATGTGTGCTTGCGGTTGCTGTCTGGTGCTGGCGGTTGCTAACACCGTCCCAACTAGGCAGTTGGGAGATAGTTGGGATTCCTAACACCCAGCCCACGCAACACAAACACAATCTTCCAATAGACAGACCTAGTTGGAAAGAGGCACCAAACAAGCTGTATTGCAGTAGTTGGGCCTATCGCCCTATTTGTTTGGGCTTATTTAGCTTATAAGCCATATTTTTTCAGTCAAAGAACATTATTTTTCTCTCATAATAAATTAATCAAAAGTAATTTCAATCACGAGCATGAGTCAATCAACCCTAAACGAACAGGACGTGTATCGCTGGAACCTGGGCTAGTAGGCTCCCCACGTCCGGACAAACAAACGCTCTCTCACTGCTTAGGCGCTCACAGGCAGCCTGGATGGGACTTGGACACGATTGATGGTCTTCATGCTGCTGACCACCGTGCGCGCAAGGGAGAGAGGAATAGAGGATGGGTCCATGCTTGCTACCTCTCGATGCGATGGCGATGTGACAAGGCGTTGCGAGGCCGGGGAGACGCGGCATCTCGGCGTGTGTTTAGTTCCATCAAATTTCCGACACTATATAAAAAGAAGATTTCTCGTCACATCAAATTTATGGTACATATATAGAGTTCTAAATGTTGATGAAATTAAAAATTAATTACACAGTTTGGTTGTACTTTGCGAGACGAACGTTTTAAGCCTAATTAGTAAGCGATCGAACAATTAGTACCAAATAAAAACAAAACGTCACTCTAGCTACAGTGTGGCTACAGTGAATCTGCCGCCACCGAATCGGTCCAGCTAAACGAGGGCTCGGCCTAGCCCTGGGTGCAGGGTGCTCCATCCAGGGCACTGTGTCGTAGCGAGTGGCTGGCTGTGGGCTGTGGGCTGTGGCTCGTCCTCTTCCGGCAACGGGCACAGAACAACGACCGGCCATCAGCATGCCTCCGCCCGGCGCGTACCTCTACCACCGGCTGGCTCCGTTGCGGGCCCTTCGTCTTGCCGCCCCCGGGAGCATGACACCGCCAAGCCATCGTGTAATACCGCCGTACTGCCTTCGTCGTCGAGGTGCTTTCGTTTCGCCATGGCTGGAGCCTGGAGCACCCGCGTTGCCGTTGTTTTCAAGGTGCGTGCGTGCGTGGATGTGAAGCTGACGACGTCTTTCATCATGAACTCGTAGCGCCGAGTCCTAGTCCAACGCGACGTGGGTGACGGACACTCGAGTACTCGACGTTTTTGCCCTCCTGGAGGCTCGAGGCTGGAACGACGACGGAGACCCCGGTCTCGACGTGACTGGGGCGCGAAGACTCATCATCATGGCAAAAGGGCGAGTCTGAGTCGACAGCTTTATTTGCTGCGCTCAGCTTTATAGGGTCCAATCTTATTTTAATTATTAAAATTTTTAAGACATGATAAATACTATATACAATAAATAATTAATTTTATACAACAAATAACTTACTGGACTTAACTATTGAATACATGTATTGTGTGATTAAATAAAAAATATGAAAGGCTACCTATGCGTCAAGTTTCCACACGTATAGATTGAAGGCTCGATTGGCTAGAATATAAGCGCTGCAATGTCAATAATATTTTAAATGAGAGATGACAAACCAATGATTTTTTTTTTTTGTTTATAGGAGTAGTTAGAGAGAGAGGGGATATAGATTCACACGGTACGTGAAGATGTTACTTCATCTCTTCTGCTGGTGCACCCTAGTACGTAACGTACGCTACACATCAGTTCCTTTCGTCCATCGGAATCGGCCAAATCTTTTATGTGCACACCGGATCCTTTGATCGGCCAAATCTGTTCTATGGTGTTTATAAGGAATCGTACAGTAAACTGTTGGAAAGCATTTGGTTCTCTTGTACTTTAGCAATGGTACACAATTAATGAAAATGCATTACGTTAAACCATTACCCCATATATATTGCTTTTGTTCATGACCAAATAATTGTTATGGCGTGGATAATTCGCGAACGCTCATCCACAGAAACGAGCGAACACTTTTCGCACAAGCGGCACCTTCCTTTTTCATAAAAGAATAATTTATGCATGGACCTTAATTGAATAGTAGCGTGTATAATCGTTCTCTTTTCCCGTGCTCAATTTCAACTGTGTTGGGCCCACGCAAAATATTTATTTTAAAATGTTATAACTTCTAAACGGTGTATCCATATACAAAACTAGACCCACTTGCATATATTTAGAAGAATTTTTTCTAGTAGCAAACTAACTTATAACACATAACTTATCACATATAACTTATAACCAAAACTTATAAACACAAAAGGTTATAAAACATAACTTATCTACAAAAAGTTATCAAACACAACTTATGTACATAAGTTATTTTATACAACTTGTGTACATAAGTTATTCTATACAACTTAGATGTATAAATTAATATCATAACATATTAGCATATATGTTGGTAGCATGCATAAAAAGGAAAATTGATACACTAATATAAAAATTAAAAAAAGGAAAAAATGGACAAAATAAAAAAGTTATGTTTCATAACTTTTATGTTTTCAAGTTTTGGCATAAGTTATAGGTTATACGGTATAAGTTAATGTTATAAGTTATATGGTGATAAGTTTTGTTCTGCAAATGTTATATTGTCCAAGTTATCAGTATAAGTTATAAAAATAAGTTAGGTAACGTAACATTTATGTATAACTTATATTTTAAATTATAAATTCTATGTTATAAGTTAATATACATAAATTGTTACTAGAAAAAATTCTTTGAAACATATGAAAGTGGGATCTAGTTTTGTTCGTCTCGTTGCGTAGAACACACCGGTGCAGACAAAATTAAAAATAGATACACCGTTCAGAAGTTATAGGATTTTAAAATAAATGGTTCGCTTTTTTAAAAATGACTGTCGATGCGGGACCCACAGGATACCCCGCAAGAGAGAGAAGATCTAGTCCAACTAGGATTCTCCCCATGTAATCTTAGTAGTATAGCTATTAAGTAATCCTACTAGGAAATCTCATTGTAAACGGACTAGGACTCTGGCCTCCTGACTATATAAAGGAGGACAGGGCTCCTGAGACAGAACAACAATTGTACAACACAACACTCGACAATCAATCCAACGCAAAGGCTAACGCCGACTGGACGTAAGGTTATTACTCGATCTATGATCGAGGGCCTGAACCAGGATAAATCGACTGTGTCTTGCGTTAACCGTCGAGTTCGGCATACGCCGAAGCCCGAACATACTGCCCCGGGTACCCCCGTGGCAGGCTATCGGTGGTGAAACATCGACAGCTGGCGCGCCAGGTAGGGGCCAAACCTACGACCTTTTGCATCCGAGAACTCGATGGACCTCGACAACATAATCTTCCCAACGGGATCAACTTTCATCTTCGGCTCGTGGATCTGCGAGGCGGACAACAACGGCAAGCTTCAGGGCCATCTCCTCAAAGATCCAGATCGTCATAAAGAATTTCATATTTCACCAACTACAACGGATCAGCTCACCAGAAGATTCGCACAACTCACAGTATCCGATTCAAATCAGATCTCACAGCCACTCATATCCGATTCGAATTCAAACATCAAGGCGAAGTTTTATCCGAGTGCTTTCAAAAAACCGAGTTCTTTTTTGACAAGATTCCAGAGCACAACCCAAAACAACTCGGATTACCCTCAGAGTTCTTCCAAGAAGTCGAGTTCTTTTCCATTTGGGCTTGACAACATGGCAAAATCCTATCAGGGACAGTTCGAAAGATCTTTTAGTCCAAGATGCGGGATACCACTGATAGGAGCTCAGGAGGGTCTCGTGCTAACAATAACATCCCAAGACTGCATCATCCACTGGCCAGGTTCTGTTTCTGAGGACAGCGGTACCCAACTAGTCGGCACGACGACGACAGCAATTCTACCCTACCAAGAAAGAGACTCGATCTATGACACTGAGGCATCCACTAAAGTTATTAACAACTCCGACAGCATGAAAACTAACGCCAATAATAGAACGGCTCATGCGCGAGAAGTGCTCATGGTTCGATGACCGCGGTCACCATTAAATCCCCTAGAAGTACCCGATGTCAGATCATCAGATGAATCAGAATCCAACATATCACCTTTTGCCCAAGGCTACGACGGAGAAACAGATAGTCAGAAACAAGCTAGAGAAAGAAAAAACAAGTTAAAGCAAGGGCGTCAACACCGTGCTAGGCAGCGCAGGGAAGCTTGGATCAGATACGAGTCAGAATTGGCAGAGTACGACAAAAGAAAATCACAACGAGAAGTCGAGGGGAGACGCACGGCGAATACACCTTACGATAAGATTCGAGAAGCATTAGAAGAACTTGGAAAAACTTCACATCCCAGTGAGAAGTATGAACAGCTCCAGGACTTGCTCCGACCAACGATCCCGAAAACGCATGAAGAGAGAGCTCGATCAAGACTACCTGCCAGATCAACAACCCACAGGCAAGAAGATCAAAATCAAAGGAAATCCGCTTTCGAAAGACTTGGGCCGGGTGGAAGCCATGACGAAGGAAGTAGGAAGGAACATAATCAAGGCCACCGATTTGAACCACCAAAGAAGACCAGGAGTAGGGTACCTACCCAGACAATCTCGCAAGATTATTCCCGTCAGAACGACAGTTGGCCAGAAGAAGGTGCCGAATCCGAATTCAAAGAAACCAAGACGCACGACAGATTCCCCTGTTTCGCGAACAGGCTTGCATTGGTACGATTACCTCACAAATTCAAACCGTCTAACCACTCCAAGTATGATGGCAAAACTGAACCAAGGCAATGGCTCAGAATATATTCACAATCAATTGAACTAGCCGGAGGAGACGACGATATCAAAACCCTGTTCTTTCCCATGGCACTGGAAGCCATACCTCTCCAATGGTTCGACAAACTGAACCCAGGATCTATCAGAAATTGGGAGGATTTGCAAAGAGCTTTTTGTGAGAATTTTGCAGGAATCATTACACATCCAATCACCCATGCAGAATTAAAAGGACTCAAGCAAAAGGGAGGTGAAAGTCTCAGAAATTACTATCGACGATTCGGCGAACTACGAGCTCAAGTGCATGACATAACCGAACGAAAAGTAATTGAAGCTTTCTCTCACGGAATCATGGCTAGGTGGCAATTTCAAGACTTCTGCAAAGAAAATCCGAGAAACAATGAAGAATTCAGACGAACAGTAGAAAAGATGATTACTGCAGAAGAAAAAACACGAGAAAGGTTCCCGGACAGAAACAACCAGGACAACTCGGACAAGCAAAATCATCGAAATAGCAGACATCAAGAAAGAAAACGTAGGCCAGACAATACTGTGGCAATGGCCGACAAACCAAAGAAGTTCAATAAACCCAGAAGATATGATGACATTGAAAACATACGTTGCCCATTGCACCCTAGTGAGAGGCACACCATCGGAAATTGATATACTTTCAAAGATCGATACACAAGAAAAGATAGTAAGGAAGACACCAAAGAGGACAATCAGAAAAGAGAAGAAGACAACCACGAGGACAAAGGATTCCAAAAACCTAGGGGAACGGTAGCAGTGATTTTCTCAGGGGCTCCGGATTGCAGAAGCAAACATCAAGAAAAACTAGCACTGCGGACCATTATGACAGCAGAACCGGCTACACCAAGATACCTCAATTGGTCACAGTATCCTATCCAATTCACCAGAGAAGACCAATGGACTAGCGTGGGGAACGCAGACCATTACCCATTGGTTCTGGATCCGACTATAGCTGGCATGACCGTCACCAAAGTACTAATCGATGGAGGAGCTGGGCTTAACATCATCTTTTCAGAAACTCTAAGGAAAATGGGACTACAACTCGCCGAGATGATTACACCAACAAGCACACCTTTTTATGGAATAGTACCAGGCAAAGCAGCCATGCCACTTGGACAAATTACTTTACCTGTTACCTTTGGAACTCCTTCAAACTACCGAACAGAGTTTATCAAATTCGAAGTCGCCGACTTTGATTCATCATATCATGCAATCCTAGGACGTTCAGCACTGGCCAAATTCATGGCAATACCACATTATCCGTACTTATTGCTTAAGATGCCAGGACCCCATGGTATCCTTTCTCTTTGAAGCGATTTAAAGCGCGCTTTTGACTGCGACGTTCAGGCAATCCAAATTGCGGCTAAAGCACAAGCCGACAATGGAAGAAAAGAAATAGCCGCAATCGCTGCAGAAACAAGCCAAGAAGAATTAGAAATACCGGCTAAAAACCCAGTATCATCGCACCACCAAAAGAAGCCGACGTCAAGCAAATCGACTTAGGCACAGGCGACACCTCCAAGACAGCAACTATCAGTGCTCACCTCTCGGCAAAATAGGAACTCGCGCTCACCAACTTTCTTCGGGACAACAAAGATATCTTCGCCTGGAAGCCAGCCGACATGCCAGGAGTCCCAAGGGAGTTGGCTGAGCACAGAATTGATGTTAACGAAGGCTCCAAACCTGTAAAACAACGGTTACGACGATTCTCACTCGACAAGAAGGCAGCAATTAAAAAGGAAATAACAAAACTGATGGCAGCCGGATTCATCGGGGAAATCCTTCATCCAGATTGGCTAGCCAACCCGGTCCTTGTACAGAAGAAAAACACGGACGAGTGGCGTATGTGCGTCGATTACACAGATCTCAACAAACATTGCCCAAAAGATCTGTTTGGGCTACCACGCATTGACCAGATAGTTGACTCAACAGCAGGGTCTGCGTTATTATCTTTTCTCGATTGCTATTCAGGGTATCACTAGATCGCACTAAAAGAAGAAGACCAGAGCAAGACATCTTTCATCACCCCGTTTGGCGCCTACTGCTACAAGACCATGTCGTTTGGACTAAAGAACGCAGGCGCCACGTACCAAAGAGCTATCTAGACTTGCCTT
The DNA here is from genome assembly GCF_019320115.1 of Miscanthus floridulus. Classification (NCBI taxonomy): domain Eukaryota; kingdom Viridiplantae; phylum Streptophyta; class Magnoliopsida; order Poales; family Poaceae; genus Miscanthus; species Miscanthus floridulus. The sequence goes on along the minus strand of NC_089590.1, from coordinate 94,464,025 downwards.
GGGAATCAAATAGGTGAAAATGTGGAAGCATACGTGGACGATGTGGTGGTGAAAACAAAGAACCCAGACACTCTAATTGAAGATTTAAAGCAAACCTTCGAAAACTTGAAGAAATGGAGATGGAAATTGAACCCAAATAAATGTGTATTTGGAGTTCCCTCAGGACAACTACTCGGATTTTTGGTTAGTCCGCGCGGGATCGAAGCCAGCACCAAGCAAATTCGAGCTATAACAGAAATGGGCCCACCTAGGAGTGTCAAAGATGTGCAGAAACTAACAGGATGCATGGCGGCCCTCAACCATTTCATATCAAGACTCGGCGAAAAGGGGTTACCTTTCTTTAAACTACTAAAGAAGACAGACAAGTTCGAGTGGACAATAGAAGCCGACGAAGCTTTCAAAAAACTTAAAGAATACCTCACTTCATCGCCCATCCTGACACCTCCAAAGAAGGATGAAGATATGATGCTATATATCATGGCAACTCCCACCGTAATCAGTACAGCAATAGTCATAGAAAGAGAAGAACAAGGGCGCGTGTATAAAGTGCAACGTCCAGTATACTACATCAGCGAAGTACTATCAGAATCCAAGATCCGGTACCCACACGTACAAAAACTACTCTACGCTCTACTCATTACCTCACGGAAGCTTCGCCACTATTTCGAAAGCCACAAGATTACCGTAGTGACAGATTTTCCACTCGGAGACATCCTACACAATAAAGACGCCACAGGGCGCATATCCAAATGGGCAGTTGAAATTGGAGCTCTTGATATCAATTTCACCCCACGGAAAGCAATCAAATCTCAAGCCCTCACCGATTTTGTGGCCAAATGGACAGAGATTCAACAGCCCTTATCAGATACAATCCTCGACCACTCGAAAATGTACTTTGACGGATCACTCAAACTAGGCGGGGCCGGTGCAGGCGTCCTCCTCATTTCTCTAGAAGGAAAACAACTCAAGTACGTCCTTCAGATATTATGGCAAGCTACAAATAACGAAGCAGAATACGAAGCCCTCATCCACGGGCTACGAGTCGCGATTACCCTCGGAATAAAAAGATTACTCGTATACGGCGATTCAGCAGTGGTCATCAACCAAGTCAACAAAGATTGGGACTGCACCAAAGAAAACATGGGTGCTTATTGTGCTGAAATACGGAAACTTGAAAAACACTTCCAAGGATTAGAAATTTTACACGTCCTACGCGATTCTAACATTGCAGCAGATGTCCTTGCCAAGCTCGGATCAGACAGAGCAAAGGTTTCACCTGGCGTATTCATAGAAGAGCTATCAGTTCCCTCTATCAAACAACCCGGTGAAACAACAAATGAAATTCAGGCTAAAAGCGTTCAGATCTTGACAATCAACACTTCATGGACCCAAGATTTCATTGAATATATCAAAGAAAATAAACTGCCAGCAGATAAAGTAGAGGCCACACAAGTTGTTCGCAGAAGCAAAAACTACATTTTAGTAGGGAATAAACTCTACAGAAGAGCAGCATCATCAGGAGTACTACTAAAATGTGTCTCATTTGAAGAAGGCAAAGAAATCCTAAATGAAATACACTCAGGTTGCTGTGGAAATCATGCCGCCTCAAGGACACTGGTTGGCAAAGCATTTCGCGCCGGATTCTACTGGCCAACCGCTTTAAAAGACGCCAAAGAGCTTGTCAGAAAATGCAAAGGTTGCCAAATGGTTGCAAGACAAGCCCATATACCAGCTCACAATCTTATCTGCATCCCACCCACTTGGCCTTTTTCCTGCTGGGGGCTAGATCAAGTAGGACCCTTGAAAAAAGCAAAAGGCGGTTTCGAGTACATCTTCGTAGCAATCGACAAATTCACCAAGTGGATTGAATACAAACCGCTCGCAAAGTACAGCGCAACCAAAGCAGTTGAGTTCATCCAAGACATTATACACCGCTTCGGCATGCCCAATCGAATCATCACAGATCTAGGCTCCCCCTTCACGGCTACGGAATTCAAGAGCTGGGCACAAGACTGCGGTTTCAGTATAGACTATGCGTCCGTTGCACATCCAGAAGCCAACGGACAAGTAGAAAGGGCTAACGGACTCATACTAGCCGGATTAAAACCAAGGTTATACGAAGAACTAGTGGACTATGAGTCCAAATGGATTAAAGAATTACCGAAAGTAGTATGGGGGCTACGAACTCAGATAAGCAGAGCAACAGGCCACTCACCCTTCTTCCTAGTTTACGGGTCAGAAGCCGTACTACCCGCCGACTTGATCTGGACTTCCCCAAAAATAGAACAATATGATGAAGGAGAAGCAGAACACACAAGAAGATTAGAACTCGACAGCTCAGAAGAAGTCAGAATAAACGCTACCCTCCAATCAGCCAGATACCTACAAGGTTTAAGACGGCACTACAACAAGAGTACCCAACCGCGATCACTACAAGTTGGAGACTTAGTACTAAGAAGGATACAAAAGACTGATGGACGACATAAGCTACTCAGTCCATGGGAAGGCCCGTTCATTGTCACAAAAGTCACCGGACCAGGCACATACAAGTTGATGACCGAAGATGAAAAAGAAGTCAGCAATACATGGCACATCAGCCAGCTAAGAAGATTCTACGCGTAAAAATAACTCAAGAAAAAACAGATATGCAAGCCACAAGGGACCTACAATCAACAAAAGACAATACTCTTCAACAACATATGTATTAGTTTATACTCATGATCAATAAAGATGATATTCATCCACAACATATCTTGTCACAAACTCCAATGAGTTGTTTTCACGAAACAAAAAGCAAAATGGCTGAAAACATGCCTGAGCATTCCGGCCGAGAGCAAAATAGCTGAAAAGATGCTTGAGCCCGCCGATGAGGGTAGCTAAAAGCTAACACCCGAAACAAAAAGCAAAATGGCTGAAAACATGCCTGAGCATTCCGGCCGAGAGCAAAATAGCCGAAAAGACGCTTGAGCCCGCCGATGAGGGTAGCTAAAAGCTAACACCCAAAACAAAAAGCAAAATGGCTGAAAACATGCCTGAGCATTTCGGCCGAGAGCAAAATAGCTGAAAAAACGCTTGAGCCCGCCGATGAGGGTAGCTAAAAAGCTAACACCCGAAACAAAAAGCAAAATGGCTGAAAACATGCCTGAGCATTCCGGCCGAGAGCAAAATAGCCGAAAAGACGCTTGAGCCCGCCGATGAGGGTAGCTAAAAGCTAACACCCGAAACAAAAAGCAAAATGGCTGAAAACATGCCTGAGCATTCCGGCCGAGAGCAAAATAGCTGAAAAAACGCTTGAGCCCGCCGATGAGGGTAGCTAAAAAGCTAACACCCGAAACAAAAAGCAAAATGGCTGAAAACATGCCTGAGCATTCCGGCCGAGAGCAAAATAGCTGAAAAAACGCTTGAGCCCGCCGATGAGGGTAGCTAAAAAGCTAACACCCGAAACAAAAAGCAAAATGGCTGAAAACATGCCAGAGCATCCCGGCCAAGAGCAAAATAGCTGAAGAAACGCTTCAACTCGCCAATGAGGGTAGCTAAAAGCTAACAAAAAGCAAATTGGCTGAGTCGACCGAAATTTAACTTCAAAAGATCCTCCAGCACTTCGTTCCGAAAAGCAAGAGGCTCGGGGGCTACATCCAGATAGGAATACTTTTTCCTCACAAAAGCACAAGCGCCACTCAAGAAAGCACTCGGACAACGAAGTTTGTCGAGGCAACTTTCTATACCGAGTCATTTTACACAGCGCAGGCGAAAGGTTGTTAACACAAAAGATCTACATCTAACAAGTCATAGCACGGACAAAGCACTCGACGAATCACAAAGGAAAGAAGAAAATAAAAGTACTCGACAAATCGAGGGGCCTCGTCAGGATAACGCACAGAGTTTGTCTTACAAAGCAGAGATGGGAACAAGACAAGGTACTCAGCAAGTCAAGTAACTTCAACCACACCCATGCAAAGAATACATCAACAAAGATAAAGAATCTTCATTTAAAAAGAAGTGTAATATTACAAGAGGACGCTCAACCAAGTCAGGCGTTGTCGTTAGAAAGGGAAATATCAATATTTAGACTATCTACAACCCTACTGGCTAGATCTTCAACCTCGGGTTCCATCCTTTCAACGGCGTCAAGATATTCTTGGCTTTCAGCTTCTTCCGCTATTTTGGAGAGAGGCGCTTCTGGAGCAAGGACCCGGACCTGGGCTAGCACATTCTTGGTACATACTTGGGTGCACCTCTTCGTGAACTCTTGGAAACGAGTCGGAATCTGGGGAATGAACTGCGCCCAAGATTGCCCGTCATCCGCTGGAGTCCGAAGGACATCGGCCACCGAGCGAAAAGATTTCCACAAGGCATTCCAATTCTCGGTAGCCGTCGCCAGCTTCCCGGACAAGCCTTCAATGGTTTTTTGGGCCTGCACAAGATCTCTGTCAGCTCTACGCCTAATCAGCCTAGCAAGGGCGAGTTCTTCCTCAGCATGAGTGTTTACCTCCTCAGCTCTATTATGACTAGAACGGACAAGGGCCTTCATTTCATCAATACTCTCCGAGAGCTTTTGTTTCTGAACTCGAAGAGCTAGACAGAACACCAAAGAACAAGTCAGCGGAAAAAGAAGTCAAAATACAAGAAGAAACAGGCAGAACCCGCGGCACCTTTGCATTCATTCTTCGCAGACTCCACCGCAGCATCTCTCTGTTTCTCCGTCTCCACTACCCGGGCGCGAAGGGCTTTCTCCTCCTTTTGGTGCAATTGACGCTCCGTCTCCAACTCAACCCGGAGAAGGTCAAGATCGGCTTTCAGAGCATCCACCTCCGAAGACAACTTGCTCTCATTTTCAGATGAGAAAAAGAAGCCAGAATGATCACGAGAAAAAGACTGGGCAGAAAGAGGCAAAGAGAAGCAAGGCGTAAGGATAGAAGAAAAACAAGTATGCAAAAGAGAAGTGGCAGTAAAACTTACCTGGAGCTTTTCACCAAAAGAAGTCGCGAGGGTCGACAAGCTCCCCCAGGCTGCGGTTAGCTCCGATAACCGATGAGTGGCATCGAACTGTTGCACCACGTCATCAGACAGGGAGGGGCCGCCGGAGGCAAAAGAAGGGGAAAGAGAAGCCGGCTGGGGCGAAGCAGGAGCGACCAGAGCAACCTCCAGGGAAGCCGGAGCCAAACCCCCAGAAGAACCCGACGCGACGGCCACAGTTACCTCCGGAGCGACCAAGTCAGCGACTCCGCCAGGTAGCTCTGAAGCCCCCGCCGTGACTTCATCAACAGAATGTTGTGAGTCTCGAGGCTCAGAACTCGTTGGCACGGCGGGAGGCAGAGAAGAAGTCGATGAAGAAATTAGAGAAGACAAAGCACTGAAAAGTGATAAAAGGAAGCACCAATAAGAACCAGAGGAAGGAAGATAAAAGCCAAAAAGATGAAGCAAGAATCTACTCACCCGACTACTTTTTTCTTTGCGAAGCCAAGAGAAGGCCTCGCAGGGGGAACCACGACGGCGAAGACGTCCCCGCCACCCAGCGACGGGAGTGGGACAGCCGACAGCGGAGCTGCGGAAGAAGCCAGAGCTGGAGCCATGGAAGAACTCCGCACCGGAGGAGCAGTACAGCTCGGGGCAGAGGCAACCAAAGAACTCGACCCCGGAGCTTCGGAAGAAGTCGGCGCGAGAGCCTCGGAAGAACTCACACCCGACCTCCGATTACTTCAAAAAAAGTTCAAGACTAAAATTAAAAACAAAGAGGAAAAATTCAATGCGACAAGAATATAAAAAACAACTCACCGCCGCATGATGAGGGGAACTTCATCATCCTCTTCTTCCTCAGCCAGCGAAACCAGAGCACCTGCTAAAAAAGAGATGAAAAGTACTCGGTTCAAGAGAAAAACATGAAAATAAAAGAACAAAGAGTACTAAATGTGCTCACCTAAGAGCATGCTAGCAACAACTAGAGTACCTGAGGGAGTACTTGGTTTGCGAGGCTTCTTGGAGACAGGCAAGCCAGATGAGGACCCGTCCATTCGCCCCCTCTTCGGGACACTGCGAGGACCGCGAGGGACTAGACGAGGAACATACTCTTCATATACATCATCAAATCTGAAAGAAACCCCAGGAAGGGCTGTAAAAGTTTGAGACTTACTAATTGCAGAAGTACCGGCTAAACGATCCCCAGTCTCCGCCACAGCAGGGAGAACATCAAGGGGGATCGGATCAACAAAGTTCCGCCCAAGCTCCTGCGAAAATAGACAAAACACCAAGACAAGGAAAAGCTAAGCAAGAACGGACGCAGCAAGAGTACATAAAGAACTCAAATAAAAAGAAAAAAAAAGAAGATAGACAACTCATAGCTGGGGGCGGGTTGTTGGCCAAGTACTCAGGGACGGTAGGAGGAATGACGCTCACTCCTTTCAGCATCTTCTGGAGATGCTCGAGTACCTCCTCACCGGTCAGCTCAAGAGCTAGGACCATGCGTGAAGGATCCTCGGCCCCAGAATACTCAAAGCCGAGATGTTCCCGCTCTTTCAAGGGCTGAACCCGGCGACGAAGAAAACTTGAGACGATACCAAAGCCGGTCAATCCCTACTGTTTCAGCGTGCTAATCCTATCAAGGAGTGGCTGGATCGCTTGAATCTCAGCAGGAGACTCAAGCTTCTTATCCCACCGGTCATTCGCCACAAGACCGGATCCGAAGTGAACAACAAGAGAAGGGATCAAATTGGCAGCATAAAACCACTCGGCGCGCCAATCCTTGACAGAATCGACCAGGTCATAATCAAAAAACTTGATTTTGAGACCCTGGCGAAACTGAATCCCACAACCGCCGAGGGCACTGGTTTCCTCGCGGCGGGGTTGAGGTTTCAGGCGAAAGAAAAAACGAAAAAGAGATAGAGAAGGAGGGATCCCAAGGAAGGCTTCGCAAAGGTGAACAAAAACAGAAAGATGAAGAACGGCATTGGGGGTTAGATGGTTCAAACTAACCCCGAAATACCCAAGAAACTAATGAAGGAAGACGGAAGCAGGAAGACAAAGACCAGCGCGGACAAAAGAAACAAAAAGGACAATCTCACCAGGACCCGGGGCCGGAACCCGATGCTCGCCCGGAACTCTCCATTCAGCGATAACTTTGCTTTGGATCAAGCCATCACTAACGAGCTCGCGCAGCTGGTCTTCGCTGGTTGTTGGAGCCAGCCAAACCTTCTGAGCTGCCCTCATGGCCACAAACTCCTGGTTTTCAATCAAAGGCAGCGATGACTCCTCGTCCACGAAGGTCGCCTGAGATTTGCTTGCGGTCTTCTTCTTTCCCATGAACTGGCGGAAGTAACAAAGGCGCTAAGGAGGATGAAGCTAGAATGATGGTGCTCGGGCGATAACGACAATGACGGCGGCGGTTTTCTGAGAACTAGGGTTTAAAGGCAAGAGCTGGGTGACAAGGGAAAGGAAGATAAAAGGTCTTTAAATAGATTTCTCAGTGATACAAACGGCCCATAAGGCCCGTTAAAGCACAGCGTGGGAACGCAACGGTCCATTTACCGACGCAGCTAAAACGACGGAGGGCACGAATCCACACAACGGTACAAACCAACGGGCAGATTTCAGACTTATCCGCGCAGCATCACAACAGGGTTATCAGATAGCCACAAGAACAACTCGTTGAACCAAGAAGAAAAAAGGGCTACCTCACGAGGAACAAAAGAACCCGGTTATATAAGAAAGAACTCGGTAGACTCATGAACGATAGGGATCACAATAGAAAAGTCATAGACAACTCAGAAGACAAAATTCGTTACATTACAAGTTACTTCAAAAATAGAAGATTACAAATCATACAAGACCCAACGAACTCGGCACCACGAAAAGCAAAGTAGCCAAGAGGAACACGGACACGACTAGGCTCTGGAACGACTACGTGTCCCAAATTGCTACTCGGAAGGACAGACCGCCATCAGCTACACTGTTTTCTTCAAAGGACGAACGCAGTACATCCAAGGCGGAAATCGGCAGCACGGCAGGGCAACATGGAGCAGAGAAGGCCGGCGGGCATCTGTCTACCCAAGACCGATGTGATGCTGGATATGGTGTTGATCTGCACCGGACGGTCTCAAGACAGGCGACGAGGATCAACCCAGAACTGCCGGATGAAGGAACAAAGCCCACATCACAAGACTTCCTCCAACTACCACCACGTACATCCTGTCACAATGCTGTCGCGGGATTAGCCTACCTCTAATCCCTGTCACAAGACTTCCTCCAGCTACGGCAAGACACACAGAAACTACAAAACATGCCCGGGGGCTGCTCTACTTCACAAACTACCATGTTCATGACCACCAAGGCTTCAACAGTATATCCAATGAATGAAAACAAGCAATCCGAGACAGTATTTATAGACCAAAGGATCGGCGCACATGGACTAGGAGTACCAACGAAATAAGCCTAACAAAGGACACAGTGAAAAGACAGGACACAATAATGGACGACTCAGGCGAGAAGAGGCAGTACTCGAAAACGGGCATATTCGGAAGAATATACCAGCACAGTACAACCCGTGAACAAAAGGCATTTACACTCAACCACCACCATACAACTGCATCTGACAACAGCAGACTATCAAAGAATACGCCAAGACCCCGCATCCGAGTTCTTCCCGAACAAAACAACACGGATATACGCTCGGGGCCTCGGCCAACATCATAGCTTAATCAACACTAAGCTAGGGAGCTCGGCCTTTCATTTCAACTACCCCCCGGAGGCTCGGAACCAAAGACAAAAGACCAAGAATACAAGAAGCTCAAGACTACAACGACGACAACACATCAAGACTCTCCATCCGACTTCTTTTCGAAAAAAGAAGAACACGGAGAAAGCAGGATACATAGCCACAGAATTTTTCGAAGACAAGAATCAAGACCCTCCAACTTTTTGTTCCAAATAGCAAGAGGCTCGGGGGCTACACTCAGTGAGTGCACTTTTTCTTCAAAAAAAAAAGCGCACGTCACCAAAAGACTTCCTAAACGCAGATCACTTCAAGACACTACGACAAAAAGAACTCGGAACGAGCCATATTCGAGTTCTTTTTCATAAAACTTCAACAAACAATCAGAGCAACTTCAAGACAAGATCCTCCAGCTCCTTGTTCCAAATAGCGAGAGGCTCGGGAGCTACAACCAGGTGGATGTACTTTTTCTTCAAAAAGCACTCACCACTCGAAGATCCCAAGAAGCGCTACAAGGTTTCGCTCCAGAAAGCACTCGGATGACATTTTGTTCCTACTCAACAAAACTTGAAGAAGCAAAGCGAGACTTTCAGAGCTCAACCATGAAGTGCTCGGGGGCTTGTCGATGCGGGACCCACAGGATACCCCGCAAGAGAGAGAAGATCTAGTCCAACTAGGATTCTCCCCATGTAATCTTACTAGTATAGCTATTAAGTAATCCTACTAGGAAATCTCATTGTAAACGGACTAGAACTCTGGCCTCCTGACTATATAAAGGAGGGCAGGGCTCCTGAGACAGAACAACAATTGTACAACACAACACTCGACAATCAATCCAACGCAAAGGCTAACGCCGACTGGACGTAAGGTTATTACTCGATCTACGATCGAGGGCCTGAACCAGGATAAATCGACTGTGTCTTGCGTTAACCGTCGAGTTCGGCATACGCCGAAGCCCGAACATACTGCCCCGGGTACCCCCGTGGCAGGCTATCGGTGGTGAAACATCGACAATGACTTTAGGCACTTGAAACCGTATGGGGTAGGTGTAGACGTCCCGCATGCAGACCTAATGTCGGGATCGTTCGCTGGCCAAAAAAATCTGTGAACGATCGCCAGAATGGATTTGGGTAATTGCTATGTGTAGATTGTTTGCTTGATAATGTACGCGGCGCCTGTAGATGCATTAGGTAAGGCGCTGAAACAGCCCCTTAATTATCTTTATTATCCAACTTATAAACATTTTTCTAGTATATTATAACTTGCTCATTGACGCAAGTACATCATATTTTAACTATGTAGTCTCTCCGAAAAAAGCAACAATTTCCTAAATGGCGCATCATCACCCAATACACCATTATTATTCCAACAAACAAATGAGATGATAGACAATGAGGATGAGGCAAGTGAACTGCCCGAATAAAATTTCTCAGAACTTATTTTCCGTGGAACATGCTATCTTAAATGAGGTAAAGAAATACATATGAACTAAACTATCATGCACATTATTTTTATATCTATTTTTAATTGATTTAATAACGAATCAATATGTAAAAGAATTTTACCAGTGGCTCTGTCCGTAAGGTCAAAGATCGCATAAGACAAATCCTCGGCACCATAACTTTATTTTTGGACTTTTTAATCTTTGTATTTTTTCCTTCAGCTAACTAAGATAGTCTAAAGTTTTTGCACAGACATACGAGAGTACTCTATGCAGCACAAAGTGCTACGAAGTTTTGCAAATATAAGGCCTTCTAATAACACAGGATTTATGTGTTTGGTAGCCGGTGTTAGTGTGGTAAAATCTATTCGCAAACTTATTCATTTAAATTCTTTCCAAGCATATTTCCAGTTATTTAATACAGGTATTATTATAATGCATCGTTTGTAGGGGCAGTTTTGTCATTTTGGCTTCAGCTTGGTATTCGTGCCCAAACCTAGATGTGCAAATATTATTGGACAAAGGGGGTAAATATCACCTTTCGCAGTTCACAGTTCTGCTAGCCATCAACCCACACTACGTATGTGATTTCCATGTTTGACAGTAAGAAGAGGGAAATCCTGATATCTATTGGTTTTGGTGGTTTGTTGGATTGGCCTCAAATCAACTAGGTCAATAGGAAGTTTTCACCCTGTTTACTTAGGAAAACAAAGTGGAACTATAAGTCAATTGAGATTGGCGGCAACATCAATATGCAGCTGGTAGACGATGATGAAACCATCTGCAAAATTCTGTAAAAATAAATCAGTAGATAATAAAAAAAATATTATTTACATCTAGTGTACAATTCAAACGTTCTCAGCTTCTTTTTTCCTAAGCAAAGAAAGTTCGTTTTTTTCACAAACAAATACATTATCCAAGTTACTATTTTCATGTCAGCTCAATTTATCCCTATCATCATAAATGCGAGGGGGGGGGGGGGGGGGGTGTGCACACGTATCTAGCTTAATTATCATAGTTTGTTAGGTCATTCAAACCGTTCACGAATTTTACCAAACAAAATTGTCTCTCGTTCCGAAAGCCAGAAAATTGAGAATTAAAGTTAGTTTATTTCCTTAACTTTGCTTCGGCCTCAGATAGTGATCTTCATGTGTTAGCCTCGGTGGCTTAGCCACACTGATGCAAAGACAACATGAGCTTCTTGTTTCATGGACTCGATTTGTAGAGGCCGAGCTGCACAAAACATCTTGAAACCTGATGCTGATGTCGTTGGATCCTCTCTGCGTGAACACGTGTCGTGCGTCGGGAGTAGGCATGAAGTTTTAGGTTTTGGGCCTCCTCTTTCAATTGCTCGGCGACCGACAGGTGGGCCCAAGATCAACAGAGCCTTCGTCCTCCTCCTGCCCGCGGCAAAAAGCGGTAGCAAAAGCCGGGCTCCTTTTTGTCTTACTCGACGAATACCCTAGTCTCACAGCGTCGGACCCTCGAGGCGAAAGATTCTACTTTCTACATCGTCCTCATTTTCGCCGCCACTATCTACTCCATCTCCACGCAAAACCCTAGATCGCCATCATCTTCCTCACCGGTGAGTAAATCCCACGCAGGCCGAGGGAAGAAAGGTGGGAGCTTTGGGACTGTTTTTTGAGTGACGACGTAACTCCCTTCTCACGCAGGCTTGGGAAAAGCAGAAGATGGAGATCTGGTCCGTGACACACCGGTGAGAGTGACGGCTGACATTTTCTTCGATCGAGATATCAGTTACGGTGACAACATGTACCGTTGATCGACGCAAAGCGGTGAGTTTTCTTTGGTTTCTACTCGTCTTTCTTCACTTCTTATTGTTGCTAAGCGTCTAACAAGTCAGAACCTTTGAAACCCATAGAACTTGGACCTGCCCCAAGATAAGCTGTTGCTGGAGGGATCTCCGCTCTAACAACGCAAGCTTTGAAGCCCCGAGAACAACAAGGACGACCCTAATATTTGTCAGCTGCTGCCGCGAAGGGATCTTTGCTTCTCCATTGTTAAGGTAATATGTCCTTCCCCTCTCCGTCCGGCTGCAATCTTATCTGTTCCCCTGCCGTCCACCGGACACAAGGGCAGAGGGCTCGGTATGGCGGGGTGGGGTGCTCGCCATACCTTGAGTTTGCTGCGGGTGCCCCATGTTCTTCAATCTTGAAGGTTTTGAATATCCAGCGCCATGGCTGCTCCTGATTTGAGCTGAGAAGCGGAGAAGACAGTGTCGGTGCAGAAAGTGACTAACACGTAAATATTTATAGTTTTGTTGTACGTTGTGATTGGAGGTGGCCTAGCACTCAATGACACAGGCTGATCGGTCGGTGACTTTATTCCTGAGCCCAGATGCTCGAAGTTTGTTGTGGGGTTACAAACGAAAGGGAGAAAATATGGGGTATTAGAGGTCTGGTCGGACTCTGGTCTAAAGGGCCGAGAGTGATGGAAGCCCAGCTATGTGCTAAGTGTTCGAGCGTGTGCTTGTGGTTTGAACCGGGTGGTTCTGTTGTTGTGTACTAGTGAACTGATCGATCTGAATGAATTGTCTTTTGGGACAGAGCGCATCCCCTTTTATAGATAAAAGGGATGACCTTACAAGTGAGAGGGAGAGAGTTCGTATGCTACTAAGTCTTGTTGCCCACGTCGGCGGGTACAAGATAATGGTAGGCGCCCACAATACTGTTTAATGTTAGATGCACGTGGGAGGTTGCGTTGTCTTCTTCAGGTATGGCAGACGTCGGTGCCTGCCATACTGTTGATACCCAGAGGCATGCAAGGGGTTTTACCATATTCGCTTGGTACGGTAAATGTCGGCGCCCACAACACTGTCGATGCCTCAGAGGCACGTGGGGGGAGCCTTACTGTATATGTCTGGTATGGGAGTTGATGGCGCCCACAATACTATAGGGGAAAATGTCGGCGCCTACAACACTGCTTCGGTTATGTCATGTCAGGGAGGTCGCAGGGTACTGTCCTGTAGGTATACAGGGTACGGTCCTTTGTATTGCGATTGACTTGAGTGCCCTGCCTTATTTTCTCTGCTCGTTTCCTGGTCCTTACCGAGAGGGCATCCCCGATCGGTCGGCGCCTTGCTGCCCCACTACTACGGCGGGTGCCTCCCTAACGACGGTTTCGCCACCGTTGTCGCCTGAGCTAGAGATGCCGCAAGTTACGCCACCAAGGATGGGATAGCATGGCGTTGCGGATCAGGCGGCCGTTTCTGCGCCAACGCGGGTTGGCCATCCTGGCGCCGACAACGCGACGCCGCCCGTATCGAGGGCCCAGTCCCTGTTGGCACAATTGGAGGCGCGGGTATGCATCCCGCTCGACACCCCGTTGCTCAGCACGTCGAGGCTGAGAAAGTCCAAGACACCTTCAAGGGTGGTGCGTCGGAGTGGGAGGCTGGCAGCTAAGACCAAGGCCTCCAACCCGACTCTCCAAGCACAAAATGTGCTCAAGCAAAAGCTGAGGATCGCAGATAGGCCGTAGGGTCCAAACCCTGTGGCTTGGAACAATCTCAAGGCCCTCTTCGCTGAGCCGTTGTCGCCCTTCAAAATAGAGGCCCTTCAGGTGCTCTTCGCTCCAGACTTCGATCCGATGGCCATGGAGCTGAACCTCACTGGCTTCGAGGACGACGCTCTTTACCCATTTAGCCGCTGAGCTCAGGGTCTCCAGGGGGCTTGATCCTTCACTTGGTCGCTAAGTTTCCTGTAAATCATAACTGTGTGATCTCTGTCAGTCTTTGGTTCGGTAATCAAATATTACCGTTCCAGCTTTAATTTGTAAAACTCTACTTCTACTTAATGAAAACCGTGCCTATGGCACGTTCTAGAAAAAAATCTCTGTACGGGCTGCGGCAAGCGCCTCATGCGTGGTTCAACCGCTTCGCCGACTACACCATCAAGCTTGGCTTCCGGGCCACACGCTCCGACTCGTCGCTCTTCGTTCTCCGTCGCGGCCACGACATCGCCTACTTATTGCTGTACGTGGACGACATCGTGCTCACCGGCTCCGGCCCCGGTCTGTTGCAGCACGTCGTCGATCGTCTGCGCGCCGAGTTCGCCGTCAAGGATATGGGCGAGCTGCGCTTCTTCCTCGGCGTTGATGTCAAGCGCACCTCCGATGGCTTCTTCCTCTCCCAAGAGCGCTACGCCGAGGACATTTTGGACCATGCCGGCATGACGTCGTGCAAGCCTGTCTCCACCCCGATCGACTCCAAGGGCAAGCTGTCCACCGACGACGCCTCGACCTACCGCAGCTTGGCGGGCGTACTGATGTACCTCACCGTGACTGCCTCACATGGCCATGATCAAGCGCATACTCCGCTACGTTCGCGGCACGACGTCGCACGGCTTGCATCTCCGCGCCTCCCCCAAGCTCGACGTCACGGCGTACTCCGACGCCAATTAGGCCGGCTGCCCGGATACGCAGCGGTCCACATCAGGCTTCTGCGTCTTTCTCGACGCGTCCCTGGTCTCCTGGTCGTCGAAACGACAGCCCACCGTCTCCCGTTCAAGCGCGGAGGCCGAGTACAGGGTTGTGGCGAACGCGGCGGCCGAGTGCATTTGGCTGCGCCAACTTCTTGGCGAACTCCACTGCCACCTCTCGAAGGCTACCGTCGCATACTGTGACAACGTCTTGGCGGTGTACATGTCCTCCAACCCCGTCCACCACAAGCGCACCAAACATATTGAGCTCGACATCCACTTCGCCAGAGAACGGGTCCAGCTTGGCGACCTCCACGTTCCGACCACAAACAGTACTCGAACATCATGACGAAGGGATTGCCGACGACGACGTTTGAAGCTTTTCGGTCCGGTCTTTGTGTTGCTCCTACCACACGTCAGACTGCGGGGGGTGTTGAGGATAGATAGTATACGGTGTAGAGTTTGACCATGACTGTAAACTGCCAGAGGCAGCGAGCGTGGTCACCACGCGCACGACATGCGCCGGCTGTAGAACGGGACGGTTTGCACAAGCCGCAACCTCCCTGATGTACTATATATACACACTGAGATCAGTACAACAAGATGTTGGCTCCTATTCTTACTTTCTACACAATGGTTGGATCACGTCAGGTGTTACTGATTTCTACACCACATTACTGTAGAACAGACGATCACTTGCATGGCGTCTTCTTTTTCCTCCTCTCTTTCCACCACGGCTGCCTGAGGTCCGGCTTTCTGAGCAGGACTCTCGTTTTTCATAGGGCGGCCTCTGCCCCTTCCAGATGGCTTTGCCCCAGGGGTTGCCTTTTTGGCTCCCCTGCCTCTCCCACTACTAGAGGGTTTGCGGCCACGCCTACCATTTGACTCTTCTATATCACCACTTTCATCCTCCTCCTCCTCCTCCTCCTCCTCCTCCTGAGATTCAGATTCAGAAACATCCTTAGTTTTCTTGCGCTTGTTGGCACGTGAATTGGTGCTGGCAGACGGCTTCTTGGTTACTTGCACCTCCACCTTCTCTACTGCAGTGGTGAATTCAAAACCATCAATAAGATATTTGAATCAGCAAAATGTAAAGTCAAATTATAGCTGTGAAGCAAATTTGAATGGCAAGCCAACTCAATTTTGGTTGTCTACTATGAAAAGATGCTTTAGAAGATAGTACAACATAAACCAACGCATTTTCATTGTTTTCTACAATTGGTGGTTCAGATCCCTAGTGTTTATTCTGCATCCAAAATCTGAGAACGCACAACACAGTTCAACAAAAGTAAATAACCAGCAAGACTGCATGTTCGTTTTTGTAGTAATTTTGGATCATGTGTTAGGTCTTCAACTCTTCATGATGAAAGGGTTGACCCAGCACAGTACAAATATACTTATGATAGATGCAGAGTGAATGTTCAGAATTATGACGACTCAGACGACAGCGGTGAGAATACAACCGTACTATATGCAGATGCTACATAATCTGTGCTATGTATCTGTTGATGTGAATTGGACGGGAAAATGGCTTGACCTCCGTTATCCTTAAGAAGGAATGAACAACATGTTTTGCCATGCCAACTTGAAAGAAAAACGAGTACAATGTTTTGCCATGCCAACTTGAAAAAAGAGAAAATTCTCAATTTGACACTGAACTTCCTTTCTTGATCCTTAAATTTTAATATTAATCTATTTAATAGTAAGTTTACCTTTTGTGCCTTTTTCGACACTTTCGTTAATTAGTTGGCTTTGCAAACGCCGTTCAGTGGATTATAAAATGACTGTTTTGCCTTTATTTAATGTTTTTTTTTCTCAATTCTTTCTTTTCCTCCGTTGTACCTGCCAGGTACATTGGTACTTTGTTTTCTGGCACGCTCGGCAGGACTGCGGTCATTGGCGGGCAAGCGTCTCAGTGTGTTCGACAACACCGTCATCCGAGGCCGAGACGCCAAGGACACTCAGCCCCAGCGCGCGCCCCATGGGCATCAACGGCCAGACAGACCAGTAGCCATCGCCGTCACCAGCATCGGCGTAGCACAACAAGGCCAGCACTGGCAGAAGGACGTCCACTGCCAGTGCCGCCGCCACCATGAACAAGGAGAACAACTGCTGCTCCACGCCATCGTCCAAGGCGAAGAAGAAGCGCGCCATCGTCCAACTGAGTCCTGCAGCTCCCACTCCCGCTCCCGTCATGGAGGACAAGCTGCTTGTCCTGGTTCAAACTGCGGTGGCAATGCAAAGCACGCAACATGCATCCTCCTCCAGACCTCCACCATCTCACGCCCCGGGGTGGCCCTTTCATCGTCGATTTCGTTCGTCGGCCACGCCCTCCGGCATCATCCGCATCGAGGTGCCCCATCAAGCACAGGCAGTGGGTGGACGCGAGTGGCTGCACGCACAGACCGCGCTGTCCTGCTGCTTCTTCTCGTCCCGGTCGCCGTTGCCCGACACGCCGCCTGCTCTTGCTGGCACCAGGTGCGGCAATCAACGTTTGTAAATCGGCGAGGACAGCAGGTTCCTTTTGTACTGTGGCAGTGACTACTGACTACGTTTCTGTTTCCAGATGATGCAGCAAACTTTGTTGTTACTTCTTACGATAATGCTCCCACGCGGCGCGCCACAATGCGCCTTGCCTCTTCCGCCTATGCTGCTCGCTCCCGCTTGCGACGCATGTTTCCGCGCGACAGTTGCTCCATCCCGTCGCTCGCCCTGCTCATCGCGTGCCCGATCTTTGTGGACTCGACCCCCGGGTCGCGTAGCCCGCCCGTCGCGGCCATCCCGCGCGCTGCCTCTGCTCTCCCCATCTCTCGCTCTCTATCTCGCGTCCGTTGATAGCAGAGCGCCTCCTCGGCCTCTTTCCCAACCCCCAACGCCACTAGGATGCCTCGCCGCCGCCGCCCCTGCTGAACAAAACTAGAATGCATGTTCCGTTTGCGCAAACGACCAAAACACACGATAGAGGACATGCCTCAATGGGTCCCGAAAAAGCATCTCTCCAGTGTCCACAAACCATTTTCAAGCCAGGGTTGTAATAATGCATTGCACATAAGATGCAGGGCACCCTATTGTACGCTTCCTCCCAAGTATCCTATCGAATCGCCAGAGCAATTTGCTTAGTACGCCAAGCCTTTCTGTACGTCACATCGTACCTAACAAATCTAGATATGGACTGTTTTAAAGAAGACACCGAGATGTCATTGTTGTCATCACCGAGCCCCAATATACGACGGGCAAGGTAACGTGCAGTGAGCTGATGATGATTTTCCTTTCCCTATTGTCTAGGCAAGTGTAGGGTTCAACAACTTTAGTTATCCTTCACTTGCCATCACTCTGTCTCCTACGTGCATTTAACCTCCATAGACAACCGTTTTTGTATATCAAGTGGTACCTCAACTCCTAGTCCGAATGAGTGACGGTGTACGGTCTATGGTGGTACACAGCATAGTCCTGAAGGAAGAGTTTTATCTCTGACATTGTGTTGAATATCATCCCCTTCCTAAGGGTTTCTATCTCATGGTTATACAATGAATTCTGACATATTTGGAGACCGGTATCACAAACTATCATATTCGTCATGCTGACATCTCTATAGTTCGGAATGCCCCTGAAAGATACGTTCTTCGACCTTAGTTGCTCAAGCTCAGTCGCTGTATAAGGTGATGGTGGAACATACTGCTACGCTTCGCTAATTCTGGCCCATGAATCATTGGGGATATCATCTGCAGCCAAATCTGTGACTAGTCTACCATGAGCATGGACACCTTACAAAACCTCAGTTGGTACTGGTAATGGCATAGTATGTATCGGTACTGGCATGATATCAGTCGTTGTTGCCATAGCATCTGTACCTCCTTGGTCATCATCAGAATCGTCTGAATCACTGCTAACTACATCACCGATCCTGTCCTTCTCCTCCTGCTCCTCCTCTTTCCGTTCGAACTCATTCACATCAAAGTCATTGCTTATACAACCTACTGCAGTTGAATAAAACTGCTCCTGCGTCAACTGACCGTCCAAATCCATGTTATCCAGACATGCTTCCCCTTCGACCCCTAATTCTTTTTCATTGCCTCTGAAACCATCACTGGACAGGCCGTCCTGAACACCTTGCATCATGTACCCATTCTCCACCACCACCTCAGCCATGGGCACATTAGAACCTTGGAGGACCCTAGTTGGACCAGTGAGCAGGGTTGTGCAAGGGCATGAGGACATAGTGTGCCATAGTCTTCCCAGTATCAAACCTCCCCTTTAGTGAGAAATCACCGCCAAACTTTATATTCAAACGGACACAAAGGTCGTTGAAGTTAGAAGGTTCATCAAACCATTCCAATTCTTCTTCCATATCCTCAAACATACCATCCTCTCTCCTAACACTTCCTCCATACAAAACTCTAACACAACGATCCATCTGCAGAAGCATTTCAAGAAACTTCATTAAGTCATCGAAATCATCGTATGTAATGTCCATACTAACATTAATATATTTTCTAACTATAACTATACTAACTAATCAAATATTAACATCTATACAAGGCATACTATAATTGTACTAACTAAACTATCTAACTTTACTACCTATACTAACTTATTATATTACGTATACTAACTTAACTAACTAACTTTACTAACTATAATAATTATACTTTAATAATTTTACTAACTTTATTAACTGTGCTAACTATATTAGTGGAGTACCTCGTTACAGCGCGCAAGACCGGGCCGGAAGGCGCAGGCGCAGGGCGCCACTGTGCGTGACCGGAGGGGGAGGCGCGCCGACGTGCGGGCGCGCCGGCCGCACCCGGCGACCTGGCTGCCTGGTTGGCGCGGGCTGGCTGGCTGGCGAAGGCTCACGCGGCCGCAGCAGACGGCGTGCACGGCGGCGGGCAGGCGCGGACGAAGGCAGGCGGACAGGCGCGGGCGAAGGCAGGCGTGTGCGGTAGGCCGCTTTGCTGCTCGGCCAGTAGGACTGGCCGCGGCGAAGGTTATACCCGGCTCTGCCGCGCCTTGGATCAGGGCGCGGCACTGCCGCGCCAAGATCGGTGGCACGGTAGAGCCCTGCCACGTCAGCGGCCAGCGTTTCTGGCCGCCGCCACATCAGCCTTCTGCCGCACCACCATGCATGGCGCGGTATAGGCATTTGACTACGCCAGGGCAATAGGCGCGGCTAAAAGTGCTAGTTTAAAAAAAACGAGAGTGTTAGATTTAAAATTTAGTTCGAAAAAGTATTAAAATTAAAAAAAAATCCCATCCTACCGTGCGCAGTGCGCTCCCCGTCCACATCCAACGATAACTACTGTGTCATGTGACCCTTCCAAGTAATAGGCCTCGGCCCAACAAGAGACTGGTTGCAGAAAGGGGTGCCATGAGCCTTTTTTTGCTAAAAAAATGAGCCTTTTTTTGCGCGGCTGGTTTTTTATTTTATTATTACTAGCTAGCGTGTTCGTATGTTGCTACGGGACAGTAAAACTTTTGTACTAAAAACAAAAGGATCGTACGATAAAATAACAATACTGTGAAAATATTAAAGTGACATTTAATTCAAAAAGCAAAATTCGTGAAATTAACATCGTCACGGAGCGCGAGGCGTCGTAGGCTCACCTACTCGGTAAGGGCCAAGCGACAACCTTGCCCATACTTATAACAATCCAAAACTTAATGCATTAACCATGAATTTACGAGTAATCAAGTATGTTTTAGAGAAAGAAGAATCGATGTCGTAAAGATAGAAAGGATAAATAGATCAACAGAACTATCCGAATTGTCATGAACTCTTTAAGGTTTTTCCTAAGCAGCTAGATCTCAGTTTACTATATAATGTCAAATGATTTGTACATCCATCAGATAGTAATCTAGACATTAATAGACTTTGATCACATTAGAGAAGTTGCCGATGCCAGATCTTAATCTTTATCCAAGAAAATACAAAAGGTGTGCCCTATAGCAATCGTCACCTATGTGGCTGGTGTACAGTAGTCACTGATGGTACTTCTCATTATCCTTGGTTGCTCTTGGAGGCTGCAACTTCATGTCACCATTGAAATTGTAACATTCAACATTCAAGAAGAGAAGCACTACTGCAACATTCAAGCGGGGTATCAACATGCTGCAAAAAATCATTGAATCACAAGGAATCTGATAGAGCAGGGAAAGCTTGCACAGGTCAGACGAGAAGAGAAGCACTGGGCGTGATGGGCTATTATGTGGGCTGAGTATGCCAAAGCTGTAGTTGCTGCTTGCCCGATTGAAGCCACGAAAGGAGGAGCCGCCCCTGTGATGCCGATAGAGAGGGGAAGGTGGAAGTAGCTAGATCAGGGGCCGCACCGCCGCTAGGGACTGCCGAGCACGCGGGTTTGGCCAGGCTGTCGTCGGGGGCCACGGAGCTCGACGGTCCAGACGGACGAACCAAAACAAATATCGCAGGGGTCGATGCATGATTATTGTTTTCTTCCATGCATGTGGTCTCAGGTGATCGATTTGTTTCCTTCAAAGCAGGCGGTGATCCTTTGAAGAACATCAATGTACCTCCCTTCCAGAGTAGCATGATTTCGATGCATGATTATTGTTTCCTTCCATGCATGTGGCCTCAGGTGATCGATTTGTTTCATTCAAAGCAGACGGGGATCCTTTGAAGAACATCAACGTACCTCCC
This sequence comes from Miscanthus floridulus, assembly GCF_019320115.1. Taxonomy (NCBI): domain Eukaryota; kingdom Viridiplantae; phylum Streptophyta; class Magnoliopsida; order Poales; family Poaceae; genus Miscanthus; species Miscanthus floridulus. The sequence continues at coordinate 94,442,789 of NC_089590.1, read as the reverse complement.
TTCCAGAGCAGCATGATTTCGATGTATGATTATTGTTTCATTCTATGCATGTGATCTTAGGTGATCGATTTGTTTCCTTTAAAGCAGGCGAGTATCGCAGGCGTGGGTAGACGGACAAATCAAAATAAATGTCACACCAAAAAATATGAATGTTTTGTTTTTTTAGTTGTAGGAGATTATTATTTTTTTGGGGTGCGAGGTTGCGCCCGCTCGCGTCGTGACTAGTTGTCTTCTGGAACTGGTCCTTACCATTCAGATTTTTATCCAACGATAGATTGACACGTTAAAATTAGAAATAAATATTAAAATAATACATCATATAGGTAGTTTTACAATCAAAGCCAAAAGAAAAATACGAAAAAACAAAAAATATCATTGGTAGAAAAAAAATAGCACGTAACTATCAAAGAATCAACAGAAAAAATAATGAAACGAACTCAAGTTAACGTCATCAACGAAAAAATAATTAAAGATAAGTGGACCCCACGTGTTACTTTTTCACATCAAAACAACACAAACATGACTTGGCGGGGAAGAAAAAGAAACAACAAACGGAGAAGGGAGAATCAAATATGAAGGATTGAAACTACGAAGACGAAGAGAAAAGCAAGACCAAATCAAAGTGCAAAGAAGACTGATGCAGAAGACGATGAATGCAGATCAAACAAGGTAAGTTGCCTCCTGTCGTTCAGTTCATATCTGAATTCTTTGCCTCACCTTCTGTTACTAATTATCTGAATATAAAAACAAAGAATAATGAAACACACTAAATTTAAGAATACTTGTTCCAGCTGCATCTCTGAACACCTAAAAGAAAACCAAAGACAGACAGAGAACATATACTGAGTACAGGCAATTTAATAGTAATGAAGCAGAATTTCTACCTATACATAAATACTGAAAAACTGACACTCAAAGAACATAATAGTGTATTCACTATTGCATGAAAGTGACCCTTCACAATTTTAAAGCATGCTGCTGCACCATCCGAACTGCACCACAGTACTCTGAATATTTGCTTCTATCGAATGACTGAACAGAGTTTCTGAAAACTGAACCAAACTATAGTACAAAACAAAAACCAACTTCTAGGCAGAGGTTCAGACCATGAGCTGCACATAGTCACGGCAAGGGAAAAGAAACCAGCAGCCTGCTACTGCAACCAGCTCAAAGATTTGACTTCAAAACAAATATTGCTGCTACACTACTTAACTGAAAGACGGAAAAGCAGCTGCTGAAAACTGCGGCTTAACTGCTACTAACGATGCCGCTGAACAAAGACTAATAGGAACATTTAAACTGAAAAATCATAAACTAATAGGAACATTTCAACTGAAAAATCACTAAAGAGCTGAAACTGAACAAAACAAACAACTTTTAAAACTGAACCACTGAAATGAAAACTAATAGGAACACTTCATCTGAAAATCATAAAAAAAACTGTAAACGAGCGAAACAACAACTTCTAAAACTGAACCACTAAAATGAAAACTAATAGGAGCATTTAAACTGAAAAGTCATAAAAAACTGAATAAAACAACAACTTCTAAAACCGAACCACTGAAATGAAAACACTCATATAGAAATAAGCTCACACATATGAATCGACATCTTATAACAACTTATCTACTAATTACAGTGCAGACATGTAATCAGATAGTGTGCAAGTCACCGTAGACCACTTAGTAGTATTGGCGTATTGCAAATCACTACACAGTAATACTTTATGAGAGTAACCTTTTCTGCAGCACGCCAATTTAATATTTATGCAGTTGTTTACTTCATGAATGTGTGGGACCACAACAATCATTATTCAAACATGGAGATAAAGCTACTGCACACGATAAACACAGAAATGCAAGTCGCAGGGGTCAGAGTATTGCTCCTGAACCACGTGGACGACGGGATACACCCAGTCCTCCGGCGAGGGACTCGACGTGGCAGCTCTGGACGAATTATTTCCAGCGACCAACAACAGAGCTAGTAGAAGAGCGTTTTTCTCGGATGGCGGAGCATGTCGCGCAGCTAGCAGCGGAGACGCCCAACTCTATAGGTTATTGTGGTGCTCTTGTTTCGGTTGTTTACCATTTATGTAATATCGAAATTTGAAATAGTCTACTAGTAAGGTTCGGTCATAGATGTAAGACCACCTAGCGTGTTTATTAGAAGCGTGTCGTTTGTATAGTTAAACTCTTCTTCTTTAATTACAAAGATACGTAAATCTTTTACCTATTCAAGAAAAGAAAAAAAAACACCCAGTCCTCCGGCGACTGCGACGCCAGAGCGGGCGCAGGCGTCGGCGCCGCGGCGGCCAGTGGCGGAGCCAGGATTTTTGGACAGGGGGGGCCAGCCAAGTTTAATTAATAGATTGCTATAATCGAACTCCAAGAGAAGATGAAGATTGGATATACTTTACCAAATATATTTCATATAAAGTCATGGTTTCATATTTTTCATTACATAAAAGTTATTGCAAGCAAAAATATTCATAGAAACTAACATTTTTCATTTTAGTCTTACTCTGCGTGTCTTCATATCATAGAAATTATCAATAAGTGTATCAGTTGTGAACTCCATTGCAATCTCCTTCTCAATGTATATTATCAAGCAATCTCTCAGAAATTCATCTCCCATTTTATTTCGGAGTCTTGTCTTCACAAGTTTCATTGCAGAGAATGCCCGCTCTGACGTAGCTGTCGAAACTGGTAGAGTTAGAACAAGCCGAATCAATCTGTCAAAGAAAAAAATGCTTAGTATTTGCCATCTACAAAAATGATTTGGGATAATAGATAAAAAATGAGGGATGTATATAACCTGTCAATCAAATAATAGTCATTTGATTTTCTAGTTTCAGCTAGTCGACGGCATAGATCAGCAATAGTTGATAAATTCTGGAACTGTGGATTTACGAGGACATCAAGCTCATAATGTTGTAATTGATGTCTCAAGTTATTTCTTTCTTGTTTAGAAAAATCAGCAGGATAGAACTTTGAAGCTAGCAGACAAATATCATCAATTTTGAACGATCTAAATGAATCTCTAGGATCCAAAGATGTACACAAAACAAGAAGCTCTGTGGCTTGTTCACTGAACCTGCTATTTAACTCATGTAATTGTTGATCAATAGCAACTGTGAAAATGTCATATTTGTAGTGATGCTCAACTGATAGCTCATTCTCAGCACGAGATCGAATATAGTCCGCATAGAAGGCATTCATATTTGGCACTTGTATTCCTTGTTTTATGCAAAATGATGTCACATCATTCAGAAGGGCACTCCAGCCATGATCTCTTAAACTTTGGATCAATTTTTTGGTAGTGGCCACATCATCCATAGCATTGACAATATCCTGAGTTTTTTGCTGTAGCTTTTTGCAAAGTAGGTCTGTGATGCCCATGAGTTCTTTCATAACATGCAAAATAAAAACAAAGTCAAATGACATCATTAATTTAACAGCACCAGCAGCCTTTGCTCGTCCAGCAGGTGTGCTTCCTGAACCTTTAGCAGTAGCAATATCTTTCAATACTAGAAATGTAGGCTTGTAAAGCTTTAAAAGACTACAAATTGAATCATAATGTGAGCTCCATCTAGTATCCCCAGGACGATGCAAGGTTCTAATCTGGTTAGCACCACTTCCAGTTTCAAGCTCATTAAGTTCAATTAGATGCTCCATTTCAGCAACTTGATTGTCATGAAGGTCATCATTTCTCTTAGTGGAGGACACAACAGTATTGACAACAACAGCAAGATGTTCAAAAAAATTATGAACCTCAGTTACTTCTTTGGATGCAGCAACAAGAGCTAACTGTAATTGATGGGCAAAGCAATGAACATAATATGCATAAGGACACTCTTCCATAAACTTTGCTTGGAGTCCATTCCACTCTCCTCTCATGTTACTAGCACCATCATAACCTTGTCCACGAATATTTTGGACATCCAAATTATGAGCAGATAAAACAGAGCATATTTCTTGTTTTAGAGTTGCAGAGTTTGTATCATGAACATGCACAAGATCCAAAAAACGTTCTCGGACAAAGCCTTCTTTGTCAACAAAACGAATAACAACTGCCATTTGTTCTTTTCTGGACTCATCTCTTGATTCATCAACAATCAAGCAAAACTTAGCATCACCTATTTCATTACGAATGGCTGTTTGCACATTACTAGCCATAAGGTCCAAGATTTCTTTCTGAATCTGTGGTGATGTGTATTTAGCATTCAATGGAGCATTATCCAGTACCACAGCCTTTACCTCATCATCATAAGAAGCTAGAAGTTTTACCATCTCAAGAAAATTACCTTGGTTTTTTGAGTCAACAGATTCATCGTGTCCTCTGAAAGCACAAGCCTGGAATGCTAACCATCGGACTGCATCAATTGATGTTCGAAGACGGAGTCTATTCTTTTTTATTTCTTCATTTGTTTGCTTCTCCACTGCATGTACAATATGGCATGGCTGATTCTTTAAATTCTCATAACACTGAACATTGTATTTATGAGCTGAACCACAATCTTTTCCCATGTGAATCATGAAGGCACAGTTTGATCCATCATTGACTTTCTTCCAACTTCTAAATCCTTTCACTGTGAATACATTAGATCCTATTTTTCCAACTGGTTTCTTTGAAAACAGGAAGCATGGAAAACAAAAGACGGCATCTTTTGTAGGTGAATACTCTAACCAAGGAAAAGATTTGAACCAATTAAACTGAAATCTGCGTGGATGTTTCTTCGAACCTGAAGGAGGGTACACATCTTTAATAAATTGGTACGGACCGTGCTTCATATATGCTCTAATAACTTGGTCTTGTTCATCTGGAGGATAATCCCAAATTTGGCAACGCAAGCCTGGATCACGCTCTACCATTAAAACACTTGTACCTTCACAACTAACTCTCTAAGCTTTAGCTGTTGTTTGCCTTGGAGTCTCCTCTGCTACATCTTCATCTTTTTCATCCTCTTCTTGTTGTGCAGCAAGCCAATTAGCAATTTCATCTTCAGGTGTCTCTTCGTCAGAACAAATAACACCAACGTTCTTCTTGTAAAAAGAATCTAGTGTCCTCTTTCTGAGTACCATGTTTATCCTTCAGAAAAATATTTGTAGCTTCTATAGAGTATAGCCGTATAGGCTACAGCCTACTGCCTACTGCCTACTGAAACAATTCCACATTTCTACTCCAACCTGCAGAACCCATAGGCAGCAAATATGAGTGTGAGCCCGATGAAGAAGTTGCAGGTAATAACAGAGCAGTACGCTAGCAGAGGAATAACGAAGAAGGCAGTATTGGAAGAAGGGGGCACCGAGCCACTGTCTGTCTGTCTCCAGCGGCGACGGAGACGGCGAAGGCAGTCGTCGTTCGTCGGGCAAGCTGCAAGCTGCGAAGACGGCGAAGGCACTCCTCGCAGCCGACGGAGGCAACCACCGCAGGGTCCGCAGCGCCGGCGTCGCGTGCGACTGTGCGAGGCGCCGAGGCTAGAGGCCGCCGCACTGTCTGGGAACGACGGTACTGAGGGCGAAGTCGAGCTAAAGCCTGAAGGCACGGTGGTCGGTGGGCCAATTGGAACAGGAGAAGAAAAACGATTAAAGCCCAATGGGAACAGGAGCTGAAGCCTTAAGGACACGGAGGCCTGCGGTCTGCGGAAGCTTTACTAAAAAAATTCAGCAGTGTTGGGGGGGCCGTGGCCCCTGCTGGCCCCCCCCCCTTAGCTCCGCCGGTGGCGGCGGCTCTGCCTCCGCCTCGGCCGAGCACCAAGCGAACTGTCTCTCCCCGCTGAGCACAAGATATCTGAATCGGGCAACCGAATACAAAATATTTGAAATCACCAAACAGATTAAGTAGTCCGTAATCTGTGATGGGCTGAATTGGACCTATGTATAGCACAGAAATGAGTCAGTAATACGCCCAGAACTGAGGCAACATAGAAAATAATCGCACGAATCTACGAACAATCTCAACCACACAAAAGTGAATGAAAACATGACACCATATCATCCGTGAGTTATTTATAAATTCCGTTTTTTAGGTGATGAAAAAAGGCAACGAGCGGCGGCGATCTGCTCATACTCCGCTTGGTCTCCACTCGACACGGAGGAAGGTGCCCAGAAAAAACTCTATACGCCCCCATCTCTCTAATTATTCTTTTTTCTCGAGATTTGTGTATCATTGTAATTAAGAAGAAGAGTTTAACCATACAAATGTTACGTTTCTGATGAGCACCCTAGGTGGTCTTATAGTTGTGGCTGGACCGTCCTAGCAAACTATTATCTCTTAATTAGATTGTGTTGGTATTGATTCAAGAAATCATCAACTTCCCTGCATCAAAACAAAGTATGCATAGTTGGGATGAAAGATTGAGGAAAACATCAGCTTGCCGGCATCAAACAAAGTCTGAATATTCATGAGGAAAGAAAACAGGTGGGTAACCGTATGGTTGTTTCTTTTTCTCCCTGTGATCAGTTTACCACCAAATATCTTATCATCATTATTTCTTAAGTTACTCTTATTTGTTTTACTTGTAGAGAGAGTTTCATTCATGGTTTGTTGCCTTAAATTGGCTTGGAGTCTGGAACTGTCCATCAGGTGTTGCCTGCTATCGTTAAGCCTTCCTAAGGGCCTATTTGGAATGCGGGATTTTTTCCCCATTCCTGCGTTTTTCCTGTAAAATTGAACTGATTCCTGTGAAATTCCTGTGTGATTCCTGTGAAATTCCTGCGTTCCAAACATGCCCTAAGGTGTTGCGGTAAGCCTTATCTGGGATTGTCTTCTCCTGGCGTTCGTCACATGCCAGGGGCACGACCGCATGCAAGGTGAAGTTGTCGTGCGAATCCAAACTTATCCGCGCAATGGGCACACAGGGTTCCTTGTCGCGTTGCATCACGCCCCAGATGTGACCCTATGCTAGGGCTGGTCAACACGCGATTAGCAAGGAACAGACCCATGGTAGGGCGTGGCGCCCTGTGGTTTTGCCCGCCTGTCAAGATCTGGACCCTAAAAGATTCCAGAGAGGCGTCTGTCCAGATGGGGAACCTAGCCCAACAAGACCAAGGCACGCACGATGCCCCTTGGTCGGCTGCCGCGTTCCAAGGTCAGGAACTGCTTAGGCCTTGGTAGGCTGTGGGTGTAAGTGACTTGGGTGAAGACTTATCCTTCTGACTCATTTCCAACACGTTGAAGCCCCTTCCTACAGTGGGCCTTCTGAGGCCCATCAAGCCATTTGTTAGTGGGCCGGAGGGTGGGTTTAGCCCCCGAACCCTAGTTGATGAGGAGAATCAATTGGGGGGTTAACCGAACTATCATGACACTGATATAAGGGTTTAAGCTACCCCTATGTTTGATACTCAACACTGGCCTGCTTCTTTTGCCACGGGACAAAATCTTCTTTTGGCATGGCAATAATAGTTATATTTATAATTTTTAGTTTCCGGCAGCAGAAATTAATTTAGCTTATGTTTTATCTAGAAACTAATTTAGCTTATGTTTGTGGCATAGCAATACATATTTGGTCGATGCAAAATGGGGAAATCAATAGGTATTTGTAGAATTGCATAAAAGCATGGCGTTTGTTAAATGACATGCTCATGAATCTAAATCAACCAGTTGTAAGAGTAAACAAGTAGTATAACTAGTAAGGAGAAGAATGTCCTAGAGAAAAAAAAAACTCTTACCCCTAAACCGGATGGCTTCGGTGGTCGTCCAACCAAGTAACCAACCAGCAGCACCCGTCTCAAATCGGAGAGGCCTCGAGCTCTATTGCTTCCTATGCACAGGAGAGGGATAGGAGTAGGAGTAATGGAGTGGATGTCAGCTCTAGCATGTGGGCGCATGGCCTTTGGCGCCATATAGGGATAGTCGTAGGCATTGGGGGCTTGGGGCACAGCAAAGGGCTAGTAGAGCTGACGAGTTGTGGCCTGTGCCCTGTGGGGTTGTGGTGACTGGTGAGCTACTGGCCTACTGCTGCCTAGGCTGGCAGGCATGCAGATGTAGCGGGGGGTGTGCAGAGGTGTTGGTGGTGTACGCCGATTCGCTGGAGTCGATAGTGTAGTTGCAGGCTTCAATGCGGAGGAGCTCCAAGAAGCACCCATTAGTTGCATGCTTCAATGCGGGGTTGTAGATGGGCCTCGCGTGGCTCGCATTGGCTGCTCCTCCGTCTTGCCAGCGCACGGGTGCTGCTGCTCATTGTCGTCTTCTTATGCCTCAAGACAAGCGGTGTTGCTGGTTGCTGGTGTTTGTTTGCCTGGACACGGGGCTATGGTGGATGCAACTTTGTCTTCCCCAAGCGTTCGCCTTCTTCCTCTTTGGATCTGCTTCCTCCTCCCTAAGCCGCCGACTTGTTTCGTGGCTACTTCCTCTCCGTCCCCAAAGCAAGGTGAAATCTTTGAATGTTGGTTACACTTGACCCGATTTCGGTGGTCAAAGTGCTCATAGTGTTGTGTAGTATTTACACTTGACCTGATTTCGGCGGTCAAAGTGCTCATAGCATTGTTTCTATGGCAGATCTGTGATTTCTTTGTCCCAATCCATGATGTTTCTATGTTTTTTATGCACTGTGATGATACATATGATCTAGGATTTACTATTTGACATGGTCTGAGATTGGGATCCCACTGTTGATGGTTTATTGGGTCGATCTGTGAGTTCTCGGTCCCAATCCATGATATTTTCATGCTATTATTTGATTGTGATAAGATATATGAGCTAGGGTTTACTGTTTAGCATGGTTTGAGCTTGGGATTTGATTTTGTGGGGTTTATTTGGTCAATGATGTTGAGGTGCAGCCTTTGGGTGGCTATGCTCTGCACATTGCAATCGAGGCCATGAAGCCATGTCCATTAGTTCAGTTTGATGTCTGCAATGTGATGCATTTAGAGGCCAGCAAGGCAGCCTTAACCTGAATTCAACATTTCATTCATGCATGTAGATGGATTTGCAGCAACAAAGATGTGACATGGCTTCTCAGGCTGCTACCATGGTAGTTGTCATGGTTTCCCTTATTTCATCCAAACTGAAAAGGCGTAGGGGGGAGGATGAGCCCATTTCTTATGGCCCTGGGTTAGAAGCAGATGAGCAAAGGGAGAAGAACCTTTCTCTCATTTACAAGTCAACTAATGTTGAGTGTATAGCCATGCTTAGGATGAGTAGAGCACCTTTTTTGCACTCTGCAACTTGTTTAGGCAGAGGGGTTTAGTTCTAGACACAATTAATTCCTCAGTTGAGGAACATGTTGCTTTGTTTCTATGGCTATGGACTTACCTTGCCAAGCACTACTACGCGTAGATGCTCTAGGGCCTATCCTGGACTTGGAGGAAAGCAGTTGAGGATTATATATGCAGTTCCTCCACTCTCCACCACTCTCCTTGACTGACTTTTGCCTACTCTTGCTCCTATGTTCTAGCTGTGCAGCACTGACGGCCTAACACACTACTTTTGGGTTTATGGTTCTTTTATGATTGAGGAGGTGGGTAACTATAGCTGACATGTAATGGGAACTTATGTGGGATGCTCCATGGACCCCTGACATTTGAACTATTGAACAATTTGATGGCTACATGCCATGTAATTTGTAATATAAGTAGTTGGACCTAATCTTTTTGTTGATTTCTAGCTGGTTTCTTCATTCTGTTCACTTTGATAGTCTTGTTGTTTGTGGCTATCATGGCTCTCACCAAACCGTGTGACATGTCCATTCCCAAGCAATCGCTCTGTCACAGATGCACTAATGGCTTGGGATGGACGTGTCTCACGCTTTCATGGCTGTCATGAACTTGGTTATCTTGCTGGTTTTTGCTGGTTTTCTTTCTGGTTTTCTTGCTGGTTTGCTGATTCTGATGCTTGAAGCCAATGATGACCCAATTATGTATATAGGTGGCGCTGCTTATGATCTGGTGGATGCTGGTTCTCATGACTGTCATTGAACCGTGAGATACATCCATATCCAAGCAACAACTCTTTCTATTCTTTGCTAATGGCTCGGGTTAGATGTGTCTCACGATTCCATGGCTGTCATGAACTTGGTTATTTTGACAGTGATAGTTTCCTGCTGCTTAAGGCTGATGATGACACAAGGTTATGTTATAGAGGTGGCACTGCTTATGCTTCTATCTGCCTTTGTGGTGATTTCTTGGTTCTCATGGTTGTCATCAAAACATGTGAGACGTCCATACCCAAGCAATTGCTCTCTCACAGATGCTCTGATGGCTTGGGTTGGACGTCTCTCATGCTTCCATGGCTATCATGACCTTGGTTTTCTATGGTCTACATTTGGCTTCTCTCGGCAAACAAACATGTTCTCCTCTGTTTTGTCCTATTTGATACTTCAGCAGTGCCACCAATGACCGTTATCAGAATGTATTGAACCATGATCAAGTCTGAGGCCACATACTTTGTTTGCCTATGATGCAATAGATGAATAGCTGAGGCATTTCAACAGCTGCATGTGATGTCTACTGCACCTTTACCATGTGTATTCCAACGGTTTGTTTCTTGAGTTTGTCTACAGCTACCATTACTGCACCTAGACAGCCTCATTGAACAAATTGGTGGCTTGCACCTGAACCAATTTTGACTGAGGTCTTGCTGCTTGTTAACTGTAGAACAATGTGTGCTTGGTATGTTGTTTTCAAGGGAGAACAACCTGATGTCTACACCAGTTGGGCTAAGTGTAGTAAGCATGTATTGCGGTATCGTGGAGCTGTGCATAAGAAATACAACTCTTATGAGGAAGCAATGGCTGCTTTCAACTCAACAATCAACTCAATCTCTACTTCTAACTCTACATCAACACCCACTGCTACCCGCTACAAAACTGTGGTGATTTTTTTCCTTTGTGCTCTGCTGTGTGTCACGTGGATCAAGTTGAAGAAGTGCAATGGCTACAACTTTTAGTTAGTAATTGTAATCTTTAATTTATGATGTTGTAATGATACTGCTAATTGTGCTCTTATCTAGTAAACTATGCTCTATTTAGCTTCATTGCACATTCATAATTGTGCTCTGGTACCTGCTCTTCTCATGTGTGCTTGCGGTTGCTGTCTGGTGCTGGCGGTTGCTAACACCGTCCCAACTAGGCAGTTGGGAGATAGTTGGGATTCCTAACACCCAGCCCACGCAACACAAACACAATCTTCCAACAGACAGACCTAGTTGGAAAGAGGCACCAAACAAGCTGTATTACAGTAGTTGGGCCTATCGCCCTATTTGTTTGGGCTTATTTAGCTTATAAGCCATATTTTTTCAGTCAAAGAACATTATTTTTCTCTCATAATAAATTAATCAAAAGTAATTTCAATCACGAGCATGAGTCAATCAATCCTAAACGAACATGACGTGTATCGCTGGAACCTGACTGGGTTGGGCTAGTAGGCTCCCCACGTCCGGACAAACAAACGCGCTCTCACTGCTTAGGCGCTCACAGGCAGCCTGGATGGGACTTGGACACGATTGATGGTTGCTGACCACCGTGCGCGCAAGGGAGAGAGGAATAGAGGATGGGTCCATGCTTGCTACCTCTCGATGCGATGGCGATGCGACAAGGCGTTGCGAGGCGGGGGAGACGCGGCATCTCGGCGTGTGTTTAGTTCCATCGAATTTCCGATACTATGCAAAAAGAAGATTCCTCGTCACATTAAATTTGTGGTACATGTATGGAGTTCTAAATGTTGACGAAATCAAAAACTAATTACACAGTTTGGTTGTACTTTACGAGACGAACGTTTTAAGCCTAATTAGTCAACGATCGAACAATTAGTACCAAATAAAAACAAAACGTCACTGTAGCTACAGCGTGGCTATAGTGAATCTGCCGCCACCGAATCGGTCCAGCTAAACGAGGGCTCGGCCTAGCCCTGGGTGCAGGGTGCTCCATCCAGGGCACTGTGTCGTAGCGAGTGGCTGGCTGTGGGCTGTGGCTCGTCCTCTTCCGGCAACGGGCACAGAACAACGACCGGCCATCAGCATGCCTCCGGCCGGCGCGTACCTCTACCACCGGCTGGCTCCGTTGCGGGCCCTTCGTCTTGCCGCCCCCGGGAGCATGACACCGCCAAGCCATCGTGTAATACCGCCGTACTGCCTTCGTCGTCGAGGTGCTTTCGTTTCGCCATGGCTGGAGCCTGGAGCACCCGCGTTGCCGTTGTTTTCAAGGTGCGTGCGTGCGTGGATGTGAAGCTGACGACGTCTTTCATCATGAACTCGTAGCGCCGAGTCCTAGTCGAACGCGACGTGGGTGACGGACACTCGAGTACTCGACGTTTTTGCCCTCCTGGAGGCTCGAGGCTGGAACGACGACGGAGACCCCGGTCTCGACGTGACTGGGGCGCGAAGACTCATCATCATGGCAAAAGGGCGAGTCTGAGTCGACAGCTTTATTTGCTGCGCTCAGCTTTATAGGGTCCAATCTTATTTTAATTATTAAAATTTTTAAGACATGATAAATACTATATACAATAATTAATTAATTTTATACAACAAATAACTTACTGGACTTAACTATTGAATACATGTATTGTGTGATTAAATAAAAAATATGAAAGGCTACCTATGCGTCAAGTTTCCACACGTATAGATTGAAGGCTCGATTGGCTAGAATATAAGCGCTGCAATGTCAATAATATTTTAAATGAGAGATGACAAACCAATGATTTTTTTTTTTTTGTTTATAGGAGTAGTTAGAGAGAGAGGGGATATAGATTCGTGAAGATGTTACTTCATCTCTTCTGCTGGTGCACCCTAGTACGTAACGTACGCTACACATCAGTTCCTTTCGTCCATCGGAATCGGCCAAATCTTTTATGTGCACACCGGATCCTTTGATCGGCCAAATCTGTTCTATGGTGTTTATAAGGAATCGTACAGTAAACTGTTGGAAAGCATTTGGTTCTCTTGTACTTTAGCAATGGTACACAATTAATGAAAATGCATTACGTTAAACCATTACCCCATATATATATATATATATATATATATATATATATATATATATATATATATTGCTTTTGTTCATGACCAAATAATTGTTATGGCGTGGATAATTCGCGAACGCTCATCCACGGAAACGAGCGAACACTTTTCGCACAAGCGGCACCTTCCTTTTTCATAAAAGAATAATTTATGCATGGACCTTAATTGAATAGTAGCGTGTATAATCGTTCTCTTTTCCCGTGCTCAATTTCAACTGTGTTGGGCCCACGCAAAATATTTATTTTAAAATGTTATAACTTCTAAACGGTGTATCCATATACAAAACTAGACCCACTTGCATATATTTAGAAGAATTTTTTCTAGTAGCAAACTAACTTATAACACATAACTTATCACATATAACTTATAACCAAAACTTATAAACACAAAAGGTTATAAAACATAACTTATCTACAAAAAGTTATCAAACACAACTTATGTACATAAGTTATTTTATACAACTTGTGTACATAAGTTATTCTATACAACTTAGATGTATAAATTAATATCATAACATATTAGCAGATATGTTGGTAGCATGCATAAAAAGGAAAATTGATACACTAATATAAAAATTTAAAAAAGGAAAAAAGGGACAAAATAAAAAAGTTATGTTTCATAACTTTTATGTTTCCAAGTTTTGGCATAAGTTATAGGTTATACGGTATAAGTTAATGTTATAAGTTATATGGTGGTAAGTTTTGTTCTGCAAATGTTATATTGTCCAAGTTATCAGTATAAGTTATAAAAATAAGTTAGGTAACGTAACATTTATGTATAACTTATATTTTAAATTATAAATTCTATGTTATAAGTTAATATACATAAATTGTTACTAGAAAAAAAATTCTTTGAAACATATGAAAGTGGGATCTAGTTTTGTTCGTCTCGTCGCGTAGAACACACCGGTGCAGACAAAATTAAAAATAGATACACCGTTCAGAAGTTATAGGATTTTAAAATAAATGGTTCGCTTTTTTTAAAAATGACTCGAGGCACTTGAAACCGTATGGGGTAGGTGTAGACGTCCCGCATGCAGACCTAATGTCGGGATCGTTCGCTGGCCAAAAAAATCTGTGAACGATCGCCAGAATGGATTTGGGTAATTGCTATGTGTAGATTGTTTGCTTGATAATGTACGCGGCGCCTGTAGATGCATTAGGTAAGGCGCTTAAACAGCCCCTTAATTATCTTTATTATCCAACTTATAAACATTTTTCTAGTATATTATAACTTGCTCATTGACGCAAGTACATCATATTTTAACTATGTAGTCTCTCCGAAAAAAGCAACAATTTCCTAAATGGCGCATCATCACCCAATACACCATTATTATTCCAACTAACAAATGAGATGATAGACAATGAGCAATGATGATGCAAGTGAACTGCCCGAATAAAATTTCTCAGAACTTATTTTTCCGTGGAACATGCTATCTTAAATGAGGTAAAGAAATACATATGAACTAAACTATCATGCACATTATTTTTATATCTATTTTTAATTGATTTAATAACGAATCAATATGTAAAAGAATTTTACCAGTGGCTCTGTCCGTAAGGTCAAAGATCGCATAAGACAAATCCTCGGCACCATAACTTTATTTTTGGACTTTTTAATCTTTGTATTTTTTCCTTCAGCTAACTAAGATAGTCTAAAGTTTTTGCACAGACATACGAAAGTACTCTATGCAGCACAAAGTGCTACGAAGTTTTGCAAATATAAGGCCTTCTAATAACACAGGATTTATGTGTTTGGTAGCCGGTGTTAGTGTGGTAAAATCTATTCGCAAACTTATTCATTTAAATTCTTTCCAAGCATATTTCCAGTTATTTAATACGAGTATTATTATAATGCATCGTTTGTAGGGGCAGTTTTGTCATTTTGGCTTCAGCTTGGTATTCGTGCCCAAACCTAGATGTGCAAATATTATTGGACAAATGGGGTAAATATCACCTTTCGCAGTTCACAGTTCTGCTAGCCATCAACCCACACTACGTATGTGATTTCCATGTTTGACAGTAAGAAGAGGGAAATCCTGATATCTATTGGTTTTGGTGGTTTGTTGGATTGGCCTCAAATCAACTAGGTCAATAGGAAGTTTTCACCCTGTTTACTTAGGAAAACAAAGTGGAACTATAAGTCAATTGAGATTGGCGGCAACATCAATATGCAGCTGGTAGACGATGATGAAACCATCTGCAAAATTCTGTAAAAATAAATCAGTAGATAATAAAAAAATATTATTTACATCTAGTGTACAATTCAAGCGTTCTCAGCTTCTTTTTTCCTAAGCAAAGAAAGTTCGTTTTTTCACAAACAAATACATTATCCAAGTTACTATTTTCATGTCAGCTCAATTTATCCCTATCATCATAAATGCGAGGGGTGGGGGCCGGGGGGGGGGGGGGGGGGGGGGGGGGGCGGTGCACACGTATCTAGCTTAATTATCATAGTTTGTTAGGTCATTCAAACCGTTCACGAATTTTACCAAACAAAATTGTCTCTCGTTCCGAAAGCCAGAAAATTGAGAATTAAAGTTAGTTTATCTCCTTAACTTTGCTTCGGCCTCAGATAGTGATCTTCATGTGTTAGCCTCAGTGGCTTAGCCACACTGATGCAAAGACAACATGAGCTTCTTGTTTCATGGACTCGATTTGTAGAGGCCGAGCTGCACAAAACATCTTGAAACCGGCCCATAACCCTGCTGCGCTGCTCGTTCAAACGATGAGCTGGAGATGTCACCTGATGCTGATGTCGTTGGATCCTCTCTGCGTGAACACGTGTCATGCGTCGGGAGTAGGCATGAAGTTTTAGGTTTTGGGCCTCCTCTTTCAATTGCTCGGCGACCGACAGGTGGGCCCAAGATCAACAGAGCCTTCCTCCTCCTGCCCGCGGCAAAAAGCGGTAGCAAAAGCCGGGCTCCTTTTTGTCTTACTCGACGAATACCCTAGTCTCACAGCGTCGGACCCTCGAGGCGAAAGATTCTACTTTCTACATCGTCCTCATTTTCGCCACCACTGTCTACTCCATCTCCACCAGGGCCGTCCCTGCGCATGTGCAGCATGAGCGACGGCGCAAGGCCTCCAAATATAGAGTACTTAAATAGATCAGCACAGCTGAAGCTTCGGCTTTTGGCCCATTAGCTAGCAAGCCTATTACGGCAGCTTGCACAGCAACAGTTTGGCCCAATAAAAAATGATTTGTTGGCCGGCCGCTGGACAGTGGGCATCATTTTGTTTTGCCAATCCCAATTCGCAGCAGTTAGGTCTCGGTCTCCTCGTCCCCTACTGCCACCATCACCCTGATGCCGTATCGGCTGCCGGCCGCGTATCACGAGCGATCGACATCGAGCGTGAGGAATTGACGGCAACCTGAACCTGCAGCGACTAGTAGGCCACATTTTTTAGCTTGGTACAGGGCCTTGAATTTTCCCGGGACGGCCCTGTCTCCACGCAAAACCCTAGATCGCCATCATCTTCCTCACCGGTGAGTAAATCCCACGCAGGCCGAGGGAAGAAAGGTGGGAGCTTTGGGACTGTTTTTTGAGTGACGACGTAACTCCCTTCTCACGCAGGCTTGGGAAAAGCAGAAGATGGAGATCTGGTCCGTGACACACCGGTGAGAGTGACGGCTGACATTTTCTTCGATCGAGATATCAGTTACGGTGACAACATGTACCGTTGATCGACGCAAAGCGGTGAGTTTTCTTTGGGTCCAGTTTAGTTCCACAAAATTTTGCCAAATTTTTCAGATTCTCCGTTACATCGAATCTTTAGACGCATGCATGAAGCATTAAATATAAATAAAAAATAAAACTAATTACACAGTTTAGACGAAATTCACGAGACGAATCTTTTAAGCCTAATTAGACTATGATTGGACACTAATTGTCAAATAACAACGAAACGTGCTACAGTACATTTTGCAAAAAAATTCGCCATCTAAACAGACCCTTGGTTTCTACTCGTCTTTCTTCACTTCTTATTGTTGCTAAGCGTCTAACAAGTCAGAACCTTTGAAACCCATAGAACTTGGACCTGCCCCAAGATAAGCTGTTGCTGGAGGGATCTCCGCTCTAACAACGCAAGCTTTGAAGCCCCGAGAACGCCGAGGACGACCCTAAGATTTGTCAGCTGCTGCCGAAGGGATCTTTGCTTCTCCATTGTTAAGGTAATATGTCCTTCCCCTCTCCGTCCGGCTGCAATCTTATCTGTTCCCCTGCCGTCCACCGGACACAAGGGCAGAGGGCTCGGTATGGCGGGGTGGGGTGCTCGCCATACCTTGAGTTTGCTGCGGGTGCCCCATGTTCTTCAATCTTGAAGGTTTTGAATATCCGGCGCCATGGCTGCTCCTGATTTGAGCTGAGAAGCGGAGAAGACGAGTGTCGGTGCAGAAAGTGACCAACACGTAAATATTTATAGTTTTGCTGTACGTTGTGATCGGATGTGGCCTAACACTCAATGACACAAGGTTTATACTGGTTCAGGCAACGTGCCCTACGTCCAGTTTGAGTCGGTCGGTGACTTTATTCCTGAGCCCATGTGCTCGAAGTTTGTTATGGGATTACAAATGGAAGGGCCGGTCGGACTCTTGTCTAAAGGGCCGAGAGTGACGGGAGCCCCGCTATGTGCTAAGTGTTCGAGCGTGTGCTTGTGATTTGAACCGGATGGTTCTGTTGTTGTGTACTAGTGAACTGATCGATCTGAATGAATTGTCATTTGAGAGAGAGCGCATCCCCTTTTATAGATGAAGGGGATGACCTTACAAGTGAGAGGGAGAGAGTTCGTATGCTACTAAGTCTTGTTGCCCACGCCGGCGGGTACAAGATGATGGTAGGGGCCCACAATACTGTTTAATGTCAGATGCACGTGGGAGGTTGTGTCTTCTTCTTCAGGTATGGCAGACGTCGGTGCCTGCCACACTGTTGATACCCAGAGGCATGCAAGGGGTTTTACCATGTTCGCTTGGTACGGTAAATGCCAGCGCCCACAACACTGTCGATGCCTCAGAGGCACGTGGGGGGAGCCTTACCGTATTTGTCTGGTATGGGAGTTGATGGCGCCCACAATACTATAGGGGAAAATATCGGCGCCTACAACACTGCTTCGGTTCTGTCATTCCAGGGAGGTCGCAGGGTACTGTCCTGCAGATGTACAGGGTACGGTCCTTGGTATTGCGATTGACTTGAGTACCCTGCCTTACTTTCTCTGTCCGTTTCTTGGTCGGTCCCAGTCGGCTCTGATTGCGCCAGTCGGAGAGGAAATGTAAGTAGGGGTTCGCCGCATTCCCGGTCGGAGAAGCGGGGTCGGAGTCGGAAGTGGTGTTTTGGCCAGGCCTTCTGGTCGGAGAGGCCGTCCAGAGGTGGGCCGGTGTCGGAAGCGAGTGTTGTTCCTTCTTCGTGAGGCCTTCCGGTCGGAGAGGCGGGCCGGAGTCGGAAGCGGACGTCGTTCCTCCTCGGCCAGGCCTTCCGGTCGGAGATTGGGTTGTTCTTTTGGCCTGTCGTTTATGTGTTTTGGGCCGACCCATGAGTTGCGCATTGCTCGCAACGTTGTCTGTTGGGCCGACCCTTTGTTGGGAAGCCGGTCCATGAGGAACCCCATATTTATGAACCCGACAACGAGCGACAGAGATGGAAGATTGTAACATGCCGTGTCTTTGAGTAATACAAAAATACCAACTTTTTTTAAAAAAAAATCTTGAATGTGTGTTGCATGTATATGTTAGGTCAAACCTAAGTTAAATGTCCCCCTTCTCGGTTCAACTTCAAAATCATGACTTCAAGAACGTTTGCAACAAAGCACTTGTCATGGAGTTGGCCCGATCGACATTATGACAAGAGATGCTTTCAAATAAAACGTTTTCGAGATAAATTAATTTGGGTTGAATTCGACCCTTGGTGCATGATTTATTATTTCTCCTAAAAGATAATAACCCTAACTCCATGCTCATCTGTTTCAAAGGAAACTTGATAATTATTTCGGTGCATCTCATATGGTCTTAACTCTTAAGTGTATGCATGTGTGATTTGGAGTTGGGTTGGTCTGCTTGGAATTCTTGTGTGGCTCAATTGTTTGGATCTTACTCAGATCGATCAATTGATACAAACTAGTATACCTCTCAAAACTAGTTTGTAGATTAAATAGGAAAGCCTCTCTCTGCACACGTACGTACTCTCCACTCTCTAAATCTATCTCCATGTGTCTCGATCTATTTCACGTTGAGTGCATGACTGGCTCACATTGTTGCACGTGGATTCTAGCTAAGCCCAACCCATCGGCAGGAACATCCTTTGGCCTATGAGGAGCCAAGCCAACAGCATCACCGGCCGTCCCACGCCGACCTTGCATGGCGCTGTGCTGTGCGCCAGTTCCTCGTCGCCAAGATTGCAGAGGACGCCGTTTTTCTCCCGTCGAACACCGCCGTCTCTTGTTTTCACCTTCCCCATGCGTCACCGAGCCGCTCCTCGCCTTGGATGCCCCTTTACTCCGTACGTACATGCATGCCCCTGTGGTAAAGTTTTCCAAACGGGCCGCCCGGGCACGGTACGGCACTAGCACGGCGCGACACGGCACTATCAGGCACGGCACTATCAGGCACGGCATCCTGACCGTGCCGTGCCGTGTAGTGCCGCCGTGCCACCACTCCGGCCCAGGCACGACACTAAGGAGTCCAGGCAGTGCCGTGCCACAAGGCACGGCAGCCCAGCGGATTAGTGCCGTGCCTGGGCACTAAAACCTCAATAACACTTAAAATGTTCACAAACAGCAGCACAATTCTTCAAATCTTCAATCAAACTATCACGCTTAGAAGGGCGATTAGGCCTGCTGCTTGAGCCGTCATCACCAGCGGCTTGAGCTTGAGCATCGCCCTGGAGAAGAGATGAAGAACATCAAGAAGAAGAAGAAGAGATGAAGAACAAACAATCAAGAACAAGAAGTGAAGAACACTGAATCAAGAACAAGAAAAGAAATGAAGTGAAGAACAAGAAGCAGATCTGAGCTCACCTCGCTTGACGGAGCACCAGAGGCAACGGCGACGCCGACGTCGCTCAGATCCGGCGTCCTAGTACCTCAACGCATCCTTGCGGAGCCCCAATGACGCCGGAGTCCGGCGAGGTCGACGAGACCGACGAGAGAGAGACGACGAGGAGATGGAGACGACTAAGCTACATCGCCGGTCAGGGAGAAGAGGGGGGGTGTAGAAGGCCGTGCTGTGTGCCCGTGCCCGCCACCGCTGCCGTCACCAGCCACCGGAGGGGGGAAGAAGAGAGGAGATCGGGTGAGTGAGCGGCTAGGGTTTCGAAGAAGAGAGGAGAGCGGAGCGGACTGGGAAGCGGCCGAGCGGGGGAGAGAATGAGCACAGTGCTCAGCGGCTCAGCGCAGCCAGGAGCGGCCGCTGGCTTATATAGCCACTCGTCCCAACCCTACATCCAACGGCTAGGAATCGCCGGGGTCTCCATCCAACGGCTCCAAGCCATGCCGACCCCGTGCCGGCCTCTGGAGCGGGCCGTGCCCGTGCCGTGCCAACGGGCTGGCATCGCGGCCCAGGCACGGGCACGGGGCGTGCCGTGCTTGGCACGGGCACGGGAGAGGCCGGGCCGGGCCGTTTTTGTACCGGGCCAAATCAGCATCGTGCCCGTGCTGGCCCGATGGGCCTGGCCCGTTTGGAAATCTTTACCCTGTGGGCTGTGGCTGTGCATGCTGTGCGGAACCCGTCCGCACTCCTCGATCGAACGCGGGGACGCCGTGACCTTGGGGTCCCGCTCGCCAGCTGCACAGTCGGAAGCTCCCGGTCAGGCGCCGTCAGCACGCGCGGCTTTCTTCCTCTCCCTCCTCTTCTGCTTTCCGTCCTCTCACAACGGACGAGCACTCGAATAAACCCCTGGCCCCGACGCCCTCGCGCACCCGAGCGCGGAGCGGCGGCTCCCAACCCTCACCCTCTCGAAGCTTCTCTCGTTTTGAGCCGCGGATGCACGCCGCGTGCCCTGCGGCACGAGCCCCGAAGATCGCCGCCGCCCATTGGAGATACTGACCTGCTCAACTCTAGCTCCCCACATATAAAAGCCGAGCGCAACCCTCGCCTGCAGCCGCCGACACCTCTTCCCCGTGCGACGCCGCGCGGACTGCGCCGCTCGGCCAGGACGCGGGTGCGTCTGCCAAGCATCGCCACCACCTCGCTGCCCCCAAGCCGACGGCGTCGTTACCCGACTCCACGCCACAAGACGTCTCCGTCCTCACCTCCAAGGACAGGACAGGGTGCAGGGGCACGGCGTCGACCTCTACGTCAAGCCAGCACAGCTTCACCCTTGCCTGTGCGACGCACGATCTGCCGTCGGTGAGCCCCCGCCGTCAAAGTTTCTACCTTTCTCACCATATCTGCTTGCCAGCAACCTTCACCCGTTTGTGGTCATGGTCACAGCACGGTGTCCGCAGCGGCATCCCTCCGATCGCGAGCGTCTTGCCTTCGCCGAGACGCAGTGCCTTTCCTCGCCCGGGCACCCCGCATCGAGCCTGCACCGCGTCCAACTGCCACGGCGCCGACGCGCAGGACGGCCACCCTGCTCCAGCAGTCCGTGAGACCATAGGACGCGCACAGCACCGGCCACGCCTTATCATCATTGAGGAACACAGATGTACAGGTTAAGCATCTCTAGACTTACAACGAGATGGCACACTCCATTTGGAAAAAAGGGGAAAAAAAGGAATGTCTTTGAATAGCCACAATCGGTGAGAAAAGGGCAGGGCAACAGGCATTGCTACCAAAATGAATCCTCAATGTGTTGAGGATAGATAGTATACGGTGTAGAGTTTGACCATGACTGTAAACTGCCAGAGGCAGTGAGCGCGGTCACCACGCGCACGACGTGCGCCGACTGTAGAACAGGACGGTTTGCACAAGCCGCAACCTCCCTGATGTACTATATATACACATTGAGACCAATACAACAAGATTTGGCTCCTATTCTTACTTTCTACATGGTATCAGCTGCGCGGGTCTTCTCCTCCTGTCTCACTGCGTCGCGCTCACCATAACCGCCGCACTTGTCGCCGTAGCCGGCGCAATCGCTGCTTCCCCCTTCTGTTGTGCCCTCCAACGTGCGCTCGTCATGGACTCTTCGACGCCGACATCTCCGACGTCGAGTCTTCCTCCACCTCCTCCGTCGGTGGCGGGTCCTACACCGGCGCGATTCCGGCCATCCACACCGCGCCTCCCACCTCCGCCGTTCTGCAGACGGTGAACATCAAGTCTCACGTTCTCGTCGTTCTCAAACTCACCGAGCCGAACTACACCGAGTGGTGCACCTTCTTCGACACGTTCATCGGCAAGTTCAGGCTCAGCGACCATCTCTCCTCTCCCCCGACACCGGCACAGCGTCACGATCCGGAGTGGCGCGTCGTCGACCAGTGCATCCACAGCTGGATCTACAACTCCATCGCCAAGGACGTTCTAGTCATCGTCTTCGTCCCCAAGCCAACGGCGTATGTCATCTGGACCGCCCTTCAGGACCAATTCCGCGACAACGAGATCCACCGCGCCGTTTACTTGGAAGCCGAGTTCAGGAACCTCGTGCAAGGCGATATGGACATCTCCAAGTACACCGGCCGCCTTGTAAGGAAAATGGACCCTTGACCCAGTTACTTTGGATTTTGGTATTTGATGACCAACACAACCAAATTGGACTAATGAATTTGCAAGTATTTATTTTGTAGTTCAATAGGGTGCAAGACGTGACTTGGACGAAGGCAATGTGGTGATCCGATGATCAACACCTTAAGAAAGACCTTAGAAGCACAACAGAAGACCCAAGATATCAAGCAAAGTCCAAGCACGAAGATTGGAACCAAGCCGTATGTAAGATCGCGAAGAAACGAGCTCACTGAGGTGACCGGACGCTGGACAAGCGACCAGACGCTGGGCAGAGGACTCGGCAGACAGGCGACCGGACACTGGACCGAACGCTGACGGCAACCAACCGGACATAGGACAGCGGCGTCCGACCGAGTACAGTAAGGTTCCAGAGCGGTAAATCTGCGATCGGACGCGTCCGGTGGCAGGCGACCGGACGCTGGCCAGCGTCCAATCAGTATATTGCCGGCTCAACGGTCGGGACGACCGGACGTGTTCGGTCAGGACGATTCAGCGTCCGGTCAGTAGCAGTTTCACGGGAATTCGACCCCAACAGCTACTTTCTCAGTGGGGCTTATAAATACAACCCCCAACCGGCCATTTGAGTTAAGTGGAGCTGAGGAAATATATCAAGGGTGTTGATACACCATTTTAGTGATCTCCACTTGTATAGTGCTTAGTGATTCATCAAATGATTAGCGTAGGTGCTTTGCGAAGTGCTTAGGTTAATTAGACCACCGCTTATGCGCTTGCTCTAGGTTTAGGCCTAGTGTTTAGTGAGGTTTGCATACCTCTTACCACTTGGTGCTTGCGAGCACCATTGTTGTACATCGGAGGGGCTTGAAGTCTTACGAGATCACACCAACCGCGTTTGTGGTGTGGCTGCCACCGTGTACCAGAGGAAACAAGACCTGCGGCGTTTTGGCCGGAAGCTTGATAGTGAAGACGGCGGGGAGCATCATGGAGAGGCTTGCTGAAAGGCACGTTGGAGACCCACTTGCGCGTGGGGAAGGCTCGAGGCTATCCATGGAGTTATCCGACCGGGAGCTTGGCTCTTGCAAGGGATTTCTTGCGAGGGGCTCCAACGAGGACTAGGGGGAAGCTTGCGCACTTCTCGATACCTCGATAAAAATACCGGAGTCGTCGATGGGAGTTTACATATCTCTACCTTGCTCTTTACCTTCTGCATTTACATTGATTGTATTACTTCTTTTGCGATAGAGATAGCAACACACTAGCAAAACCGTAGTTGCATATTTAGATAGTTCATCTTTTGCATATGTTTTGCTAGGGTTAGAAAAAGAGGCCATAGTTTAGAGTTAGAATTTTAAGTTGCCTAATTCACCCCCCCCCCCTCTTAGGCGTCACGGTCACTTCAATTGGTATCAGAGCCGGTTGGCTCATTTTTGGACCTTTGGCTTAACCGCCGTTGAGCCGATGCTATTATGGAGTGGTTGGGATAGATACCTATAGGCCTCCACAATTTGATGGCACTAACTTCCTCTACTATAAAGCTAGAATGGCTTGCCACCTTGAGGCGGTTGATTTAGGTGTATGGAGAGTCACTCGTGATGGAATGAAACCCATTAAGAATCTCAAAAAGCCCACAAAGAGTGACGAAAAAGAAATGCATTTTAATGCTAGAGCTAAGAATTGCTTGTTTGAATCATTTAGCATGGATGTGTTTAACCAAGTGTTCACCTTAAATACGGCACATGAAATTTGGTTAAAACTCCAAGAGCTCCATGACGGCACAAGTAATGTCCATGAGCAAAAACATTGTCTAGCTAAGCAAAATTATGATTCCTTTGCTATGAATGATGATGAGCTTGTTCGTGATATGTATTCTCGATTGAATCTAATTATCAATGAGCTCCATTCAATAGGATTATTAAAGCTAGATGATGCGGACATCGTGAGAAAGATCATCTCCGTTCTACCACAAAAGAAATATGCAAGCATCATTACTATCCTTCACAACATGAAGAACTTGAGCACCATGACCCCGGGCATTGTCATTGGCAAGCTAGTGGCATTTGAAATGTCACGTAAGATGGGTCAAGGAGAAGCATCTTCATCAAGCAAAGGCAAAGCTCTCACTTGTAGCGAGAAGAAAAAGATGAAGGGCAAGAAAGTTGAGTCAAGCTCAAGCTCAAGCTCCTCAAGTGAAGAAGAAGATGAGGATGATGATGATGATGAACAAGAATCAAGTGATGATGATCAATCTTCCTCCTCCACCTCTGACCTTGATGAAGAATCAATCAAACTTATCAAAAAGATGGAGAAGATGATCGTAAGGCTCAATGTCAAGGGTGCACCCATCCAAATTCAAGACCTCGTTTTTACTAATCAAAGAAACGAGCAAAGAAAGAGATGATGCTATGGATGCGGCGAGTTGGGGCACTTTGTGGAAGTTTGTCCAAACAAGCCCACACCCAAGACAAAGAAGAAGGCATGCAAGAACCAAGCCCTCACATCAATAAGATTATGGGATGATTCTTCAAGTGAAGAAGAACCCCATCACAAGAGGCGAGGCCGCAAGCACTCATCATCAAGCTCTTCTTGTGTGTGCCTTATGGCATGAGGTAACGAAAGCTCTTCCTCTAGTGAGAGTGATAGTGATGATAATATGCCTTCTTATCATGAACTTGTGCAAGAAAATCTTAATTATGCTAAAGCTTGCACTAGTCAACAAAAGAAGCTCAAAAGTTTAAAAGAAAAGCTAGATAGTTCACAAAAAACATACAAAACCTTGCTTGAACAATATAAGAACTTTGCTAATCTCAATGTTGAACTATCTACTAAAATTGAGAAACTTGAGACTAGTGCAACAATAAATGCATGCACAATCAATGATGAGCAACTCTTAAAGAAAAATAAAAAATTAAAAGAAAAGCTAGCTAGCTCACAAGAAGCATATAATAGTTTGCTTGCTAAAATGGAAACCATGTGCAAACATTGTGATGAGCTAA
The DNA here is from genome assembly GCF_019320115.1 of Miscanthus floridulus. NCBI lineage: Eukaryota > Viridiplantae > Streptophyta > Magnoliopsida > Poales > Poaceae > Miscanthus > Miscanthus floridulus. The sequence continues at coordinate 94,417,230 of NC_089590.1, read as the reverse complement.
CTAATAAAGTTGCTAATCTTGAAGCCATTAGCACAACCCCCACCAAGGCATCTAAAAAGAAAAGTTCTATCTTTAACATGTCTAAAAAGGATGCCTCTACTTCTTGTAAAGATTTGTGTTTAAACTCACCTTTGTGCAACCAAATTTGTGTTGAGAAAGTTGTTGTAGATACATGCACACAAGAGGTTGCAAAGGAGAATGAGCAACTCAAGCAAGAAGTAGCTCGCCTCACCAAGGACTTGACTCAAGTGAAAGGCAAGGCGAAGCAAACCCAACTTCATCAAGATAACACCGTCAAGGGAGTGAAGAAGCTTGATGAAGGACAAATCATGGTTTGTTACGTGTGCCACAAGGAAGGTCACAAGTCCTATGAGTGCAAGGTGAAGAATGGGGGAGGAGCAAAGAAGAAGGAGAAAAAGCAAACAAGCAAGCTCTCCAACACCTACACCAACAAGGTGGACAAAAAGGCCTCCACACCTTATCTCTTGAAGAAGAAGAAAAATGACAAGGTGGTGGCCATCAAGGTGAACAAGCAAGCCAACTATGGGGTCAAACGCTTTTGGGTGCCAAAGGAAATTATTTCAAACATGAAGAGCACCAAGAAGGTTTGGATCCCGAAAGAGAAGTGAGAAGTCCGTCGGACTTCGGGGAATTTGGAGACTTGGCAAAGTTTGGGTGCATTTCATGGGGTGCATCATGATGGACAAAGTAATTGCCAAGTAGGTTAGTGAATACTATGTACCCAAATTCCCCTTCCCATGTTAGGTAACTAGATGTCATTACTTTCAATTAGTATTCATTTCAATTGGTTTTGTTTTTCAATTGATATACTCTTAAAGCATCTAGTTATCTTTCATGCCTATGTTTTCATTTACATGCTTAATCTTTTGTCATGCATTCAATAGGTATATCATATGGTAGGCTTGCTCGATTTCATTATCAACCCTTGAAGCAAACCTACATGGTTTAAAATTGTTTAGAAGCACAGCACATAACTTGTTTTACAATTATTTATCTAATATGTGCCAAAGTCCAAATTGTAGATAATCTCTCCCAAATATCATCTTTCAAGTGGTATTTTGATACTTAAATCAATGTGCACAAATGTTACAAGTATTCAACACTTGTGTGCACAAGTTTAGGAGGAGCTTAATCTACAAGTTAGATGCTTTGAGACTAACACCTTTTCAAGCTTATCTTGTGTGTAGTAGTCTCATTGCAAGGAAAATGGAGTCCCTGGAGGAAAGCATTATACTTAAATTGGTAGAAATCAAATTGATTTTCACATATGGTATTTCTAAACCGATATCACCATGTTGATCTCACTTTGATATTTATTTGCTTTCTCCATGCATTATATAGATTAACCTCTCTTGTGTAATAAATTGCTAACTATGCATATGCTTTGCTTTTTATCATATGTATGCATAAATTTAGGGGGAGCTTAGTCTATATAATGGGATAGTCAAGTTTTGTGACCTATTCCATGCTAATCAAATCCTTCATTCGGTTCACAAAGTTTGACCCTCCCTTGTGCTACTAATGTATTCCTTTTTGGGTATTTGATGTCAAAGGGAGAGAATTTGAAGGACCAAAGACAAGCATTTAGTTACAAGTAGTAATGGTCCAAGAAAGGGAGGAAAGTGAATTATGGATTAGTCTAAGTAATGGGAGAATTTCTTTAGAAAGCTAGGCTTTAATCCATAATATCACATGGGGTCATTTGCAAGGGCAAGACAAGCTTTTAAGTAAAGTTTTAATTGGTATCTGTCAATTAGTATTATATAACCTTGTCCTTTGCATTACATCTGTAACACCCCGGTGTTACGATCCTATTTAGCGCCACGATTTAGGCCTAAGTAAAAATTTTCGTAACGAGTTTCTCGGAAATTTTAATTTAAAACGTATTCGACGCGATAAGCAAATCCTGTGCGACTTAGTTTCGTGAACTCAAGTACACGCTCAAGTTAAATTGCGCCGTACGTATATAGAAGATATAGGTATATACCTGTTACGTAAAGCAAAAAGGCCAAGCACGCGAGGAGATGAGAAACCCCATAATACAACAGTCAAATAGTCTGTTGCTGAACCTTTATTTATCGGACAGCACAGGATCCCAACAACTGAAGTTTTGATTATATTCTCACAAGTAATCTATCAAATATCAACGGTAGAAAAATATACCTGGCACGTTTTCCTCAAAACTAAAATGAGCCCATACGGTTATACCTAACAAGGACCGTGTTGATTTTGGCACATACCCGTATTTTTGTAGATGCCATGGCTTTAAATGGCTGCCCTCCTGTCTGCTATAAATTACTTCTGATTTCTAAAGTTTGCTGGGTGATTGGACGCCAAGAGTTTATGTGATGTCCTTTCCGTCCTGGTTGTGGTCGTGTGAAATGAATGCGCGCACGTGGGTTTGTCTGTCCTGGCTACGCTGGCTGTCTCGTTGCGTCACCTCGCCGCACGTGGTTCTGTCCCACGTCTCGCATCTATGAAATCGACGATGAACCGCACGGCTCCTCGCTATCTCTCACGCGTCTGTTTTCTTGGCCTCCGTCCGCTCGTCTGCACCGCCTCGGCGCTGTCCCTCCGTCTTTGTTGTTTTTTTTTCCGAGCAGAGCACCCACCTAGGCGGCGTCCGCAGTCATAGCGCCTCCCACCGCACTCGGCTCTCCCTTCCGTGCGCGCGCACCTCGGCCTCGCGCTGGCCCGCGCCCTCGGCTCCACAGCTGTGCGCCACCCCACCGCGCGCCCCTCGGTCCCGGTCGCGCTGGAGCCGCGGTCCAGCTCTTGTTTCCGCCTCGGCGCTGCCTCGCGCTCTGCTGCCTCGCCGTCGCCTCCACTACGCACCGAGCCGCTCTACCCACTGGTGCTGGTCGCCCCGTGGGCGAGCGCGCCCGTGCCTCTTCGCCCTCGCTGGACCACGGCCGCCATGGATGCGCCCATCGCCGCCGTGCCGTGCCCGCTCGGTGTCTCGGCGTTCGCGCAGCCCCACCTCACCGCGCTGCCCCACTACGGCCGAGGCTGCTGGCATTTCCCCGCTCCGCCTCGTGTTCCCTCTGCTCTCCCATGCGCCTGTGCACAGCTGCCTTCTTCCGCGGTCCATGCTGGGCAAGCACCGCCCGCCATGGCCAAGCCCCTGCACGCCGAGCCACGTTTCTCCCGCTCGCCGAGCCACGCGGCTCTCCTGAGCGGTTGCCTCACCGTCGTCTGCTCCCATGCCATGTCAGCTGGTGCCAAGGAGCTGCCCTCGCCGGCCGTCGCGACCGCTACAGCGCCTCGCCAGCCATGGTCCGCGTCGCAGCAGCCGCGCTGTCCTTTCGCGCCACCCCCACCGTCGTCGGTGCCGGTCTGCCTGCTGCCTGGAGCCGACGAAACGCCCCCGTCCCGGAGCTGTCCCGTGCCGAGCCCCTGCACGCCTTGCCGGCTCGGCCGCGCGGTGCTCGATCATCGCTGCAGCCGCCCTGCCAGCACCGCCGCCAGCCAGTTCCCCTGCCTCTGCGATGCTCTGCTTTGAGAAATGGTGAGCAAGGGTATAAATCCAAGAAGATATTGTATACAGGGTCCTTTACGCAAAATACTAGACTCATGTGAATAGTATGTTAGTACCGCGGAGTAATTTAAGTAAAAGAAAGGGCCATTTCACAAAGTTGCCGTCGCTACTGTCGCCTGGGCCGCGCGCGCCTCTGCTGGGCCGCGTCCGCGCCCGCGCGCTTGGTGGGCCACTGGCCGTCCGCTGCGAGCTGGGCTGCCCGCGCCAGTGCGCGCCTGCGGGCCGAGCTAGGCCTTTCGGCCTGTTTTCTGTTTGTATGTTTTCGGTTATTTTGTTAAATCAGTGCTCTTCAAAAATTGAAAATAAAGTGTAGAAAAATCATAAAAATGTGAAACCAGTTTTGTTAGTTTCCTAAAATCATGATCTACTTGTTAGTATATTTTGTTCATATAGTTTGATAATATTTTTAGAAGCCATATAATTAATCTAAGATATTTAATATTGCAGAATATAAACTTATAGGAACTTTCGTGACAAATTGGTAATAGTATTAGATCTGAAATCTTTACAGTAGGTTTCTAGTAATATTAGCTGCTCTCCATAATTTTTGTAGCTCTGGAATAATTAATTTGCTAAATAGATAAAGATGTCCTATTCGAATAAAGATTACACTGATAGAACGGAATAAAGAGATAACTTGGATTTATATAACTAGAATAATTATTGGAAAATAACGCCTTATCCGACGTATATATGTAGCCCAAGTATGGTCGTCGTTAGCACTAGCCGTTAACTCGAGAGGAGTACGTCGTATTTTACGAGTCACGATTGTAGTTGATTAATTACATCTTGGCATTGCATCGCATGCATATCATATAGGTACGATGATGGATCAACGGGTCGATCGAAGGATGATTGAGAATCCGAAGATGGTGTAATGGAATTCTTTCCAGAAGATGATGCAATGAGCTTGTTATTCAGCTGATGGTGGATGATATGAAGATGCAGATACTAACTTTTTAATATATCTTACCCAGGCAAGCCCCGGTGCATAACCCATACTTTTCTGCAGTTTAAATTATATTTGCGCATTAAGTTTTAAGGAGTTGAATGAAACCCGCTTGCATATATATATCTTTATCCTATGAGTCTTACTAGTATGACAGGATCGTGTAGATTGCTATGCTACAGGACTTCAATAAAAGTCGAGTGATTGCCTGTCACTCGCGAGATATAGGAAATATGTTACTATATGATTATCACTTGGAATATATAAAATGGTGGAAAGGAAAATGGTGACCGGGCAGGGATATGGTTTGGGTATTGGTGGGTGTAAGAAGTTGTGTCGCCGCAGAGACGGGTCATAGCTTGGTTACACCGTTTTTCCCTGTCTGGTCGATTAAGGACCGATCGTGCATATGACTCTAGGCAGGTCACAGACTTATTATCCTGAGCACATACTTGTGTATGGGCGCTTGGAAAGCTTGTTGCTCTCTTGTCACGAATCCGGCTCTTTCCGGACCGACTGTCAGGGTTTTGTTTTGGTGGAGGAGGTCCTTGCGCCGCACTGAGTCCGGGACTCAGGGGCGGGGGCTTGGAGTCCCAGTTTGGACGGGGACCTGGATACCCGGGACAGGAGAGTGATGGGTTGGTCCTACTTGTGCCTAGGGTACAAGCGGGGTGTGTGTTTTCGGGGTACCCAGCTGGGGACATTGATTCGCGAATCGTCGGGCTATTCGGTACGGCTTGTCTATGGTTTAGCATCGTAGTAAGAACTGAAAGATGAAAGATGAAAGATGGACAAAGGAAGTCTGATTGCTTACCACCTGCTTGAAAGTAGCACAGGTGCTTACATAGAATGGTTAGTTAATGAACCAATGCGGCTATTAGTAAAAATCAAAGATAAGGACGCATGTTTAGTAATGCTTCCTGCAAATGCAATGAACCCACAAGCCAAATAGCTTTGCATATCCTTGGAGTCTTTTCTTTTCTCCTATCGGGTAAGTCTTGTTGAGTACAATTGAGTACTCAGGGTTTTATTTTCCCCTGTTGCAGGTGACAGGTGGATGCTAGAGCTGACCTTTGTGTGTGGATTCCTCCTGGTGGGCTCAGCGAGGATTTCCTTTACGCTGCGATCGTAGTTGTTAGTTATAACTCTCACCAAATACTTTTATAAATGAAAATTTCATAATCTGTTGCCGTAGTCTATATATATCAATACTTCATCATGGCATTAATAGATGTTTATTTCCGCTGTAACTCTGTTCACATGTTTCTATTCCGCTGTTCAATTAAATTGTTTATAACTCTGATAATACGATTTTATCCCGCTGTCATATTAATAAATATTATACTCTGATGTTGTATTAAAAGTGATGTAAGAAATGGTTACGAATGATGTAAGCTTTATTCTCTCATTTGTGATCCTGATGGCAAAAATGCGGAGTTTTGGGTTCTCCCCTGGGGTGTGCCCGATGGAATCGAGTAATTTAGTGTTCTCCCTCGAGTGCTTAGTGTCTAATGGAAGACAAGCACTCCTGTGAGACATTAAATTAGTCGGTTCTACCACAGGTGGTATCAGAGCATAAATGAGGAAATAAAGCTTCGAAAACCTTTTCTAAATACAAATTTGACCACCCATTGTTGCAAAAAGTTAGGGCGTTTATATGCGAAGTTATATAAGTAGCCCTATTACTATGGTTATGTATCTAGGATCGATGGCACTCTGCTGACTTAGGTAGACTTAATCAAGTTTCTGCAGGTACACTGACTCGAGCATAGTTCGATCGTATCGACTAGTTACAGGGAGAGAACGATGTGCCAAAATTCTGAGAACGATTGCCCTATATGTGGCAATAGTGAAAGGACGTATATGACGTGCATTCATGCATATCATGCCTATGCATTGTAGTACTCATATTACTTGCAGATACGCCACCCATAGGTGTCACGCGTGTCGTATTATGCACGACTGACTCGTCCTGTTCTAGAGTTAGGTCTAAACTGTGGCTTCGTGTTTCGTGTTCGCCCGTGGTTCACGCCGGTCGTGACCCACGTCTTCCCATACCTCTTTCTGCGCTCTTGTCGGACCCTTGCCCTGCAGTCGTACTAGTCAGTAATGGCATCGCACGTCGCTCGCCTCGAACTCGTGGAATTTGGTCGATCCGCCGTAGTGATATTGCGCGGGAACCCTAGTGAACCGCGCCAGGACCACTGAACGCTCCGCCTTTATAAGTAGAGCCTGGCTTAGCCATTGGTACCACCACTCGGCGCACTTTAGCTCGCTTAGCTTTTCCTTTGAGCCAGCTTTTCGCTCAGCCTTCCTTGTAACCACCGCCAAAGATGGCAGGAGCCTAGGTTAGTACCTACTGCCTGAACATTGAGGGTTTTCCCAGAATCCTGCATGCCACCCTGCAAAAGCTCGGAGTCAATGATCGCCCCGAGTATGAGGGCCGTGAGTATGAGGAGCATGGCACCGAGCGGTGTGAGGTTACTGTCTACATCGGGAAGAGTGAAGAGTTCCCCGACCTCACTGAAGCCTGGAGTGTGACCGCAACCGGGTTTCGCTTCGTCGACACCTACCAGGTTGTGGCCCGCAAAGCCTTGCGGTACCTCTGCCAGATCTATGAGGAGCCCATTGCCCGTACCCCCATGCGGTTCTTTCCTCCTTTGGACAAGAATCGGCGGGCATGGAGGGCCCACATGGAGGCTTTGCAAGGACGAGATGTGCAAGAGGACAGTCCCACCATGGTGCACTTGACCACGTACCTGCTCGCTCTAGATGAGCAGTACGACCATCAAGCCTTGGAGCTGAGGGCGTGCCTTCGGCGCGCCGAGGAAGCCGAGATCTTCAACCGGATGCTCCAGGTGCAGCTCGCCGAAGCGCATGCCAGCGCTGCAGCTGCTGAGAGCCGAGAGGCTGCCATGGAGGAAGTCCTAAAGGAGGCCGAAGACCGGCATGTTCATCAGCTACGGGTGGCCTATCTTGTCACCAGGGCCGAGCGGAGGACGCTGGCCGCTGAAAGGCAGGATGCCCCGATCTTGGAAGGGATCCCTATCCACCCGCCCGAGAGAAGAAGAACCGGTGTGGCAGTACCGCCTGCACCTCCACCTTCGGAAGTGTCAGAAGAAGAGTCCTTGGTTCCTCTCACTCAGCCGTTGCCCCGTGAGGATGTAGACTAGTTGCCTTGGGACGCTATACCCGTAGTAGTAGTGTTTTTCATTGCTGTCCCCCTGTATTGTACTCTTGCCGTTGTTGTCGTCTGTAGTTGTTGAGCTCGTTCGACCGTAGGTGAATGCTAGGCCGTGAACGTGAGCCTGAATGTCTGTACGTTGTACCGTATAAGATCGTTGGAACATGCATTTTAATTATTTCGTTGTGTTTATTGCATTCATTTACTTTAAAGTCTTGTTAGGCTTGCTCCAAGTTTTCAAGGGCGATGATAAGTGAGTTACAAGAGAAGTTGACATTCAGAGGCCAGCAGATCAGCCACGATTGGATGTTATTGGACACTGTATCGACTAATTGTGGATGTCCCAACAGAACACTTGAATCTTTTTAAAATAAATCCGTCGTTGGATTTGAATTCCTTGTCCCTTGTTGTGGAGGGAAACATTTGTTGTTGAATTTTTCCCTTGCGATACTCCCCTTACTCTGTGGTCTATGACTCCACTGCCTTCATGGCGTGTAAGTTGGTAATAGTTGCCTAGTTAAAAGCTTATGGTGCCGCGACGAAACCGAGGGCTCCCTATGGAACAGCTGCCACATGTGACGCTGCTCGGCACGCGCTGGTATCGAGGTTGTTAACCAAGTACCTTTACCAAGTTACACCGCCGTACCGTTTTGTTTTAAAAATTTTCTCCTTGGAAATGTTCAGGTGTTCAAACGGGAAATCCACAACGGGTTGATGCAGAGGTGTTCTCTCTAGTAACCAAGAGGAGATGGTTTGGAGAAAGAAAATATGACATGATCTGGGTCTACAGAAAAGACAGATGTGGTTAAGGAAGGAAAGCAAAAGAAGAGTAGTAACGGAAGGTTAGCCGTGGATAGTCGTAAAAGTTTGAGTGGACGTCTTGCCAAAGCCCTGTGCTTAGTTGACCGCTACGCATGTTGGGTCATTTCGCTGCGTGCCCTGCGAACGCCGTCGGTGTCGGGTCCATTATCGTCCCGTTTTCGCGTGGCCGCGGCACCATGCAGTGCTCGCCGTCTTTGTGCACTGTGCGTTGCTCCTTTTCCCCAGCATCCGGTCGGCTCTCGACTCTCACGCCTTGTCCCTCGTACCGGACCCCCCCTTCCTCTCCCTCTTTTCTTCTTTTGTGAACATGGTCACCCGCATGCCTATCTCGTCGAGCGGACCCCCTCTCCTCTCCTTTATTTCCCCATCCGCCGCTCGCGCAGGGAGCGCAACATGTCCAATCTTATCTCCACTCCAGTGTGTTGCTCCCCACCTCCATTCTCCACTATAAGTAACCCTTGGTCCTTGCTTTTCTCCTTCATCCCCATTTCCCCTCTCCTTTGGAGCAGAACTACGAAATCCAGTCGATGTTGTGAAGCTAGGTTCGTCTGTCTGAGGTAATGGTGTGATCGAAGAAGAAGAAAGGATCCGGTTTGTCGAAGAAATTCAAGTTCCCTTGGGTAGTTGGCCGTAGGATTCACGATGTTTTACTTCTCAGTCGACTGTTTCTAGATTTGTTGGTGCTACGCCATGTTTTGGATAATCATTATCTTGTTGTTTCTCCATTGTCCTCGTCTATCCCGACTTTGGGAGTAGGTCTTGGGTGTATCAAGTTGCTCTTAACCAGGTATCCCTAGCTCCCCGTGTGGTTTAGAATTCGAAGTCATGTAATCTTTCGTGTAATCCCCGATCTCCAAAATGTAATCGCGTGTTCCCCTTCGGGTTCTTGCTTCGAATCTCGGGGCGAGATTCTTTTTAAGGGGGGTTGGTTGTAACACCCCGGTGTTACGATCCTATTTAGCGCCACGATTTAGGCCTAAGTAAAAATTTTCGTAACGAGTTTCTCGGAAATTTTAATTTAAAACGTATTCGACGCGATAAGCAAATCCTGTGCGACTTAGTTTCGTGAACTCAAGTACACGCTCAAGTTAAATTGCGCTGTACGTATATAGAAGATATAGGTATATACCTGTTACGTAAAGCAAAAAGGCCAAGCACGCGAGGAGATGAGAAACCCCATAATACAACAGTCAAATAGTCTGTTGCTGAACCTTTATTTATCGGACAGCACAGGATCCCAACAACTGAAGTTTTGATTATATTCTCACAAGTAATCTATCAAATATCAACGGTAGAAAAATATACCTGGCACGTTTTCCTCAAAACTAAAATGAGCCCATACGGTTATACCTAACAAGGACCGTGTTGATTTTGGCACATACCCGTATTTTTGTAGATGCCATGGCTTTAAATGGCTGCCCTCCTGTCTGCTATAAATTACTTCTGATTTCTAAAGTTTGCTGGGTGATTGGACGCCAAGAGTTTATGTGATGTCCTTTCCGTCCTGGTTGTGGTCGTGTGAAATGAATGCGCGCGCGTGGGTTTGTCTGTCCTGGCTGCGCTGGCTGTCTCGTTGCGTCACCTCGCCGCACGTGGTTCTATCCCACGTCTCGCGTCTATGAAATCGATGATGAACCGCACGGCTCCTCGCTATCTCTCATGCGTCTGTTTTCCTGGCCTCCGTCCGCTCGTCTGCACCGCCTCGGCGCTGTCCCTCCGTCTTTGTTGTTTTTTTTTCGAGCAGAGCACCCACCTAGGCAGCGTCCGCAGTCACAGCACCTCCCACCGCACTCGACTCTCCCTTCCGTGCGCGCGCACCTCGGCCTCGCGCTGGCCCGCGCCCTCGGCTCCACAGCTGTGCGCCACCCCACCGCGCGCCCCTCGGTCCCGGTCACGCTGGAGCCGCGGTCCAGCTCTTGTTTCCGCCTCGGCGCTGCCTCGCGCTCTGCTGCCTCGCCGTCGCCTCCACTACGCGCCGAGCCGCTCTACCCGCTGGTGCTGGTCGCCCCGTGGGCGAGCGCGCTCGTGCCTCTTCGCCCTCGCTGGACCACGGCCGCCATGGATGCGCCCATCGCCGCCGTGCCGTGCCCGCTCGGTGTCTCGGCGTTCGCGTAGCCCCACCTCACCGCGCTGCCCCACTGCGGCCGAGGCCGCTGGCATTAACCCGCACCACCTCGTGTCCCCTCTGCTCTCCCATGTGCCTGTGCACAGCTGCCTTCTTCCGTAGTCCATGCTGGGCTAGCACCGCCCGCCATGGCCGAAGCCGGGCCGGCCGAGCCGCGACCGCCCGCGCCCGGGAGTGCTGCCGCGTTTCTCCCGCTCGCCGAGCCACGCAGCTCTCCCGAGTGGTTGCCTCACCGTCGTCTGCTCCCGCGCCATGTCAGCCGGTGCCAAGGAGCTGCCCTCGTCGGCCGTCGCGACCGCTACAGCGCCTCGCGAGCCATGGTCCGCGTCGCAGCAGCCACGCTGTCCTTTCGTGCCACCCCCGCCATCGTCGGTGCCGGTCTGCCTGCTGCCTGGAGCCGATGAAACGCCCTCATCCCAGAGCTAACCTGCGCCGAGCCCCTGCACGCCTTGCCGGCTCGGCCGCGCGGTGCTCGATCATCGCCGCAGCCGCCTTGCCAGCACCGCCGCCAGCCGGTTCCCCTGCCTCTGCGATGCTCTGCTTTGAGAAATGGTGAGCAAGGGTATAAATCCAAGAAGATATTGTATACAGGGTCCTTTACGCAAAATACTAGACTCATGTGAATAGTATGTTAGTACTGCGGAGTAATTTAAGTAAAAGAAAGGGCCATTTCACAAAGTTGTCGTCGCTACTGTCGCCTGGGCCGCGCGCGCCTCTGCTGGGCCGCGTCCGCGTCCGCGCCCGCGCGCTTGGTGGGCCACTGGCCGTCCGCTGCGAGCTGGGCCGCCCGCGCCAGTGCGCGCCTGCGGGCCGAGCTAGGCCTTTCGGCCTGTTTTCTATTTGTATGTTTTCGGTTATTTTGTTAAATCAGTGCTCTTCAAAAATTGAAAATAAAGTGTAGAAAAATCATAAAAATGTGAAACCAGTTTTGTTAGTTTCCTAAAATCACGATCTACTTGTTAGTATATTTTGTTCATATAGTTTGATAATATTTTTGGAAGCCATATAATTAATCTAAGATATTTAATATTGCAGAATATAAACTTATAGGAACTTTCGTGACAAATTGGTAATAGTATTAGATCTGAAATCTTTACAGTAGGTTCCTAGTAATATTAGCTGCTCACCATAATTTTTGTAGCTCTGGAATAATTAATTTGCTAAATAGATAAAGATGTCCTATTCGAATAAAGATTACACTGATAGAACGGAATAAAGAGATAACTTGGATTTATATAACTAGAATAATTATTGGAAAATAACGCCTTATCCGACAACGTATATATGTAGCCCAAGTATGGTCGTCGTTAGCACTAGCCGTTAACTCGAGAGGCGTACGTCGTATTTTATGAGTCACGATTGCAGTTGATTAATTGCATCTTGGCATTGCATCGCATGCATATCATATAGGTACGATGATGGATCAACGGGTCGATCGAAGGATGATTGAGAATCCGAAGATGGTGTAATGGAATTCTTTCCAGAAGATGATGCAATGAGCTTGTTATTCAGCTGATGGTGGATGATATGAAGATGCAGATACTAACTTTTTAATATATCTTATCCAGGCAAGCCCCAGTGCATAACCCCTACTTTTCTGCAGTTTAAATTATATTTGCGCATTAAGTTTTGAGGAGTTGAATGAAACCCACTTGCATATATATATCTTTATCCTATGAGTCTTACTAGTATGACAGGATCGTGTAGATTGCTATGCTACAGGACTCCGGTAAAAGTCGAGTGATTGCCTATCACTCGCGAGATATAGGAAATATGTTACTATATGATTATCACTTGGAATATATAAAATGGTGGAAAGGAAAATGGTGACCGGGCAGGTATATGGTTTGGGTATTGGTGGGTGTAAGAAGTTGTGTCACCGCGGAGACGGGTCATAGCTTGGTTACACCGTTTTTCCCTGTCTGGTCGATTAAGGACCGATCGTGCATATGACTCTAGGCAGGTCACAGACTTATTATCCCGAGCACATACTTGTGTATGGGCGCTTGGAAAGCTTGTTGCTCTCTTGTCATGGATCTGGCTCTTTCCGGACCAACTGTCAGGGTTTTGTTTTGGTGGAGGAGGTCCTTGCGCCGCACTGAGTCCGAGACTCAGGGGCGGGGGCTTGGAGTCCCAGTTTGGATGGGGACCTGGACACCCGGGACAGGAGAGTGATGGGTTGGTCCTGCTTGTGCCTGGGGTACAAGCGGGGCGTGTGTTTTTGGGGTACCCAGCTGGGGACATTGATTCGCGAATCGCCGGGCTATCCGGTATGGCTTGTCTACGGTTTAGCATCGTAGTAAGAACTAAAAGATGAAAGATGGAAGATGGACAAAGGATGTCTGATTGCTTACCACCTGCTTGAAAGTAGCACAGGTGCTTACATAGAATGGTTAGTTAATGAACCAATGCGGCTATTAGTAAAAATCAAAGATAAGGACGCATGTTTAGTAATGCTTCCTGCAAATGCAATGAACCCACAAGCCAAATAGCTTTGCATATCCTTGGAGTCTTTTCTTTTCTCCTATCGGATAAGTCTTGCTGAGTACAATTGAGTACTCAGGGTTTTATTTTCCCCTATTGCAGGTGATAGGTGGATGCTAGAGCTGACCTTTGTGTGTGGATTCCTCCTAGTAGGCTCAGCGAGGATTTCCTTTACGCTGCGATCATAGTTGTTAGTTATAACTCTCACCAAATACTTTTATAAATGAAAATTTCATAATCTGTTGCCGTAGTCTATATATATCAATACTTCACATGGCATTAATAGATGTTTATTTCCGCTGTAACTCTGTTCACATGTTTCTATTCCGCTGTTCAATTAAATTGTTTATAACTCTGATAATATAATTTTATCCCGCTGTCATATTAATAAATATTATACTCTGATGTTGTATTAAAAGTGATGTAAGAAATGGTTACGAATGATGTAAGCTTTATTCTCTCATTTGTGATCCTGATGGCAAAAATGTGGAGTTTCGGGTTCTCCCCTGGGGTGTGCCCGACGGAATCGAGTAATTTAGTGTTCTCCCTCGAGTGCTTAGTGTCTAATGGAAGACAAGCACTCCTGTGAGGCATTAAATTAGTCGGTTCTGCCACAACATCCTAGCAAGTAGGTAGTTTTTAATCTCCAAATTCTTATCATTTGCTTGCTTTGGTCGTGTTGTCATCAATCACCAAAAAGGGGGAGATTGTAAAGAAAATGGACCCTTGGCCCAGTTACTTTGGATTTTGGTGTTTGATGACCAACACAACCAAATTGGACTAATGAATTTGCAAGTGTTTATTTTGTAGTTCAATAGGGTGCAAGACGTGACTTGGATGAAGGCAACGTGGTGATCCGATGATCAACACGTTAAGAAAGACCTTAGAAGCACAAGAGAAGACCCAAGATATCAAGCAAAGTCCAAGCACGAAGATTGGAACCAAGCCGTACGCAAGATCGCGAAGAAACATGCTCACTGAGGTGACCGAACGCTCGACAAGCGACTGGACGCTAGGCAGAGGACTCGGTAGACAGGCGACCGGACACTAGACCAGACGTTGGCGGCAACCGACCGGACGCAGGACAGCAGCGTCCGATCGAGTACAGTAAGGTTCCAGAGCGGCAAATCTGCGACCGGACGTGTCCGGTGGTAGGCAACCGGACGCTGGCCAGCGTCCGATCAGTATATTGCCGGCTCAATGGTCGGGACGACCGGACGTGTCCGGTCAGGACGATTCAGCGTCCGGTCAGTAGCAGTTTCACGGGAATTTGACCCCAACGGCTACTTTCTCAGTGGGGCTTATAAATACAACCCCAACCAGCCATTTCAGTTAAGTGGAGCTGAGGAAACATATCAAGGGTGTTGATACACCATTTTAGTGATCTCCACTTGCATAGTGCTTAGTGATTCATCAGGTGATTAGCGTAGGTGCTTTGCGAAGTGCTTAGGTTGATTAGACCACCGCTTATGCGCTTGCTCTAGGTTTAGGCCTAGTGTTTAGTGAGGTTTGCATACCTCTTACCACTCGGTGCTTGTGAGCACCATTGTTGTACATTGGAGGGGATTGAAGTCTTGCGAGATCACACCAACCGCATTTGTGGTGTGGCCGCCATCGTGTACCGGAGGGAACAAGACACGCGACGTTTCGGCCGGAAGCTTGATAGTGAAGACGGCGGGGAGCATCCGAGAGAGGCTTGCCAGAAGGCACGTCGGAGACCCACTTGCGCGTGGGGAAGGCCCGAGGCTATGCACGGAGTTACCCGACCAGGAGCTTGGCCCTTGCGAGGGATTCCTTGCGAGGGGCTCCAACGAGGACTAGGGGGAAGCTTGCGTGCTTCTCGATACCTCGGTAAAAATACTAGAGTCATCGACGAGAGTTTGCATATCTCTACCTTGCTCTTTACCTTCCGCATTTACATTGATTGTATTACTTCTTTTGCGGTAGAGATAGCAACACACTAGCAAAACTGTAGTTGCACATTTAGATAGTTCATCTTTTGCATAGGTTTTGCTAGGGTTAGAAAAAGAGGCTATAGTTTAGAGTTAGAATTTTAAGTTGCCTAATTCACCCCCCTCCTATTAGGCGTCATGGTCACTTCATGCCTCAAGCAGTTGTCCAACGCTCTTCGCGACATCGGGCAGCCTGTGAGCGAGACTAGCCAGGTCCTCAACATGCTCCGCGGCCTCAGCTCCAAGTACTGCCATGTGATCTAGGCGATCACCGCAAAGCAGCCACCGCACACCATCCTCTCTACCCGCTCCTACCTCCTCCTCAAAGAACACAACGACAAGGAGCATGCGAAGGCAATTGCCCATCACGCCCTTGTGGCCTCTGGTGGATCTCGTCCTCCTGCTCCTTCCTCTGGTGATGGCGGTTCCAAATCTAGCTCGGGCGATCAACAAACCACCCCCAAGCCACCTGCCACGACCCACTGCGCCCCTCTCGTTCTGACAACCGCCACGGTCGTGGACATGGTCGCGGCAGCGGTGCTCCTCTAGGTGGCAACAACTACTTCGGCTCCACCTCCACTCGTACTCCCTCGGCCTGGATGTTGGGCCTGAACCCATGGACCGGCATGGTGCAGGCCTGGCCCATGTCGTTCCACATTCCATGAGTTGGTGTCCTCGGCTCTCGCCCCAGGCCGCCACCACATCAGGCGTACTTCGCTGGCCAGCTACCACTTCCTCCCGCCATCGCACAGCTGCCTCCTTCGATGGACCCCTAGAATCATCAGGCACTGCTCGTCGCGTTGAACGCAGCCAACGCCACGGCGACTGCTCCCTAGACGGCCGAGTGGTTCCTCGACACCACACGTCCTTGCATATGGTCTCCAATGCCGGTAACCTCTCTCATTCTACCCCCATTCCACATTTTTTCCCTATCACCGTCGGCAACGGCGCCATGTTGCCAGTTACCCATCGGGCCTCATCTACTATTCACACCACCACCTCCCCACTGCTCCTCAACAATGTTCTTGTGTCCCCCTCTTTGGTCAAGAATCTAATTTTAGTTCGCTCCTTAACTCGCAATAACAATGTCTCGGTGGACTTTGACCCTTTCGGTTTTTCTATCAAGGATCTTCCAACGCGTTCGGTGATCCTCCGTTGTAACAGCTCTGGCGAGCTCTACCCTCTGGCACCCTCGCCGCCGGAGGCCCTCGCCGCCAGCGCTCCCAGTGTCGACCTATGGCATCAACGTTTGGGGCATGCCGGTTGACGTGTGTAACACCCTCGGTGTTACATCCTAAATCATTTACTAAAACATGCCATGATCATCATGTTTATGTGTTAATGCTAAACGAAAGTTAATTCAATAGTTCATGTATATCAAGTAGGGTTTAAAACTAATTTTTATTGAATAAAAATGCTATAGAACATATATGTGGTGCTTAAATATAGTTTGAATTACAAACTTTGTAGATGACAGTGAAATATTTGCTGTCAAAAAATGATATTACTAGCTAATATTTCTACTAGCCTAGAAATTGCAAATGGAAATCAAGTTCAGCTCAAAAACTTAGAAAATTTCCAAGTTTGTCAACAGCTAGACATTGCTACGTTTAGTAAATTATTTTGAGAGATTGGGTTAAAGGGTGGTGTGGTGTTATAGCTCGATTTGGAAGTCTCATATGCCATATTGAGCATGGTGAAGATGATTTAGGTCCAGAAGCAACCGTTTAGTTTTTATAGGCGCTTTAAAATTTGTGCACGACACGGTTTTGGGTTGGTTGGCCGCGTGGCGTGGTCAACACGCTCGGGCGTTCGGTGTCGCCATGCTGCCTGTCCCACGCGCACACGTGCTGCCACGCGTGGCCGGCCACAGCTACTCAGGCCTGGCTGTGGCCTATCTGTCGATGGCTCCTGGCACGCGGAGCCGCTGCTGCTGCTTACGCAGCCGGGCGGTGCTACCGTTGGCCCCGCCGCACTGCGACTCGCCCTGCACCGTGCCGCAGACGCTGCCGGCGCCATTGCCTCACCGTCATGTCCGTGCCTCCCTCTACATCTATGTGCCACTACCGGCCCAGTGCGTTGCCGCCTCTGCCGCGCGCACATGGTCGGGCTCGCCGTTGCCTTGCCATTAATGGCACTGCGGTGCGTGGGCAACGCTGGTTGCAAAATGCGCGCACCTAGCTACTAGCGCCTGTGCATGGGCCTCCATGATTATGTCGACCGCGTCTCGCCAAGGCGAGGACGAGTCGAGCCCACCTGTCGTGCCCTGTCTCTCTCTCTCTTTCTCCCTCTGCTGCCGTCGTCGAGCCACGCCATCAATTACCCTACGAACGATCACCTCCATTCAATTCATCGTATCCACGGCTTCACCATCATGTCCTCTCACTGCCTGACCCTACCCAGCCCTAAAGCACGTACGGCCAAGCTCTAATTTTAGAGTTTCCCCATCGTCGTGCTGATAAGGTCACGTCCAGCCGTGGATGTGGGCAACTCACCTACCGTCCCTTCCGAACCAATTCACTTGCACCATTAGCTTCGTCTTGCCTCCATCTCCACCTTGCGCACGTTTGCCGAACCGCTACCGCCTCCCCATCATTGCTAACGTGACCGTGCTGCCGCGGTACGCCGCCGCACGGCTCAGCCACATGTGGCTAGCCCTCCTCTGCCATCCTCCACCCCAACCATCACCTTGACCTAGTCCAGGGTAGCCTTTTGATGCTCACGAGCTAACCAATTAGACCTGTAGCTACCCTAGCCCACTAGAACAGTGGCGTCGCCATCGCGGATGGCTGCGCACCGCTATAGCCTTCCCTAGCCGGTCGTGTCACCCCACATCGTCGCTTAGCATAGCCACTCGGGTTAGAGATAGTGATTGACCCATTAGGTGGGCCCACGTAGGTCCCAGGTGGCCGACGTAGGCGCTCAGTGCCGTCGCTCGCCGCGCCGCCGTGCACTGGGTCACGGAGGATGCGTGCGGGTGAATTAGGGAAAGGCCAGGGGGTTAAGTGAGAAGTTCTGAGAGAGGAGAAAATAGCGTTAGGACTTAGTTGTAATTCGAGAGAATTTCGAGGCCTCTTTTGCAAAGTCGTCGCGCGCGGGATGCCCCGGTGCGGGCAATCTCTGCGTGGGCCGACCTCGCGTGGGCCGCGCCTGCAGGCCGCTACGCGCGCGCTATGTCTCGTGGGCCGTGCGGGATAATTTGTTTTTCTTTTTCATAAGGAATTAGAAATAGTTTTCTAATTTAATTTTTGAGTTGATCGTTGGTAAATCATATAAAATCATGTATGTGTCCAAAAATTATAAAACAAATTTTGTTAGGTTCCTAAAATTGTGCTCTATCTGTTAGTGTATTTAGTTCATATATGTACATATTGATACCAGGAGCTATTAAATTATTTGAGAGTGCTCAATATTATTAAGTTAATTATTGTAGGATTTTTTGTGATAAATTGGTGATAGCTTTAGTCCTAAAAATTTTATAGCAGCTTCATGGTATTATTATGTGCTCACTATAATTTTTGTAGCTTTAAAATAGACTAAACATTAGGATAGTTAAATGCTCTTTGTTTCGATATACATTAAATTTTTAGTAGAAATAAAGATATATCCTTCATTGGTAAAGCTAGATGTTTGTTAGTTGAACCCAACATTTTGCTTGGTAAAGATGATAGTTCGCTTAGTATCTTAGTCATTAGAGCTAGCTTAATAGCTTAGTATGTGTATTCTTAGTTTAGGAGTTGCTATTGCTTAAATGTTAAGTGTTGCATCATCATCACATGTATGTAGAGAATGAGTTGGTGGAGATCGTGACCACCAGCGATCATGAGTTCGAGGAGATCGTTGAGGAGTACGGGGAGGAGATTCTCATGCAGGAGGAGGTCCCGGAGCCGCCACTGACTGACTCAGTTGACACCGCGTCTGTCCAAAGCAAGCCCCGGTGCATAACCCCTTATTTTTTATAATCATTGTTTATATATGTTATGTGCATTTACGTTACAGAAATTTTATGGAAACCACCTGCATAAATATATCTGTCCTAGAAATCCTACTAGTACAGATTCGAGTAGCTATTATGTTTAGGTTTTCGGTAGCATGAGTAACCCACCGTTACTCACAATAGGTGATTATTATAAATACTCTCATGATAAAAAGAGTGAAAGGAAAATGGAGACAGAGCAGTGATATGGTATGGGTATTGGTGGGTGTAATAGATTGTGTCCCGCGGTCAACGGGGCTTAGCTTGGTTACACTGTTTTCTCTGTTCATGCCGATTAAGGACCATCCGTTGCTGTGGATGGTAGTCAGGTCACAGACTTATTATCCTGAGCACTTACTTGCTTATGGGAGCGGGAAGGCTAGTTACGCTCTTGTCGTGGGTTTCGGCTCTTTCCGGACAGACTGATTGGAGGCGGAAAAAAGGTGATGGTCTAAGCACCATACTGAGACTGGGTCTCAAGTGTGGGGGCTTGAAGTCTAAGTTTGGATGGGGACCTAGACCCCTTGACAGGAGTGAAATGGGTTGGTCTTGTTTGTGCCTGGGGTACAAACGGGACGTGTGTTTTGGGGTACCCAACTGGGATACATT
This sequence comes from Miscanthus floridulus, assembly GCF_019320115.1. Lineage (NCBI taxonomy): Eukaryota > Viridiplantae > Streptophyta > Magnoliopsida > Poales > Poaceae > Miscanthus > Miscanthus floridulus. Next base: position 94,397,570 of record NC_089590.1, on the reverse strand, counting down.
GGTTCAGGAATGGCCGTTTCCGTGAGATGGTACAATTTGGCTATGGTCTAGCACGGTAGTAAGAACTAAAAGATGAAAGATGGTGAAATGGTTCTGATTGCTCGACCCTTGCTTGAAAGTAGAACAGGTGTTTACTTAGAATGGTTAGCTAATGAAGTAATCATGACTGCTAATAAAACTTGACTGTAAGGAAGAACTATTAGTAATGTTTTTCGCAAATCCTCGCTATGTTCTTAAACCCAATGCGCCGCACCCCATGATCACTCGAGCCCAAGCTGGTGTCTATAAACCCAACCCTCGCTATGTTCTTAACACTACTGCTCCCGCGATATCACCCATACCGACCTCTGCTCACGCCGCACTGAACGACCCAAATTGGTGCGACGTCATGGCGCCCGAATTCGACACACTGCAGCGCAATCGAACTTGGCGTCTCGTCGATCGACCGTCGGGCACCAACGTCGTTTTGGGTAAATGGGTGTTCAAGCATAAGCTCAATCCCGATGGCACATTGGAGCGATACAAGGCTCGATGGGTGGTGCGCGGTTTCACCCAGCATGTCGGGGTGGACTTCGACGAGACCTTCACTCCGGTCGTGAAGCCAACGACCGTACGCATGGTGCTCACCATTGCAGCTTCTCGGCGCTGGGCGACCAAACAGTTGGATGTCTCCAACGCCTTCCTCCACGGCAACCTCAAGGAACGCGTCATGTGCCAACAGCCCACAGGATTCGTCAACGCAGATCACCCCGACGCCGTCTGCCTCCTCGACAAGTCCTTGTACGGACTGCGGCAAGCACCTCGCGTGTGGTTCACCCGCTTCGCCGACTACGTCATCAAGCTTGGCTTCCGGGCCACACGCTCCGACTCGTCGCTCTTCGTTCTCCGTCGCGGCCACGACATCGCCTACCTACTGCTGTACGTGGACGACATCGTGCTCACCGGCTCCAGCCCCGGTCTATTGCAGCACGTCATCGATCGTCTGCGCACCGAGTTCGCCATCAAGGACATGGGCGAGCTGCGCTTCTTCCTCGGCATTGATGTCAAGCACACCGCCGATGGCTTCTTCCTCTCCCAAGAGTGCTATGCCGAGGACATTCTGGACCGTGCTGGAATGACGTCGTGCAAGCCCAGTCTCCAGTCCGATCGACTCCAAAGGCAAGTTGTCCACCGACGGCGCCTGCCATCAACGACGCATCGACCTACCGAAGCTTGGCGGGTGTGCTCATGTACCTCACCAGTGACACGCCCGGATCTTGCATTCGCTGTGCAATAGGCGTGCCTTGCACATGCATGATCTGCATGCGCCTCACATGGCCATGCTCAAGCGCATACTCCGCTACGTTCGCGGCACGACGTCGCACGGCCTGCATCTCCGCGCCTCCCCCGAGCTCGACGTCACGGCGTACTCCGACGCCGATTGGGCCAGGATGCCCGGATACGCAGCGCTCCGACATCAGGCTTCTGCGTCTTCCTCGGCGCGTCCCTGGTCTCCTGGTTCGTCGAAACGATAGCCCACCAGTCTCCCGTTCCAGCGCAGAGGCAGAGTACAGGGCTGTGGCGAACACGGCGGCCGAGTGCATTTGGTCTGCGCCAAGCTCCTCGGCGAACTCCGCTGCCACCTCTCGAAGGCTACAGTCGCGTACTACGTGACAACGTCTCGGCAGGTGTACATGTCCTCCAACCCCGTCCACCACAAGCGAACCAAACATATTGAGCTCGACATACACTTCGTTCGTGAACGCGTCCAGCTCGGCGACCTCCACGTCCTCCACGTTCCGACCTGGCGAACAGTACTCGGACATCATGACGAAGGGATTGCCGACGACGACGTTTGAAGCTTTTCGGTCCGGTCTTTGTGTTGCTCCTACCACACGTCAGACTGCGGGGGGTGTTGAGGATAGATAGTATACGGTGTAGAGTTTGACCATGACTGTAAACTGCCAGAGGCAGTGAGCGTGGTCACCACGCGCACGACATGCGCCGGCTGTAGAACGGGACGGTTTGCACAAGTCGCAACCTCCCTGATGTACTATATATACACACTGAGATCAATACAACAAGATGTTGGCTCCTATTCTTACTTTCTACACAATGGTTGGATCACGTCAGGTGTTACTGATTTCTACACCACATTACTGTAGAACAGACGATCACTTGCATGGCGTCTTCTTTTTCCTCCTCTCTTTCCACCACGGCTGCCTGAGGTCCGGCTTTCTGAGCAGGACTCTCGTTTTTCATACGGCGGCCTCTGCCCCTTCCAGATGGCTTTGCCCCAGGGGTTGCCTTTTTGGCTCCCCTGCCTCTCCCACTACTAGAGGGTTTGCGGCCACGCCTACCATTTGACTCTTCTATATCACCACTTTCATCCTCCTCCTCCTCCTCCTCCTCCTCCTCCTGAGATTCAGATTCAGAAACATCCTTAGTTTTCTTGCGCTTGTTGTCACGTGAATTGGTGCTGGCAGACGGCTTCTTGGTTACTTGCACCTCCACCTTCTCTACTGCAGTGGTGAATTCAAAACCATCAATAAGATATTTGAATCAGCAAAATGTAAAGTCAAATTATAGCTGTGAAGCAAATTTGAATGGCAAGCCAACTCAATTTTGGTTGTCTACTCAGAAAAGATGCTTTAGAAGATAGTACAACATAAACCAACGCATTTTCATTGTTTTCTACAATTGGTGGTTCAGATCCCTAGTGTTTATTCTGCATCCAAAATCTGAGAACGCACAACACAGTTCAACAAAAGTAAATAACCAGCAAGACTGCATGTTCGTTTTTGTAGTAATTTTGGATCATGTGTTAGGTCTTCAACTCTTCATGATGAAAGGATTGACCCAGCACAGTACAAATATACTTATGATAGATGCAGGGTGAATGTTCAGAATTATGACGACTCGGACGACAGCGGTGAGAATACAACCGTACTATATGCAGATGCTACATAATCTGTGCTATGTATCTGTTGATGTGAATTGGACGGGAAAATGGCTTGACCTCCGTTATCCTTAAGAAGGAATGAACAACATGTTTTGCCATGCCAACTTGAAAGAAAAACGAGTACAATGTTTTGCCATGCCAACTTGAAAAAAGAGAAAATTCTCAATTTGACACTGAACTTCCTTTCTTGATCCTTAAATTTTAATATTAATCTATTTAATAGTAAGTTTACCTTTTGTGCCTTTTTCGACACTTTCGTTAATTAGTTGGCTTTGCAAACGCCGTTCAGTGGATTATAAAATGACTGTTTTGCCTTTATTTAATGTTTTTTTTTCTCAATTCTTTCTTTTCCTCCGTTGTACCTGCCAGGTACATTGGTACTTTGTTTTCTGGCACGCTCGGCAGGACTGCGGTCATTGGCGGGCAAGCGTCTCAGTGTGTTCGACAACACCGTCATCCGAGGCCGAGACGCCAAGGACACTCAGCCCCAGCGCGCGCCCCATGGGCATCAACGGCCAGACAGACCAGTAGCCATCGCCGTCACCAGCATCGGCGTAGCACAACAAGGCCAGCACTGGCAGAAGGACGTCCACTGCCAGTGCCGCCGCCACCATGAACAAGGAGAACAACTGCTGCTCCACGCCAGCGTCCAAGGCGAAGAAGAAGCGCGCCATCGTCCAACTGAGTCCTGCAGCTCCCACTCCCGCTCCCGTCATGGAGGACAAGCTGCTTGTCCTGGTTCAAACTGCGGTGGCAATGCAAAGCACGCAACATGCATCCTCCTCCAGACCTCCACCATCTCACGCCCCGGGGTGGCCCTTTCATCGTCGATTTCGTTCGTCAGCCACGCCCTCCGGCATCATCCGCATCGAGGTGCCCCATCAAGCACAGGCAGTGGGTGGACGCGAGTGGCTGCACGCACAGACCGCGCTGTCCTGCTGCTTCTTCTCGTCCCGGTCGCCGTTGCCCGACACGCCGCCTGCTCTTGCTGGCACCAGGTGCGGCAATCAACGTTTGTAAATCGGCAAGGACAGCAGGTTCCTTTTGTACTGTGGCAGTGACTACTGACTACGTTTCTGTTTCCAGATGATGCAGCAAACTTTGTTGTTACTTCTTACGATAATGCTCCCACGCGGCGCGCCACAATGCGCCTTGCCGTTTCCGCCTATGCTGCTCGCTCCCGCTTGCGACGCATGTTTCCCCGTGACAGTTGCTCCATCCCGTCGCTCGCCCTGCTCGTCGCGTGCCCGATCTTTGCGGATTCGACCCCCGGGTCGCGTAGCCTGCCCGTCGCGGCCATCCCGCGCGCTGCCTCTGCTCTCCCCATCTCTCGCTCTCTATCTCGTGTCCGTTGATAGCAGAGCGCCTCCTCGGCCTCTTTCCCAACCCCCAACGCCACTAGGATGCCTCGTCGCCGCCGCCCCTGCTGATGGCCGCTAGGCACACGTACCGGGGCGCCTCGGGTCGTCCCCGGCCGATCCTAGGGCACCCACAAGCGCGGCCAGATGCTGGTGGTGGTCGCTCGCCGCTGGCTCCCACCCCGATGGCTGGAATCGACCGGCCCAGGCCTCCCCTTCCTTATGTTGCAAAAGCATGTTTCAAACGTTTCAGAGATATGTTGCAATTGTTTGATGTGGATGTTGCAAAAGTAGATCGGGGATGTTTGCACATATTCCATATGTTGCAAAGTGTTTTAGAGGCATGTTGCAAGTATTTGTTCAAAATGTTTCATCTGTTCCAGGCGTATGTTGCAAGCGTTATGATCTGAATGTTGCATATGTTTCACACATATGTTGCAAGTATGTTCCAAATGTTTCAGTTGTTTCAGTCTTATATTAGAGTAAATGTTTAGTTGCAAGTGCTTAATCTGGATGTTGCATATATTTCACACATAAGTTACATGTGTATGTTTCAAATGTTTCGTCTCCTTCAGACGTATGTTGCATTTAAGTGTTTTCATGTCGCAAGTGTTTCATGTTTCGGAGATACGTTCAGAGAGATATGGGGGCATGGCCAGGGCGCCAAGGGATGGGATGCGATGAGCCGGAGGAGGAGGGTTGCAGAAGGGGCACGCTGGGGGCGGGAGATGGGGCGCGTGGCGCACCAGGGGTTGCGGAGGGGGCGGGCTAGGGGCCGGCACGCACTGCGCTTGTGGACGGGCATGTTGTGTGAAGGCTGGGGCGAGTCGCTCGTATCGAACGGGCTCTTGTGGATCGTATCGTACGGGTGGGGAGCTGCGTCCAGACGCGTTGCTAGGGCCGGACGTCCTCACGCTAGTGCCTCCCTACTTCTTTTTTTTTAACAACAAAAAATGGTATCTTATTTTATGAATTTGATCTGACATGTTTGGTATGGTCGATACTGAACCTGGCTTGTTGTGTTTGCAAACGAAGTTTGCTCCACGGTGGGGTTGGTGCTTTGTATCTATGTTTTTAAAGCTAGAGCTCTCTTAGACAGACTTATAAGTAGACTCAAAGAGTAAACGAACATTTATTTGAACAAGGCTATTCGTTCTAAGATTCAGATCGCCACCCAGCTGCGAAATGAATCGGAAATGAACAGCAGCACAGCAGAGTACACTGGTACACAAGCGAACCGAATTAGGGAACCCTGACCTTACTGTCCTGCAATAGAAAATGATTTCGTCTTAAGCGAATAAAGTAGGTGCAGAACAACCACGTCAAATAGGCCCATTTAGCCCCAGGGGCTACCACAAAAGCTAGGGCCATTAGAGCAGAATATAAAGCCTGCCTTATTTTTGAAAAAAAAAAGAATATAAAGCCTGCCTCGTCATATCCATAGTAACGAGATAGTTGTAAATGATGGCTACATGATTCAAACAGGATAAATTACTAACCCAGCCGAAGGGTTCATAATAACCTAAAACCGAAGCAGGGATAGATAAATAGAGGCACTAGTACCAAAATAGAATCGTCCATGGCTGGATGACATCAGGTGTTAGAGGGCCCCTTCAACTGATTACACCAACAAGCAGAACGGCAGAACACAGTCAGGGACTACCAATTTGTGGTCTTACTCTTTTTCCTCCACTCTCTGCACGGCACCAGGGCCACCTGAGCTTCCATCTTCCTGAGGAATCTCACTATTCTTAGGAGGGCACAAGGCCGTTCCAGATGACATTGGTTCAGGAGTGGTTTCCTTGCGCTTGATGCCATGTGATTTGGCGCTGGCAAACGCCTTCTCAGTTACTGGCACCTTCACCTTCTCCTTTACTGCTGTGGTGAAATCAAAATCATCCATAAGAAATGGGAAACGACAAAAGTGTAAAGTCAATGATAGCTGTGAACCAAGTTTAAAATGGAACCCAGCTCAGTTTTGGTTGTATACTCAGAAAAGATGCACTAGAAGATAAAAATAAAAGATAAAACCAACGTACTATTCTTATTGCATAATTCGTTCTTAGAAACATAGACTTACTAGTATTATGTTCAACTTGAACTTGAAATCAAATATACATGAAATCTAGAAATAACAAAAAATTCAGATCAAAATTTCAATCATTGGTTAGTAGTAGGGCCTACAAAAATCATGTGTTATGTATGACACTCTTTGAAAGGGCACATGCACATATATAATGAACCCTTTTTTTATCTAGACGAAGGCCACAGAGGTTGGGAGTGGAGTCAATTAAGGTGCTCCGCTTCAATGTTGATGTGCTTTGTCAAATCTCTATAGCTTACTTGCCTTAAAAAGCACTATTCTTCTTAGCCTCAGAGAGCACCCTTTGTACAAGGTTGTCTTCAATTCTTTCGTGTGAAGGAACAAAACTCACTCGACGAAGCATAACCACGATAACCTGATGCCTTTACCCCCCCCCCCCCCCCCCCCCCCCACCCCCCCCCCCCCCCCCCCCGACCCCACCCACCCCAACACACACAATCAAGTATATTTTTATCAACTATTGAACTACGCTTTTGTAAAAGTTTACTTATGTGAGATTTAATCAAAGGAAATAAGAGATACATATTAGCTTTCACCTCAACTTCCTTACCTGTTGGAAGGCACGAAAATCCCAGAGGCAGGTTTATAGTACTCTCCCGGCGATTGAGGGGTTCATAAACCTTTAACTACAAGAAGCATCATATGGCAATTGTTAACATTTTTTGTATTTAAAAAAATAAGCGCTAAAATTTACATTTTAATACTGCACATAACTTAAAATAAACCTTCAGAACAATCTTAGACGATCCAATTTTCCTCTCCAGAAATTTCCAGCCAAGAGAAAGCAAATAATCCTCCAACTGGGAGCAAATTTTGAACACATAAGAATAGACATATTTTTCACGTATCTAATAAAACTAGATGCATTCTCAGTTTTTCACCTTTGGCATAGTCTGAGAGCATATCCCGTTAAATGAAACAATCACATCCCCATGCCTAATCCCAATAATTTTTGCGGTGGAGTTGAATTCTACCTAAAAGTGTCAAATGAGTTACAATACCAACAATGCATATAAACTAAACAAAATGACATTTGCGACGGATAAAAATTCCTCATAAGCAATTAAATTATAGAAGAAGCATGAAACTTGCATGGTATATTTTCTCGTGTCGACAGATCAGAGACACGCACCTGGTCAGAGGCGCTCTGATGTAATGCTCTTGATCAAAGGCTCAATTGTGTTGTTCCTGAATATACATTATTTACTAAAACTAAGCATATTTGGTACTGGGAAGTACGTAGCAAACTAGCAATCCCATGGCCCTCCCAAACCATCAGCCACCTGCTCTGCAACGCCAGCATAAATTAGCTCTCAGTTGCATTCACTTATTTGCCATCCCGTTTCAGTAGCAAGAACCACACTTCATCAGGCCTTATATATTCAAAGTACCTTATTACCGCATATGGAGATAAAAAAAAAAACAATACAAGTCAGGACACCTATATTTGCACGTGGCCAAGCCGAAACAGGAACTGAGCATACAAATATTCAATCTAAAATGCAGCAAAAGCAACGCATATTCACACAGGCCTTGCATCAATAGAATAATAACAGTGGGGATTTGCAGAATGGCTCCTGGCTTTGAACTGCCTTTGAAATCAAATTGATCGTTGTTGTTGTGGTAGCCCCTTCTGTGCTGGCAACTACCAGATCGTAGGCATTGGCGGTGGCGAAAAATAGTATGTTCCTAGAAGCCACAAATTTGTGTATATACAAACTCATCTTGACCCAAAGAATGGTAAACGAGAACATGTGTCTCCATGAGCACATTCGCCAAGCTCCGAATGACCACACCCTATCCCTACCTATTGTATACAAGTACAGGGCACCGGCATCCATCGTTGTCGCCGGCATCGGCGCAGCACAAGAAGCCTGGCACCGGCAAGAGGACGTCCACTGCCGGTGCTACTGCCACCGTGAACAAGGAGAACCACTGCTGCTCCACGCCGGCGTCCAAGGAGAAGAAGCACGCCATCATCCAAGCGAGTCCTGCAGGTCCCTCTCCCACTCCCGTCATGGAGGACAAGCTACTTGTCCGTCCTGGTTCAAACTGGCAAATCGACGATGGCAATGCAAAGCACCGATCATCCTGCTCCACCACCATCTCATGCCTGCCCTGGGGTTGGCACCTCTGCCATCATATCCCTTTCCACGTCGATTTCCATCGGCCACGCCTATCACCGACTAGGTCCCATGCATCCAACGTGTGCGAAGACGAGTCGAGAACTAGGCATGCGCGCTAGGAAACCCAACTCGAGTATTACTGTTACTGGACCGGAGTCAGTCAATTAGTTCTTTTATCAGGCTCGTGCGGCCCAGCATGTACTTTTATTTGCTCTTCAAACCAAGTGGCTTATATGCTTGTAACACAGAACAGGAAACCTACCTTGGAATTGAACCTATGACCGAACCGACAGCTCGGCGGCAGCTGTGGCGAGCTCGACTTCTCACCTGTCCCAAAATAGAATCACCTACCTTATCGTGGGATCATTGGAGTGGGAGTGTCACACCTAGTGCCCAATGGTGGATCCAGGACAAAAAAAAAAATGATCTATGACCAGTGGTGGATCTAGAAAAATAGATTAGGAGGGGCTTATCCCTTATCTTTCAGTGCTACCCCTTTCTTCCAAGCTTCAATAGGTGCAAATTCGTAGGAGGGGCTCCATGGTCCGAGCAGGCGGTAGCGGGGCTCGAGCCCATCCCGCCGCGGTGCTGGATCTGCCCCTGTCCATGGTGAACTTTGGACTGCTAGTTTTTTCATGAAGCTATTGTATAGAATATAAAAGATAATAAATAGCATGAAAAAATAACGATATACTTATATATATATATACTTATATATATATATATATATATATATATATATATATATATATATATATATATATATATATATCACAATCTCTAGCTGCAACTTCTATTGTTTCTTCAGGTGCAGCAGCAGTACCTGTGCCTGTAGCTGCAACTTCAATTGTTTCTTCAGGTGCTGCAGTATTTGTACCCGTACTTGGACCAGAAACGTTGCTAAAGTATCTCTTTAATCCTACAACTATCAATTAAAGAATTCAGTAAATCAATTGCTCAACTATAAGCCAATCAAATTCGCAATAGATTGAATCAATTTAACTTTGCCTTTTCTTTTTTGAGTCTTTTACTTGTATGTCATTAAAAAAGATGGTCTAATTGTCTATGTCCCTAAAAAGTTCGATCTATCGTCAGTGTCCAAGCTCGAAAAACTTTTCTCTCTCACGCCATTCTGTCTATTTGCAGCACTAACGGTGTGAAATGTGGGTGGCAAAGGACTTGAATGCCCCTGGAACTTTTGTTTCTCATGTGCCACTGCCTGCTGGGTGGCAACCTGATGGCTTTTGGCGCTAACAAGGTTGGCCTTGGCGCCAACTTGCCCTGCTCTATATATAGCCACCCCCTCCCTTCCATTCCCACTCACCTCTCTGTCCACTCAATCCCTGGACCTCCATCCTATCCTAGCTGCAAAGCCTCACCATTTCCAGCAATAGCAATAACCGCGCGGAGAGAGAATTCCATTCCATCCCAAACAAGTTTTCACCAATGCAATGCATGTTAAGTAGTGATGAGCCCCCCAAGCCAAGTTTGGAACAATCCGGCCGTCATCTATCTTATATTTTTTTATATACAGTATGATATATCGATGATATATATACATCTATATTGCTATCTAGCTCTCTCATCTCATCTCACCATCCATCGGCGTTCCAGAGCTAGCTGATCGATCCGATCCAGCATACAGACGACACAAGCAAAGCAGTTAGCCATCTGCTATCACACTAGCTAGCCTGATCCTTCCTTCTTGCAGCTGATCGATAACAATAAGAGAATCCATGGCCACCGCCGGCAGCAAGCATGCAGCAGCAGCTGATCAGGAGTTCGACCCGAGGTACGAGTGGCAGGAGAACGCCACCAGCTTCATCCTCCGCATCCACCTCTCAGGTACTGCACGCTAATGCTAATGGCCGCCCTGCCCCTCCTGGATGCACAGTTCCTTAGCTGCATGCACACCCATTGCATGACTCCTGTGTTTAATTTCTTGCCTGTAAAAAGGCTTCAGGAAACAAGATTTCAGGGTGCAAGTCGACGGCGCCGGCCGCCTCACCGTCCGCGGCCAGCGCTCCGACGCCGCCGCCAACCCCAGGCACTCCCGCTTCAGCAAGGTCTTCCAGCTGCCCTCGACCTCCAACCTCGACGACATTGCCGGACGCTTCGAAGCCGGAGTCCTCACGCTCACCGTGCCCAAGCGCCTGCCTGCGTCGCAGCAGCAGCAGGTCCAAGATCTGGCAGCGGCCAAGCAGCAGGCAAAGGCGCCACCGGCCGGGGACGCCAAGCTGACGCCGACGCAGGACCAGCGCAAGGGAAAGGAAGACGAGGACGCCAAGAAGCCCAAGGACGACGCCATTCCCAAGCCCAAGGCCAAGGACGAGGATGCTACCACCAAGAAGCCCGCTGCCGAGCAGCAGGTGGTGGACGCCAAGAGCGGCAAACCGGAGCCAGAGCAGCAGCACAAGGCGGCGGCGCCACCACCACCGGCCGTGAGGAAGGAGGAAGGCAAGCCCAAACCCGGCGCCGCTGCAGCTGCACCGGCACCGGCAGCGGCAACCGACACAGCGTCAACACGGCCTCCACCTCTAATTCCAACGGCGAAGGGGCAACTGAGGTCATTTGCCACAGCAGACTCCACTCGTCAGGACAGCCAAACGGCGCAAATCAAACAGAAGGTGGACAGAATGGCGTGAGAGAGAAAAGTTTTTCAAGCTTGGACACTGACGATAGATCGAACTTTTTAGAGACATATACGATTAGACCATCTTTTTTAATGAGATACAAGTAAAAGACTCTTCTTTTTTCCCCTTTGTGTTGCTGCCGCACCAGAATTTTGCATCGCTGAACCTGAACGCCTGAACTTGACAGCAGCAGCAGCAGAGCAACGCAGCAGCGACCGTCGGCCAGCAGTGCGGTACGGGCGTGCGGCGATGCCCACGGATGGAGTAGGCGTACCATCGGATGGAGATTAGAGAAACTGAAACGACACGGCGACGCCCACGGGCGGAACTAGACGCACGCAGAGCCTTTTCGCATTCTACATGGGCTTCATGCGGATGGACCGATGGAGCATACAGCCCAATGAACAGGCCCAAGCACAGTATGCTCTTCGGTCGCCGCCGGCCATGGCTGAGGACCGAGGGAGTGGGGTGGGTGGTGTTCTCGCCGGCGGGGAGGTCTGGCGGCCGCCAGTCCTCGCCAGATTGGTGGATCCGCCCCTGCTAGTACCAGAGCCTCGATCCTGGTGTTCCATTCATACTAAAGCTCAGTTCGGCCAAATCCTCACCCTTCTGAGTGAGAGTACCAAGGCGATCTTCGACCTAAAGGATTTCATGCGGGGCATGAGGGCGTCGAAGGAGGAGTTCGGCTCCTGGAAGCGTTGCGTCGATGGCAAGGTCTCCAATCTCGAGCATGTGGTGTTGCATCTCGGCCATCAAGTTGAACAACTCGTCGCCGAGTTCCCTAAGCGTCGTGTTCCTACGAGTTCTGACGGCCTCAAGCACCCTGAGCCAGATTCGGATGGACCAATAACGATTCCAGTAAACCGCCATACCGGCCACCCTCTCTGAAAACAGGAGCCATACCGGCACTCTTTCTTGGGTCGGAGGGAATAATGGAGTATAAACCAACATGCTGCGTCAGTCTCACGAACAAAATCACTAATCAAGATAACTAGCCTACCTCAGGGACACCGAATAAAGAGACGATCTGGAGGACGAATATGCATGTATTGGGAAAAATGATCAGAACAAAACAAACATTGATCAACGGTTAACATTTCAGTCAAGGTCAGTCTTTTAACAAGTTGGCATTCACAGCGCACACGGATGCATTCACTGTTGCATGACGAGGCAGGCAACCAAAAAAAAAATTCCAAGTGGCCCTGGTCCGTCTATATTTTCTTTTGGACTATTCTTTTGTCTAAGTGTTTTTTAGGAACGGAGGGTGGTGTGCGGCGACTGTGCGAGTAGCTGTTGTAGTCGGCCCAAAGCCTTGGCTGAGGATGTGCAAATCACTCCGCCGACCGAAAACAACTTTCGTATCTCGTGGGCCTAGCTCGCGCCGACCGAAACAGCTTGAGGTTGGTGGCCTTGCCAACTTGACTCACTGGACCACGCCAGGCAACCCCAGGCCACCAAAAATAGACGCCTGGGATTGGCTGCCAGGGCAGATAGCTTCCGAGGGTCCAACCCAAACAGGCATAGTTGCATACAGCAGTCAGTGTCCTCATCAAGGGCCATGTGATTGAACAGGAGAAATCACTCCATCAAGGGTTCATTAATAGCCTAAAACCGAAGAGAATATCATCAATGAGGAACACAGATGTACAGGTTAGGCATTTCTAGACTTACAATGAGATGGCACACTCCACTCGGAAACAAGGGGAAAAAACTACTGTCTTTGAATAGCCAAAATGAATCCTCAATGGTTGGATCACATCAGGTGTTAGAGATCACTTGAACTGATTTCAACACCACATTACTGTAGAACAGACGATCACTTGCGTGGTCCTCCTCTTTTTCCTCCTCTCTTTCCACCACGGCTGCCTGAGGTTCCGGCTTTCTGAGCAGGACTCTCAGTTTTCTTAGGGCGGCCTCTGCCCCTTCCAGATGGCTTTGCCTCAGGGGTTGCCTTTTTGGCTCCCCTGCCTCTCCCTCTAGAGGGTTTGCGGCCACGCCTACCCTTTGGCTCTTCTATATCACCATTTTCATCATCTCCACTTTCATCATCATCATCATCCTCATCCTCTTCAGATTCAGAAACATCCTTAGTTTTCTTGCGCTTGTTGGCACGTGAATTGGTGCTGGCAGACGCCTTCTTGGTTACTTGCACCTCCACCTTCTCTACTGCAGTGGTGAATTCAAAACCATCAATAAGATATGAGAATCAGCAAAATGTAAAGTCAATTATAGTTGTGAAGCAAATTTGAATGGCAAGCCAACTCAATTTTGGTTGTCAACTCAAAAGATGCTTTAGAAGATAGTATAACATAAACCAACGTATTTTCATTGTTTTCTACAAATGATGGTTCAAATCCCTAGTGTTTATTCTGCAGAACGCACAACACAGTTCAACAAAAATAAATAACCAGCAAGACTGCATGTTCATTTTTGTAGTAATTTAGGATCATGGGGCCTCATGATGAATGGGTTGACCCAGCCCAGCACAAATGTACTCAGAATAGATGCAGGGTGAATGTTCAGCTAAGGCCTAATAAAGTGATTTCATTTGCATGCAGGAAAAAGCATGGAAGATTTAAGTGTCTGCTTCCAGAATCAAATCGTGCCATTCCGAAACAAAAACATAAGGGAATACAAACCTTCAGCTGAGGTATCGCCATCATAAATTTCCAGCTGAGCAACAAAAGAAAAATGTATTAAAATATGATGATTAAAACATGTCCACCAAACAACGGAAGAATGAAAAGGCTAACAGCACATTGATATTTCAAGGCAATAAAACAGGTGGTAGATGTTAAACATGTAAATATAAATCCAAGTCATTGAGAGAGCGTTTGGATAAGTTCTTTGTTCAATTGCGACCTAGTTATATCCCCTTAATCCCTTATTTATCATTCCATCAGTTGCCTTTGTCTGCATGTATCACTAAACATTATTATTCAATTGCAGAGCAGAAAATAAATCTACAAGATTAGATTTATCCAATGGAAGACCCGTTCCTTTTGCTTATCTCATATGATATAAAGCATTCGACTGAATGTTTAACCTAATATTAATTAATTAATCGAAGCATCCATGCACCAAAGTGTCATTAAATTACCTGATCAAGTCGATCACCAACATTTGCTCTGTCCACAACAATCAGAGACAGTCCAAATCCACAGCCGACACTGGAGTGTTCTCAAGTTAATAGACCAACCTTAAAAGGGATGGAATGCAAACAGACATGTATTGGTTTAATGTAATTACCTTGTAACATGCATGCCCTCAAGAATGTCAACCTTTTTGGGATTTGCTGATGATCTATATTACAAATATATGGTACAGCAATGGCCAGTGAGACAGTCTATTAAGTACTGTATAATGAACATATTCTAATATTTTTATATATACATACTTCTGACCGTTAGGCCCATAACCAAGCTCTCCATTCTGGGCAAGACCCCAGCTTATGCATGAATCATCAGCACCAACAACGTGGTGCATGTTACCAGAAGCCATGCAGCGAATATTCCAACCACTGAAGTAAATAAATTGACAGTATAAGCAGAAAACCAAGCATAATAATGCTACATCATGAAGTTAACTATGACAAATAACTAAAAAACAAAAGCATATTACAAGAACAATAACAATAAAGTATGGTAGATTATGGTATTCTGCATTATTGTGACAAGTGTGTGGGGAACCTTAAATCCATCACAGGTTTCGGGTACATCCAATCATCGCCTGTATTCTTCATCTTTCCCCACATATACAACTGTCCACCACCTAGAAATCAAACCGACCAGAAATTAATACAATGATGTCAATTATGGGTTTTGCAATACAATCAGGAGGTTCTTAGCAGCTCAAAACTATAATAATTCTTTTCAGTCAATGAATTGCAGCAGTATGTGAAATAAAAATTATTTAATTATAGACCAGGTTACTTCAAGGGTAATGCCAGATGCCTCATGGTGAAATTGACGCCTAAAAACCAGACCAAAGCAAAAACATCGTAACTGAACAAACAAATATATATGCCTCATTGCCTTGCATAGTTCGAAGGGCTATTCACCCTATGTAGTGATAAAGCATAAAGTCATTTGACTAGTATTTTGTCACCAGATTCAATAGGTTGGCAATAAATAGCTTAGCTGGCAAACAATCTGATAAGAATTCACTTCTAAAGAAATACAAGAGGGTTAACTTGCAGCTGCTGTAATGTGTATGTTTTGAAGCTGCTTAAGAAGAGCAAGCATAAAACAATGGTAAGATACTTTTTAGTAAGGCTCTATCTCCCTATTTTCTCAATTAGTTTTTTTTATTTAATACAACATCAATAACAACAAAGCTTTTTAGTCTAAAGCAGGTTCAGGTAGATTAGAACTGAAGCCCAACATGAGACAGCACCAAAAAGGGAAAGGAAAGAAAAACCAGCTACATATATACATACATTTGGGAATCTAAAGACTATTTGCCATCCAGGTACGTGGATAGCTGGCTAAAACGCCTTTTTTTGTTATCTAGAAAGCAACAACATCTAAATGGGCTGCAACACGGTTTAGAAGCAGCAGAGCAAACAAAACCTAACTCTTCAACCACATCTAGATCTCTTCGTCTGTAGCATCCAGTGTCAATTATCAAAGTAACTGTACAAGAAGAGGCTTACAGGTAATATGCAAAAAAAATGCTTGCATGCTTTGCCTTAATGAAGTAATGTGACGTCTAATGTGGGAGCAGCAGCATCAAGATGAGCACTTACATGAATGTTGGGTAAAAATTCGGGTTTAAGCAAATGCATGCACGGTCTAAAGTACAGGGAAGATACCAACAGATGATACAAGGAAAATGTTAAGTTTACTAGCACTTATCCTTTATGATAGTTCATCCATGCAAACAAGCAAGATACCACAGAAACCTATTACCCCCAGTCTAAATAGCATAAGCTTAAATTAAATGACTATAAGAATGGTCTGTGCACCAGAGATAGTTGTAACATACCAGCAGTGCATGCAGAACTCGCAGAACCAGCTGAGACAATAGCATTAGGAGGCAGAACATTATGCTTCTGGAAGACTTCTACAATGCGAGGTTGCCATTCATCCTTCTGTTCTCTATGCCCCAACCTAAGTAACAAGCAAGTCATTATATGAACCTCCTTGGGTTTGGATTATCACATGGTTACAGTTGGATGCATGCCAATAATATCATACCTTCCATATCCACCAAAACCCCAGCTGTCAAAAAAAAAAAAAAAAAAACACCAGTAAGGGAAAATAGAAGACATTAAATCTGAAAAAAAAAACAAGTCCTGCACATATGCGGTCTTCATACAGCAAACATAGAGCGCACTCACACCTATTATTAACTATTAGTTTTGAAATTGTGTAAAACAAATGGTGAATTAAACACATACGTGTAAACAAAGCCACTGGAATCAACTGCAACTGCAACATACAAGTAAAGAAACAGGGTTGACATCAGTGTTAATCATGATGGCTAAAAAGAAGGTAGGGATGAAGAAAAACCTGTATGGTTAGTTCCACATGCAACTTTGACAACAGTTTTCCCAGAAAATGCAGCTATTGCTCTTGGGCGGGGCTGGGGATCATAGGTCAGCTTGACAGACGATTCTTTAGCATTGTACTGAAATAGCATAAATCAAATCATATTGAATTGATAGAAAATAAGAGAAAAGCCAGCATGTGTTTTAAGAGTAGCAACCAACCTCATTATCAGTTCCATGCCCAAGTTGACCATATTGGGGAAGGCCTGCTGTACTGAATAGCAAAGAAGAATAAAATACTGCATCAAAAAAACTGACAAGCAACACCCACTAACACAGCCAAAGAAGATATTAATCAAAAGAGGTTGAAGATTTCTATTTTTTAATCTCCAGCAAAGACATACAGTATAGAAGAGCCTTCCACAGATGACAACCAGACGGTAAAATCAGCCCCACAGACAGCGTTGGTTGCTTCCACAACAATACAGGGCACTGGCGATGACTCAATCTCTGCATCAATTGAAGAACCACGGTAAAATAGCAACATGTAAGATCAAAGAGGGGGGGAAATGTCCACAAGATTCTCAAGACTAATTATCAATCCTGGACAATGATAATACCATTATGCTGAAGAATATAACAAAGTTAAGTTTATCAATTGTCCCACAGATCCTGTTTGTGCTTTTGCTTGCCCCCTTCTCTGTTTAACTGTAATCTGTACACTTTATTTTAATCTATCTGCAGTAGGAGACCCTGGCTCCTCCTGATTCCTCAAAAAAAAAAACAGACCCTGGGGGCAAAAGGAACGTATGAAATGCCATTTCCAACAAGTACTCAAAGATAACTTCAAGTTCACATGAGATGCTACATCGAAGTACTAATGGTTTCATCAAGCAGAATAGGAAAAAAAGAAATTTGAATAAAATATCTACATGTTTGCAGAGTGTATCATGATTGTTTAAACTTGAAAAACATAACGATATGTTAGCAACAAAATGGTGTGTGTTGGCACCTCTGTGACTATTCACAGGCAATAAGAAGTGAAAGATACCAACCATTCCTTAAGGAACCCGTCCCTAACTGTCCATGCTTGTTATGGCCGAAAGAGAATGATTTCCCATCATCAGTTACAACCACTGTATGGTTTCTTCCAACACTTGCTTTGATGATTTTGTATCTGGAGGATTAACAAGTGTCTGTTAATATCTTTGAACACATAAAGAATGTTTAACGGCTTCATAACACTCATATTAGTCATACTACCTAATTAGCTCACGAGTTTACCAATGCTATAGACAGTTATTAACAATAAAGCTGCAGGTAAAGAGCTTGCTGTTGTAGGCAAATAGACTATCTTACTTTGATAGTTGAGAAACAACAGTCGGCAGGTTACGCAAAAGAGTATCCCCATGTCCTAGCTGTCCCTTCTGCTAGAAGGTATTAGTGTTAAGCAATAAATAGAACAAGTGCAACTGACTATTCAGATTTATACCTCATTGCGACCCCATGTATAACATTTGCCTTCAGCATCTAAAGCAACACAGTGGCAAGCAGCTGGGAAAAATGTTAAAACAAGTCACTAGCAAAGACTGAAAAGTATATTGAACAACTGTTGAGTTGAAATTCGGATAACTGAAACCAAATATACAACATGGTAAAGCATATAACCTTCAATATACGATTAAGATAGTACCTCAATTTATTCACCAATCAAATTAAGCAAGAGGTGACTTTCAGACAAAGGAACAGTAAATTGGTGGGCTTCCATCTCAAGCAATCTCCATACCACGCCGTTACAATTACAACCCCCAGCCCCCTCACTCACATGCCGCAATAAGTGAGGACTTTGTCCGAGTGTGCAAGCCATATCAGCCTCTCACGTCGGCACGTCACTGCCGAGCTCTCATCTGCATGCCGCCAACGAGCACTCCTGACCTCCTGCCGCCTCTGCTCCACCCTTCCACGTGCACAGAGGGAGAATAGTAAAGAGTGGCAGGTTGGCTGCAGAGGAGGCAAAACGACAAGAGGTAACGGCACTGGGCTCCAACATTTAGGGCTCCCATCACTTCCCTTCGTTTCTTCTTGTCCAAGTCGACCGACACATTTGTATTTGTTCACTCACCCCTCCCCCTCACCCCGCAGGCGCCTTTTTTGGGGGACCAAGTAACCCAGCCCAGCTCAGTCCATTTGTATCTATTTAACGCCACCGCTCCACAAAAAACATGCAGCTATTTCGATTACAGCTTTTGATGAAATTACATGATAAAAGGTAGAGGTAAGGGAGAAGTTTCAATACTGTAGTCCCTCTGCATATTTTTTCAAACTAATCTTCTCAACATTGGTGCGACTAACAGACCAAGGCTGTACTGGAAAGTTATACCAATAATGGTACTGCAGTAACCTATTTTGCCCCCATTTTCTATACTGACTTGCTAAAATCAGACAGGCCAACATTTCAGCGTGAACTCATCGAATGACCCACTCCCTGAACGAATCTAAACTCCAGAGAAGGACCACAGTCCACAGACCAACTCGACCTGCTTTCGTGTGATTGCATCTATGATCGTAAACTAATCTAAACATTTATAATCGTCAACTAGTTCCAGCACCTCCCGTCCCGCCAAAAAATTGGCGCGCACATCATCTCAAACGCAGGCAAGGACGACGGGACTCACTGCATCCAGGGGCGACGAAGCGGATATCAACGCCCACGAGCGGCCGCAACCGCGTCGGCGACACCAGGTTGCCCTGCGCCCCGCCCACCACCTTCCTGCCCATGGCGTCGAAGCTCGTCCCGCCGCAGTACAGCAGCTCCCAGCCGGAGCCGGCGCCCTTCGCCTCCGTCTTCTCGTCGCCCTCGGCGGCGGCCGCGGCCGCGGCGTCCTTCTCGGGCTCGGCGCTGGCCGACATTATCGCCGGCGGCGGCGGTGGCGGAGGATTTCGATCGGGAACCCTAGATTTGGTAAGAGGAAGCGGGGAGAGGAAGCAAAGCGAGGGATTTGAAACAAGCGACACTCCAGATTGAACTTTTTTCGCGAGCAGGTGGGCGCAGCGTGGATATATAGTACTGCACTGGGTTCGGCTAGTGGAGCCGGCTATTAAAAGTGGACCCGAGAGATATTTCAACGGTGCCAATCTACCAGAATGACTTGTGGGGCTGTCCTAGTAGGTGGCCCAGTTGTCAACGATTGGTTCTGTTCTCCTGCGGGCTGCCGCTACCGTTAATTCTTTCACATGGCCATGAGCCATGGTGGTACTACTTTTTTGCCTTTCTCGGGGTCTATCCCAGTTTGTTCCCTTGTGTAGACCGGCTATGGATCACATCTTCTCGAGAGCCGGCTGCCTGGTCAGCCTGATTTTTCGGTTTGTTTTTTAAGCAGTATTTTTTTATCATAATATTTTTATATGAACAGTATTTTTCAGCATGGACAGTAAATAATTCAATTAATTTTTAGAGCGTGAATGGTTGCTTTGGTGATGGGGAGCTGGGCTGATGAGATATATGCTCAAATCATGCATCATGTTGTGTTTGGTTGTCTTTGTTGTTGATTCGGTATAAAACGAGGTTATGTTTGGTTGTTTGCATGCATCAAAGTTTTGAAATTGGGATTTTGAAGTTAGGTTGGGATGGGAATAGTTTGACTTAGATTTGACCTAGCGACTATATGCTACACATATTGCAGAAAAAATTTAAAAAGTTCGTATTTTTTTTTTGGGTTACAGAAAAATCCGGAATGTTACGGGGACTCCGAGTCTCCGTCTCATGGGTCACGTTGATGAGTCGAGAGGACGGGATATTGCTATGCAGCGACAGGTGCCAAGCCGCGCAACATTCAATATCATCGCAGTGACACGGTAAAACGGGGCCTCAGTCCTCAGAAGGTGATTGATGCATGTCCGCGTGATAGGCACGCCCTGTTTAAGAAAAAAGAACCTCTCCAAATATATAGCATGAATAATGAAAATGATAGGCTAAATTCGTACATATTCCCCATGGTTTCTCTTAGCAACAAGTTTCCAGCATCTTAAAGCTGTGTTTGTTTGGCAAGGAATGGTGACCAAGAACCATTCCTACCAGAAATGTTTTTTTTAATTACACAGTACAACGCAGACGTTCACAACATATACGTACATTCATCCCTATGAACACACGTACGTAAAACTCTACCTCTATGAGCACCTTTGATGGACTAAGCCGACAGATCTTGAAAATCACGAAGTCACCACATGTGCCTCGCTGTCGATGGGGATCTCGCCTACCACTGAATGCATAGCGCCATTAAATTCTAGAATAATGCTAGTGTAATTTGTATAGCCAATGCAATCCTTACCAAGAACTATTCCTGGGCTGGAATGGCCATAAACGAATGAGCCCTAAAGAGACATCAAGCCCTGATATGACGCATTGTTCATGCAAAATCAAGAGTTAATTTACTTAAATACTCAGGCTTTGTTTAGTTCCTTCCGCAAAAGTTTACACCATATTTTGTAGGTGGAAATTTTTTTAAAAACCTGGGAACGGTAACATCTCCAAAAGATTGGTGGAAGGTGCTCGATCTGGCCAGCCATAAATCACGGGTTATTTCCGTGCACACCACATGCTTACATGGGTGCGGTCCGTTGCCCAAATTAGTTCAGGAGGGTGGGGGTTACTCCGTGCTACCTCAACGACACGATCCTAGCTTATATAGTGGCGTCTATATATCTTCGCTCTGGCTGGTGGGCAAGACTGGTGTTAGTCGGCCTAGTTTGCGGTGGCAGTGTTCATCGTTTGACGGTGATACGTCGACGATGTTCATGTGGGGGAAAATTTATACATATAGCCGCGGTCTCGGATATGACCACGTACATGTGTGCAGGGTTCAGCTCACTAGCTTCTTTTGTGCTTTGCTTTTCTCCCCCTGCAGCTAAGGTACGGCTTCAGGCCGATTAGACGAGGGGCGTGCGGTGGTTGCCTCGTTGACTAGACTGAGAGACTGAGGGTGCTGTGAGGGATGATGAGTGATGACTTGCGATGATGATGAGTGGATGCGAGAATGAGATTGTGGTTTGGGACTAGAGAAGATTTATTATTACTTTTGATGCTACTTTTGCATGCGCTAAGGATGCAAACCACAATCAAACTATTAGGATCACCAGATCCCTTTATTTTCTACTTTCCACTAAAGCTCATCGGTGCTGACCATGGCCTGCACACATCTGGCAGTGTGCAGATTTCTTGACTTACAGTGATGTTAAGATTGGTAGTTGATTTCGTTCTATACTCAAGGATGCCTTTGGATGGGAGATCGCCAAGATTCGCTTCCACGACAAAATAACGGTGTTTTGTTTGTTGTTAGTTGTAACCAAAATATTGTAATATATTTATTTGTGCACTCTGATGTTGTATAACTCTATAATCATCTGTAATATGGACGCCCGTGATAACTGAGGTATACTGGGATTATCACAGAGGGGCAAAAGGATCAGGATTTCTATTTTGGAAATCTCGGTCTGCTACAGCCCCCCCCCCCCCCCCCCCCCACTCTCGTTGCCGTTGGACCCACGCATCTACACGCGGCACTATCGTATTTGAGCATAAAATTTTGGCTTGCCTAACAAACTCCATTTTCATTTTTATTACCATTATGTAGCTACCTAAAACAACTCATTTTATCGTTTAACCATGAATAAAATTTTACCTCGAACTGCTTCTTCAAACTATTTTAATCGGTCCATATTATCATATTTTTTTCAAAATAATGCTTAGCACGTGTTTCATTAAAAAAAAGCGAGGTCCAGTTTACCACCATTTGTAACTCATATATGCTACTCCGTGTATTATTTTTATATGTGGCATTTATAAATATCATAACAATACTGGTCAATTTGTAGTTTAGAATCTGCATGGTTGATAGCAAAACTTTATGGCATCAAATCTTAGATATGTCACTATTTCTTATATGCATGTTTAGTACATCTAAACATACGAGTCTATGAAAGAACTTCTATTATGCAATTTTTGATAATCCAAACGCTAACAATTTATACCAATGTCTAACTCCAACAAACATAGGCCCTGGCCCTGTTTGGAAAAGCTAATAATTAACTTCTTTGGATCTAAATGGATTAAGCTAATATCAAGCTAATTGTTAGCTAATACCTAGCTAAAACTATCTCACTAGTTGGATAAAATCAGCTAATAGTTAGCTAGCTAATGTCATCTGTTTTTAGAAGCTAGCTAATATTAGTTATGAGCTATTAACTAGCTAACTATTACCTCCCATGTTTCTCTTATAACAGCATCTTCAAGAGATTAGCCAAATCATTTTTGTAAAGCTAAATATAGTTAGTATTAGGGGAAAAAATCTTCTCCAAGAAACTAAGTAAATGACTTTCCAAGTAGCCATGTATTCCATACCTTTCGCTCTCTATTGTTAGATAGCCTCTATCACACGCCATCCATCCTGTTCCCGTGTGCTACATTTACTATCATTAAGCCGACGAGCTTTGGCTGCCAACCAGGGTGGCCACGTCGCCCGAAACTCCCCTGTCCGTCCGATTCTCCGATCGATGGCCCGTGTTGGCTCCGTCGCTCGCTACAGCCCGCGCCCGCCCGCTACGAAGCCCTCGACGGCTCTCACCGGCCCCGACGCCCTCCTCCTCCCCGCTCTCTATCGCTCTCTCTCTCCCTCCCTCGCTCCCCGCTCGCAACGCGGCTCAGGCGACGGCATAGGATGGCCTCGGCGGTGGCCCGCCCTCCGTACGGCGGTGGTCTCCCTCCTCCTTCTCCTCCTCCTCCTCCTCCTCCACCACCACCGCCACCACGCCACTTTCTCCTCGCGATGCAATGCGGCGGCTCACGCGGCCTAGGGTTTCGCCCCTCTGTCGCCAGTCGTCTCCACGTCCGTGTCACTAGCCAGCGGACACCCTGACGCGTCGGAGGCCTCTAGCGGTGGAGGAACCTCCGTGCTGGCCATGCATGATGATGAGAAGGTCACGTCAGCAACCTCGGCAGTGGATCTAGAGCGGCCCCTCGCGGGGCCCCTCCCGGTGGCCGATCTGAGGCTAGACCACGGCGTCGACCTCGCGCAGCCAAAGGAAGCGGTGGATCTGCACTGAGCAGCTAGATCCAACATGAGCCCTCCCCGTCTCCACCGCGCGCTTGCTGCGATCGGTCCACGCCGGCGGCGCCAATCCTCCTCCTCCTCCTCCTCCTTTGCCCTCCCTCCCCTTACTCTCCCTCTCTCCCCTTCCCTCCCGAGGCGGCGGTGAGCATGAGGGAACGCCCCCCTGGCCGCCGCGTCGATGTGGGTGGGGCCCGGTCGCGTCCTTCCTCTCCCCCATCCTCCGCACGACCTCCTCAATGCCTCCTCTAGTCGGGGAGCGTGAGCTCCTTTGCTCGGCGAAACCCTAAGTACGGCCCAAACCCTAAACTGTAGTGTGCGCTCTCTCCCCTCCTCCCTCCCCTTCCCTAAACTCCCTCTCCTCTATGTGACTCTCGGTGTAAGCTACTAGAACTACAATTCAGATTTTCTTGTATAGCAAATGAGACCTCATATTTATTTGCATGACTTTTTTTTGCCCTCAAGTCCTACAAGAAAACCACAGCATACCCACCAAAGTTGTACAAAGCATGAACCTTCTTGTCAAACATAAAAGAAAAGAGCAATCTATATACGTGTCAGAATCGAACAATAATTCGATTAGTTCACTGATATGCATATTCTTTGTTTATGCCTTTTAGGTCATATAAATAATCAGTACAATACCTGCTTCTGGATGTTGGTGAAGTCTACAAAAAGTGAACAAGAGCTTCAGCTAGCTTTGAAGGTAGTACAAATTTTCTTGAGTTGGTGACCTTTCTATCACAATGGTATAAATGTTTTAGTTCAAGTTTTGTTTTTCTACGGAACATTTGCAAAGGACAAGAATGAGCTGCTTGCTCAACAATTCCAAATAAACTATGATGATGAACCGGCTATGTTCCGCAAAGGATGTAGTGTTTACCGAGAAAAGGTGATGCTGCAAATGTTATCAGTCATGCAAGACAACATCTTTCTTATAATGTATTGCGTATAGCTGTAGGTAGAAACACTTGTGAAGATTGATGACTATGGGGAACCCATAAAAAGACCAAGATTGCAAGTTGCAGCTACGCATGTTGATATCATAGGGCCTGAGTTTTGGGAAAACCATCAACACATTCTTCGAGAAGGTCGGTGTCGGTGTTTCACACAAGCACCGGCAAGTAAATTTATAGTGATGCGTATTAGGCCCAGATAGTGTGCTAAAGGACACAAGATTTATACTGGTTCGGGCCGAATGTCCCTACGTCCAGTCTGTTGCTGCTCGTGTTATTAGCACCGAAAAACGGTTCGTAGTAGGGGGTACAAACGGTCGAGAGAGGGACTAGTCCTAAGTCTCTGATGGAAGGGTCGAAAGGATGCCAAGAGCTTGGTAGTAGCTTGACTGTGTGTGATGTATGTTGTGTTGTCAAGAGTCGGTCCCTTTGTTGGAGGAAGCACATCCCCTTTTATAGATGAAGGGGATAGCTTTACAAGTGAGAGGGCAAGGGTGCGTACGCTACCTAGCCGTGTTGTTCACGTCTACCAAGCCTTGTTGTCTATTCCGGCGGGTGTGAGAGGATGATAAGCGCCAACAATACTATCGATGTCACTGTCGAATGTCAGGATGGCTACAGAGTTCTACCCCGCGCAGGGTATGGACTCTGGTATAGTGGTTTTGACTTATGAGCCTTGCCTAGCCTTGCTCCGCACGCCTTCTGGTTCCTATGAGTCCTTGTCGGAGGGACGCGGGGTCGGCGTCCGAGGTAGTGCTGTGGGCAAGGCCTTTTGATCGGAGAGGGCGTCCGAAGGCTGAAGCGAGTGCTCTGATCTGGTGGACCCAAGGGGTCGCGAAGCGGGCGCCGCGCCCTTGGGACCATAACATGGTGACAGCACATCCATCACCTATGGAGGTCACGAGTCCTTTCCTGGAGCGTAGTGGTTGTCGTATGTCTACGTTGGGTTCCATGTCCGAGGGCCGAAAGGAGGTGCCTATAACTCTGTAGTGCGAAGAACATGCACCTGCAACACTATTCAGGCTCTGCTATGCCTAGAAGGGTCTAAAGCACCCATCCCATTGTTCCCTGGCAGTACTTTTCCTACCAGGGTGCAAGGTATGGTCCTTGAAGCCACGGTTGACCCGAACGTCTTTGTCGAGCTCTGTACCTATCATCATGAGGGGGTGGAAAGAGGTTGACAGGCGAGATGAAGCTGGTCCTTAGATATCGGACGAGGCGAAGTATATCCCTAAGCCCTCGAGCGAGGATGAAACTGGCCCTTATCCCTCGAGAGAGACCGAGCCTAGCCCTCGGGGGTCGGGCGAGGCGGAATCTATCCCTAAGCCCTCGGGCGAGGCGGAGCTGGCCCTTTTCCCTCGGGAGAGACCGAGCCTAGCCCTCAGGGTTCGGGCGAGGCAGAGTTGGCCTAAGAGCATCGGACGAGGCGGAGCCTAGCCCTTAGCCCTCGGGCGAGGCGGAGCTGGCCCGAGGGTGTCGGGCGAGGTGGAACCAAACTCCCATCATTTGGGCAAGGAAAGCAGCGGCGTCCATGTCTGTCTAGGAGTTTTTTAATGTTCGATGGTTATTGGTTCCACCTCCTAGAGTACCCCGGTGTTAGGTCCTCGACAGTAGCCCCTGAACCCCTAGGTGATTCGGACAGAATCATTCGGGGGTGTCTTTGATTTCGTTGGAGTTAATTTGCCAGAGGGTGCGCGTAAGCGCACCCGATGGGTGTAGCCCCCGAGCCCCTAGGTGTTTTGAGTAGAGTCGCCTGGGGGGTAGTATCGGACCCTTCGTGGGTAAGGCTAAAAGACTTGGTTTTTCATCGATGGGATATTTCAGTCAGTGCCGGCCTGGCTGGGACCTGACTGTGGATCGCGGCCCTGGTGACGCTTGCGTCCTTGAGTCTTAGTAGTTTGTGGGCCTATCCCTCGTTGGGATGGGCCTTTGGCTTCGGGACCCTAAGTGGGCCAGAGGAAAAAAGCTCTACGACTCATGTCCCCTTGATGGAGAAAGAGTCCCGGTCCGCCGGGGGAAGGCAAACCATTCGGTGTGATTTTTCGGGAAGGTATAGGGATCGTGTGCGCGTATCCCATGAGGGTGACACGGCGGTGCGCATGGTAGGCTCAGAGATCGAGGTGGATGGTTGCCCTTCTCGCATCCGTCGCCCCTATAAGACCATGGGGTTCACCCCTAGGGTTCCGCATTTTGCCTCCTCGCCTTCATGTCCTTAGCCTCCACCGTCAATCGCCTGTGTCTCTCGCACCCCATACTGCCTCCGCTGTCAAACTCGCTGCTGCCTTCTTCCCTGTGCTGCTCCTACCGTCGCAATGGACCCGGGGTACAAATCCAATATCTCCCGTCAGCGCTTAGAGGGCCTCATCCGCCGAGGCCTCCTTCGCTCATTGATCGCCGCCATGGAGTGGTGGCTTCCCGGTGAAGAGGGGGAACTAGAGCCACCCGAAGGGTATGTCATTTCTTTCACCCACTTCCATGAGCGAGGATTTGCCACGCCCGCCCACCAGTTCCTTCGGGGACTGATGGACTACTATTAGGTGGAGCTTCAACACCTTTCCCTCAACAAGATTTAGCACATTGCGGCGTTTGTCACCTTATGCAAGGGGTTCTTGGGGATAGATCCCACTTTGACCTATGGCGATACCTCTTTGACGTTAATCTCATGAAGAGGCGGGTCGGGAAGCAAGATCTGCACGCGCGGTGGGGTGTGCCAGCATCCACCTCCACAGCACCCGGGCGGGGGCGTATCTGTTGATGCGTCTGACCACCTCCAATAAGGGGTGGCATTCACAATGGTTCTACGTTAAGAACGCCGCCGTCGCTCCCTTGCCAGCCTTTACTGGGTGCTACATCTTGGAGGCCCCGGAGTCATGGGGATGGGGCGTTAAGGCCAAGGAAAAGAAGAATCTCAATGGCCTTCTTGCTGCCCTCCGAACCCTAAAGGAGAGGGGTGTGAAGGGGCCGGGGATTATTGGTGCCTACCACATGAGGAGGGTTGTGCCGTTGATGGTGCGCGCGCTTCCCCTGTATCAGATGGTGCCTAAAGCGTCATTTGAAGGGACAACGCTTGGCAATAACGCGCTCCCTCCTTCCGAGGTGGCACAGCATATTAAGGAGGCGATGGATCCCATGAAGGACTCTGTTGGCGCCGTCCTCGACTTTGTGTACCCGGTGCCAGGACATCCCCCAATGCGGCCGGAGCCAGGATTTGTTGATTTTGTAAGTTTTCTTTTCCCTTCCTCCTCCTTTCACTTGAAGTTTTCGATCCTCTGACGCTAACCGTGGGATTAGGGTGACTTGGTGAATGAGGACTCGCCGTCCCTGTAGGGACCCCTTCCATTCCACGTGGAGGGAAGTGAGCCCGCGAGGACAGTAGAGCCGGGCCTACCTCTGGGTCCGACGGGAGCCGGAGGATCCACCGTCACCCGTAGGGTGCCGGCGGTGGATCGGTGGATGGGAGGGGATGGATCCAAGGCCGTTCCTAAGGTACTGTCGGAGGGGGTGGCTCCGATGCCGTGGCCCATGAGCTAATGGAGGGGGACGGCTCTGGCGCTGTGCCCCATGAGCCGATGGAGAGGAGTGGCTCTGGTGTCGTGCCCCCGGAGGTAAGAGAGATGAGCCCCCCTACGTCGGAGCAGGGGGCAGGCTTGAAACGGTCCTGCCCACATGAATTGGAGCAGGGGTCCGAGGGTTCATCCCCGAAACGTACCCATCGACTGAAAGCTTCAGAGTACGTCGCCGATTCCCCTCGTTCTCCTCCTTTATTTTTTCGTTCCAACCTTATGCTCTTTTTTCGTTTTGCAGATTCTTGCGACGAGGCCGCCCTTTGGGACCAGCGCCTAGAAAGAGCCTTGCCCTTTAGGAGAGACAGATCATGCTGCCCGGTGTCACCCCTGTTCTGGGCAGGAGTGACGCTGCTGTTGCGGCCTCGTTGGCTGGTCCAGTGGCGTCCGCGATGGCGCCCATGCCCTTGGTGGTCGTCGAGCAGGCAGCCACGACCGTGACAAGCCGGGAGTAGCCGGATGCGGCCACGGTGGCGTCCGAGGGGGTGGCACATTCCGTGCCCTCGGCGGCCCATGTTACGGTCCTAGACGTGGGCTAGGCGGAGTCGGATGCCGCCGTGGTGGTGTCTGATGGAGTGGCGCAGTTCGCGCCGCCAGGGGCCCAGCCGAAGGTGGCCGTGACTACGACAAGCCTAGTGGGGTCAGATATTGTCGTGGTGGCATCCGAGGGGGTGGTGCAATCCGCGCCACCAGCAGTCCAGGCCGTGGCGCCCGGGGCAGGCCGGATGGAGGAGGACATGGTCGGAGGGTCTTCGGTCGTCATGACGGTGGTGGGGAGGACCCGAAGGGAGCCACCTTTGGCCCTTTTGTTGGGAGGCAACCGCTCTCCCACAAGGGGAGAGCTGCCGCTCTAGTGGATGGCCATCGAGGACCCATCATTGGCTCTGTTCTCGCTTGATGATGCTGCGGAGAGCCTAGAGCGGGAGAACCTAGACATCGGGTTCTCGGCTGCGCTGAATGCCTTGAATGAGGCCACTGGTGCCTTGTGCGAAATCCTCGCTCCTTCTAGCCGGGTATCCGCTTGATCTTCTTGCTTGTTTTCTTCTTTCTTCACATATTTTTTCGTGTCTTCTGATTCTAGTCTTTTTTTTCAGAACATTGTTGCTCGTAGCCGAGACAAGTCCTGGTTCCTTCGTGAGCAAAAGGGAGTGGAGTGGGACCATCTTACCGAGGAGGCCAGGCTTGCGAGGAGATGTAGGCAGCAGCAACTCGCTGCCGCACTAGCAGTAGGAGGACGAGGCGCGTCGAGATGCAGAGGAGGCTCATGGAATGTTTGAGGATCTATCGGCGAGGGTGAAGCTAGACGAGGAGGAAACCGCCAGGCTTCAAAAGGAGCGGGACGAGCTACTACCAGAAGGACGCCGCAGCTAGTGAGTGGTGCCGACGAGCTCCTGGCGGAGCTGGAGACGGAGCGAGATCTCTAAGCTTAAGGCTGAGGAGAGGTCCGTGGCGTTGTAGCAGAGGGCAGACCGGGCCATCCGAGAGCACGAATGAGGTGCGTGGGGTGGCCAACTCCCTCCGGGTGGATCTTGGGGATGCGGTGGTCGAACGTCCTGAAGGTTGGATGTTGAGAATGTTGTTACCAAGGTTGGAGAGAAGGAGCTTGCCGAGGTCGTGTGAGGGATCTCCGGGTCGAAAGCAACGAGCACGACCTTCTACAAACTGTCATCGGGTGTGGTTTACCGATGCCCTAGAGGTGGCACAGCCAGAAGGATCCAGCTCGCTTGCAGCTCATGCTACAGGAATCACGGCGTGGTAGGCCAACTTGAGGAGGACGCCTTCCATGCCGGGATCACCCAAGCCTTTTGCTGTCGCCCATTCCCATTACAATCAAGAGATCAACCTGAAGGTAATGAGTCATGGTTTTGCGCCCTATTTATGATGGACGATGAGCTGGACAAGATGGAAAAGGCAGTGGCTCCCTCGCGCGGAACCTGGCGGGACTAGCTAAAACAAGAGGTTCTCCCTTCACGGAAGTAGTTAGCTTGATAAACACTTATTGTAATATGTGAACAAGTGTCAGTATTTTTGTGTCCTGGAAACGGGTTTTATAATTTTCGTTTTGTTTGTTTAATCTTACCTTCTTCTCTTTTTGTGATGAAAAGATTTCGACAATCGACCCTTTCATTTGTTAAGACCATAGGGCCCAAAGTTTTGTGGAGGAAAATTTTTAGTGTGCTGGTGAGCAAAATTACCGTAGCTATCAGGGCGTGGGCTCACGCGGGTGACCCGGGTTCGATCCCCGGCAACGATGCCATCTTACCAGTCTGTTCCCCCGAATCTTGCCGCCAGTCTTGATGCAAGGAGGAGATCTAATGTAATGTTTTTCGAAAAAAGAAAGGAGGTACCCATACCTTTATCAGCCCCCGAGTGAGATTCGTCCCCTTGCGGTGCTGGGGTCGGATGTTTTGGAGACCGGAGCGAGGAGGCGATCTTATGTTTGTATTTACTCGTCCTCTTACCTAGGACTTTGATTGATCGCTGCATGACCATGTGCTATGAGCTTGTTAATAGGGATGTTCGGATGGAATCTGATCCTGTTTGCTTCATGGCGGGGTCGACGAAGCCTCAGGGGCGTTCTGTTACTCCTTTGCCCGCCTTCCAACAGATTCCCCCTCATGGGGTTTTTTATGGGCGTCGGCTAGAGGCTGGATTGAACAAGAAGGTAGAGATGACCCTATTCGCCTTAATGTGGGTCAGCAAAGGCTGTTGAGGCTCATCTGTGTTTTCTCCCCTGGCTCTTGTTGACGCGAGGCGGCCCCGGACCCTTTGCTGGTCAGCCTTGAACCTCGGTCTCTCGATCTTGGATCGAGCGGCTCGAACCCCTGAGCCCTTTAGGGTCTTGTTAGGGGTTGGCGTGTTTTCGTGTGCTACCCCATCCTTGGTTTCTGTGACCAGAGGGGCCGAGTCGACGACACTTGCCTTGATGGCTCAAGTGTCACGCTCAATGAGCTCGCTAACGGGTATGTTCGTGTGGAATCCGGATCCATCATTCGCTGACAGGGTCGGCAGAGCCCTCATGTGGCATTCCATTACTTCTTAACCTGCCTCCTGGCAGATGCCGAGCCGTTTGCTGGGCTCAGGTGGCCCGTTGGCCTCTGCTGTCGAAGATTCTGTGGGTCTGGCTCGAGGTTAGAATTGAACGAGAAAGGTCGAAATGTCCCTATCCGTTTTTAAACGGGGTCGGGCAGGCCAGGGGCTCATTTCGGTTTTCCTCCCCTGGCTCTATTTGACACGAGGCGGCCTGAGCCTTCGTGGGCCGACCTTCGAACCTCGGTCAGGCGTCACTCATATTGAAGAAGCGGCTACCGCTTCGTGACGCGACCGAAGCGTTGGGATGCAACAATTTGCATATGCAATGTTTGGACGTATGAATTTAACATATAGTTTAATCGAAATGAAAGCGGGGGTCGATAACGTTACCTTGGTGGTATAAGCCATGGGAAGTTCCTACCAGACATGTCTGAGCCAGGTTCGGGTCCGACGTTTTCGACGAGCCCGGTGTAACCTGCATAAGTATCGCTACTTTTGTTTTTGTGATTGATTTTAAGCGATCTGCCAGCTTTCCCCTGAAGGGGGCTCTACGGTGGACCCCTCCAAACTCCTTCAGGAAGAAGGAGGGAGCTAAGGCTAGTATATGAGGAACTATGAACATGTGATTATGCTGGTGAACAAAAACACTGTAGTCGTAGGGTCTGTTGGTTTGCCCAGTTGTTTTCATGTTTTGTTCCCATACGTCATGCTTCTGGGTTTTTTAACAAAGGAGGGGTCAGGCTAAGAGGGTGTTTTAACAAACAGGCACCCTTGGTAGCCCCGAGCGATGTTCGTGCCTCTACCATTGTGGGGTCGGAAGCTCGTAAAGAATTCAACACTCAAAGTAAGTAAACAGGGTGCTTATCTTTCAATTGGTCGTTTATTGGTGGTTTTGCCTAGGCCGCCCATCAACTCAGGAGGCCTGCTGGCTCCCCTTGGAGGGAGGTTCGTCATTGGGTCGTTCCATGGTCCTGCCTGGGGAAGCGGAGAGTCGCCTACAGGTGAGCGTGCCCGTTCTCACTTCTGGGCATTAGTGGTGGGCCATGCCCGAGTGATGTTCTAGCTTACCAGGCGGCGGCCCATCGACCAGAGCGCGTCTCGTCATTTTCCGGCGCATTCCCTCGGATTTCTATCAGCATTGATTTCGCATTTGCATTGAATAGGGGAATGCAGAATGTTTTTTGTCCGAACCTTTCACCTTTCCTTAGCTGCTAAGCCCCCTCTTTAAATAGGGGGGGGAAGTTCTCACCCCACCTCCCCGCCAGCCTCTGAGCCACCACCTCTTTTTCTTTCTTCTCACCGATGCCCTGGGGTTGGCACCTCTGCCATCATATCCCTTTCCACGTCGATTTCCATCGGCCACGCCTATCACCGACTAGGTCCCATGCATCCAACGTGTGCGAAGACGAGTCGAGAACTAGGCATGCGCGCTAGGAAACCCAACTCGAGTATTACTGTTACTGGACCGGAGTCAGTCAATTAGTTCTTTTATCAGGCTCGTGCGGCCCAGCATGTACTTTTATTTGCTCTTCAAACCAAGTGGCTTATATGCTTGTAACACAGAACAGGAAACCTACCTTGGAATTGAACCTATGACCGAACCGACAGCTCGGCGGCAGCTGTGGCGAGCTCGACTTCTCACCTGTCCCAAAATAGAATCACCTACCTTATCGTGGGATCATTGGAGTGGGAGTGTCACACCTAGTGCCCAATGGTGGATCCAGGACAAAAAAAAAATGATCTATGACCAGTGGTGGATCTAGAAAAATAGATTAGGAGGGGCTTATCCCTTATCTTTCAGTGCTACCCCTTTCTTCCAAGCTTCAATAGGTGCAAATTCGTAGGAGGGGCTCCATGGTCCGAGCAGGCGGTAGCGGGGCTCGAGCCCATCCCGCCGCGGTGCTGGATCTGCCCCTGTCCATGGTGAACTTTGGACTGCTAGTTTTTTCATGAAGCTATTGTATAGAATATAAAAGATAATAAATAGCATGAAAAAATAACGATATACTTATATATATATATACTTATATATATATATATATATATATAATATATATATAATATAATAATATATATATATATCA
The DNA here is from genome assembly GCF_019320115.1 of Miscanthus floridulus. Classification (NCBI taxonomy): domain Eukaryota; kingdom Viridiplantae; phylum Streptophyta; class Magnoliopsida; order Poales; family Poaceae; genus Miscanthus; species Miscanthus floridulus. The sequence continues at coordinate 94,364,175 of NC_089590.1, read as the reverse complement.
CAATCTCTAGCTGCAACTTCTATTGTTTCTTCAGGTGCAGCAGCAGTACCTGTGCCTGTAGCTGCAACTTCAATTGTTTCTTCAGGTGCTGCAGTATTTGTACCCGTACTTGGACCAGAAACGTTGCTAAAGTATCTCTTTAATCCTACAACTATCAATTAAAGAATTCAGTAAATCAATTGCTCAACTATAAGCCAATCAAATTCGCAATAGATTGAATCAATTTAACTTTGCCTTTTTTTTTTGAGTCTTTTACTTGTATGTCATTAAAAAAGATGGTCTAATTGTCTATGTCCCTAAAAAGTTCGATCTATCGTCAGTGTCCAAGCTCGAAAAACTTTTCTCTCTCACGCCATTCTGTCTATTTGCAGCACTAACGGTGTGAAATGTGGGTGGCAAAGGACTTGAATGCCCCTGGAACTTTTGTTTCTCATGTGCCACTGCCTGCTGGGTGGCAACCTGATGGCTTTTGGCGCTAACAAGGTTGGCCTTGGCGCCAACTTGCCCTGCTCTATATATAGCCACCCCCTCCCTTCCATTCCCACTCACCTCTCTGTCCACTCAATCCCTGGACCTCCATCCTATCCTAGCTGCAAAGCCTCACCATTTCCAGCAATAGCAATACCGCGCGGAGAGAGAATTCCATTCCATCCCAAACAAGTTTTCACCAATGCAATGCATGTTAAGTAGTGATGAGCCCCCCAAGCCAAGTTTGGAACAATCCGGCCGTCATCTATCTTATATTTTTTTATATACAGTATGATATATCGATGATATATATACATCTATATTGCTATCTAGCTCTCTCCATCTCATCTCACCATCCATCGGCGTTCCAGAGCTAGCTGATCGATCCGATCCAGCATACAGACGACACAAGCAAAGCAGTTAGCCATCTGCTATCACACTAGCTAGGCCTGATCCTTCCTTCTTGCAGCTGATCGATAACAATAAGAGAATCCATGGCCACCGCCGGCAGCAAGCAATGCAGCAGCAGCTGATCAGGAGTTCGACCCGAGGTACGAGTGGCAGGAGAAACGCCACCAGCTTCATCCTCCGCATCCACCTCTCAGGTACTGCACGCTAATGCTAATGGCCGCCCTGCCCCTCCTGGTGCACAGTTCCTTAGCTGCATGCACACCCATTGCATGACTCCTGTGTTTAATTTCTTGCCTGTAAAAAGGCTTCAGGAAACAAGATTTCAGGGTGCAGTCGACGGCGCCGGCCGCCTCACCGTCCGCGGCCAGCGCTCCGACGCCGCCGCCAACCCCAGGCACTCCCGCTTCAGCAAGGTCTTCCAGCTGCCCTCGACCTCCAACCTCGACGACATTGCCGGACGCTTCGAAGCCGGAGTCCTCACGCTCACCGTGCCCAAGCGCCTGCCTGCGTCGCAGCAGCAGCAGGTCCAAGATCTGGCAGCGGCCAAGCAGCAGGCAAAGGCGCCAACCGGCCGGGGACGCCAAGCTGACGCCGACGCAGGACCAGCGCAAGGGAAAGGAAGACGAGGACGCCAAGAAGCCCAAGGACGACGCCATTCCCAAGCCCAAGGCCAAGGACGAGGATGCTTACCACCAAGAAGCCCGCTGCCGAGCAGCAGGTGGTGGACGCCAAGAGCGGCAAACCGGAGCCAGAGCAGCAAGCACAAGGCGGCGGCGCCACCACCACCGGCCGTGAGGAAGGAGGAAGGCAAGCCCAAACCCGGCGCCGCTGCAGCTGCACCGGCACCGGCAGCGGCAACCGACACAGCGTCAACACGGCCTCCACCTCTAATTCCAACGGCGAAGGGGCAACTGAGGTCATTTGCCACAGCAGACTCCACTCGTCAGGACAGCCAAACGGCGCAAATCAAACAGAAGGTGGACAGAATGGCGTGAGAGAGAAAAGTTTTTCAAGCTTGGACACTGACGATAGATCGAACTTTTTAGAGACATATACGATTAGACCATCTTTTTTAATGAGATACAAGTAAAAGACTCTTCTTTTTTCCCCTTTGTGTTGCTGCCGCACCAGAATTTTGCATCGCTGAACCTGAACGCCTGAACTTGACAGCAGCAGCAGCAGAGCAACGCAGCAGCGACCGTCGGCCAGCAGTGCGGTACGGGCGTGCGGCGATGCCCACGGATGGAGTAGGCGTACCATCGGATGGAGATTAGAGAAACTGAAACGACACGGCGACGCCCACGGGCGGAACTAGACGCACGCAGAGCCTTTTCGCATTCTACATGGGCTTCATGCGGATGGACCGATGGAGCATACAGCCCAATGAACAGGCCCAAGCACAGTATGCTCTTCGGTCGCCGCCGGCCATGGCTGAGGACCGAGGGAGTGGGGTGGGTGGTGTTCTCGCCGGCGGGGAGGTCTGGCGGCCGCCAGTCCTCGCCAGATTGGTGGATCCGCCCCTGCTAGTACCAGAGCCTCGATCCTGGTGTTCCATTCATACTAAAGCTCAGTTCGGCCAAATCCATCACCCTTCTGAGTGAGAGTAACCAAGGCGATCTTCGACCTAAAGGATTTCATGCGGGGCATGAGGGCGTCGAAGGAGGAGTTCGGCTCCTGGAAGCGTTGCGTCGATGGCAAGGTCTCCAATCTCGAGCATGTGGTGTTGCATCTCGGCCATCAAGTTGAACAACTCGTCGCCGAGTTCCCTAAGCGTCGTGTTCCTACGAGTTCTGACGGCCTCAAGCACCCTGAGCCAGATTCGGATGGACCAATAACGATTCCAGTAAACCGCCATACCGGCCACCCTCTCTGAAAACAGGAGCCATACCGGCACTCTTTCTTGGGTCGGAGGGAATAATGGAGTATAAACCAACATGCTGCGTCAGTCTCACGAACAAAATCACTAATCAAGATAACTAGCCTACCTCAGGGACACCGAATAAAGAGACGATCTGGAGGACGAATATGCATGTATTGGGAAAAATGATCAGAACAAAACAAACATTGATCAACGGTTAACATTTCAGTCAAGGTCAGTCTTTTGACAAGTTGGCATTCACAGCGCACACGGATGCATTCACTGTTGCATGACGAGGCAGGCAACCAAAAAAAAAATTCCAAGTGGCCCTGGTCCGTCTATATTTTCATTTGGACTATTCTTTTGTCTAAGTGTTTTTTAGGAACGGAGGGTGGTGTGCGGCGACTGTGCGAGTAGCTGTTGTAGTCGGCCCAAAGCCTTGGCTGAGGATGTGCAAATCACTCCGCCGACCGAAAACAACTTTTCGTATCTCGTGGGCCTAGCTCGCGCCGACCGAAACAGCTTGAGGTCGGTGGCCTTGCCAACTTGACTCACTGGACCACGCCAGGCAACCCCATCCAACCCCAGGCCACCAAAAATAGACGCCTGGGATTGGCTGCCAGGGCAGATAGCTTCCGAGGGTCCAACCCAAACAGGCATAGTTGCATACAGCAGTCAGTGTCCTCATCAAGGGCCATGTGATTGAACAGGAGAAATCACTCCATCAAGGGTTCATTAATAGCCTAAAACCGAAGAGAATATCATCAATGAGGAACACAGATGTACAGGTTAGGCATTTCTAGACTTACAATGAGATGGCACACTCCACTCGGAAACAAGGGGAAAAAACTAATGTCTTTGAATAGCCACAATAGGTGAGAAATGGGCAGGGCAATAGGCATTGCTACCAAAATGAATCCTCAATGGTTGGATCACATCAGGTGTTAGAGATCACTTGAACTGATTTCAACACCACATTACTGTAGAACAGACGATCACTTGCGTGGTCCTCCTCTTTTTCCTCCTCTCTTTCCACCACGGCTGCCTGAGGTTCCGGCTTTCTGAGCAGGACTCTCAGTTTTCTTAGGGCGGCCTCTGCCCCTTCCAGATGGCTTTGCCTCAGGGGTTGCCTTTTTGGCTCCCCTGCCTCTCCCTCTAGAGGGTTTGCGGCCACGCCTACCCTTTGGCTCTTCTATATCACCATTTTCATCATCTCCACTTTCATCATCATCATCATCCTCATCCTCTTCAGATTCAGAAACATCCTTAGTTTTCTTGCGCTTGTTGGCACGTGAATTGGTGCTGGCAGACGCCTTCTTGGTTACTTGCACCTCCACCTTCTCTACTGCAGTGGTGAATTCAAAACCATCAATAAGATATGAGAATCAGCAAAATGTAAAGTCAATTATAGTTGTGAAGCAAATTTGAATGGCAAGCCAACTCAATTTTGGTTGTCAACTCAAAAGATGCTTTAGAAGATAGTATAACATAAACCAACGTATTTTCATTGTTTTCTACAAATGATGGTTCAAATCCCTAGTGTTTATTCTGCAGAACGCACAACACAGTTCAACAAAAGTAAATAACCAGCAAGACTGCATGTTCATTTTTGTAGTAATTTAGGATCATGGGGCCTCATGATGAATGGGTTGACCCAGCCCAGCACAAATGTACTCAGAATACATGCAGGGTGAATGTTCAGCTAAGGCCTAATAAAGTGATTTCATTTGCATGCAGGAAAAAGCATGGAAGATTTAAGTGTCTGCTTCCAGAATCAAATCGTGCCATTCCGAAACAAAAACATAAGGGAATACAAACCTTCAGCTGAGGTATCGCCATCATAAATTTCCAGCTGAGCAACAAAAGAAAAATGTATTAAAATATGATGATTAAAACATGTCCACCAAACAACGGAAAGAATGAAAAGGCTAACAGCACATTGATATTTCAAGGCAATAAAACAGGTGGTAGATGTTAAACATGTAAATATAAATCCAAGTCAATTGAGAGAACGTTTGGATAAGTTCTTTGTTCAATTGCGACCTAGTTATATCCCCTTAATCCCTTATTTATCATTCCATCAGTTGCCTTTGTCTGCATGTATCACTAAACATTATTATTCAATTGCAGAGCAGAAAATAAATCTACAAGATTAGATTTATCCAATGGAAGACCCGTTCCTTTTGCTTATCTCATATGATATAAAGCATTCGACTGAATGTTTAACCTAATATTAATTAATTAATCGAAGCATCCATGCACCAAAGTGTCATTAAATTACCTGATCAAGTCGATCACCAACATTTGCTCTGTCCACAACAATCAGAGACAGTCCAAATCCACAGCCGACACTGGAGTGTTCTCAAGTTAATAGACCAACCTTAAAAGGGATGGAATGCAAACAGACATGTATTGGTTTAATGTAATTACCTTGTAACATGCATGCCCTCAAGAATGTCAACCTTTTTGGGATTTGCTGATGATCTATATTACAAATATATGGTACAGCAATGGCCAGTGAGACAGTCTATTAAGTACTGTATAATGAACATATTCTAATATTTTTATATATACATACTTCTGACCGTTAGGCCCATAACCAAGCTCTCCATTCTGGGCAAGACCCCAGCTTATGCATGAATCATCAGCACCAACAACGTGGTGCATGTTACCAGAAGCCATGCAGCGAATATTCCAACCACTGAAGTAAATAAATTGACAGTATAAGCAGAAAACCAAGCATAATAATGCTACATCATGAAGTTAACTATGACAAATAACTAAAAAACAAAAGCATATTACAAGAACAATAACAATAAAGTATGGTAGATTATGGTATTCTGCATTATTGTGACAAGTGTGTGGGGAACCTTAAATCCATCACAGGTTTCGGGTACATCCAATCATCGCCTGTATTCTTCATCTTTCCCCACATATACAACTGTCCACCACCTAGAAATCAAACCGACCAGAAATTAATACAATGATGTCAATTATGGGTTTTGCAATACAATCAGGAGGTTCTTAGCAGCTCAAAACTATAATAATTCTTTTCAGTCAATGAATTGCAGCAGTATGTGAAATAAAAATTATTTAATTATAGACCAGGTTACTTCAAGGGTAATGCCAGATGCCTCATGGTGAAATTGACGCCTAAAAACCAGACCAAAGCAAAAACATCGTAACTGAACAAACAAATATATATGCCTCATTGCCTTGCATAGTTCGAAAGGGCTATTCACCCTATGTAGTGATAAAGCATAAAGTCATTTGACTAGTATTTTGTCACCAGATTCAATAGGTTGGCAATAAATAGCTTAGCTGGCAAACAATCTGATAAGAATTCACTTCTAAAGAAATACAAGAGGGTTAACTTGCAGCTGCTGTAATGTGTATGTTTTGAAGCTGCTTAAGAAGAGCAAGCATAAAACAATGGTAAGATACTTTTTAGTAAGGCTCTATCTCCCTATTTTCTCAATTAGTTTTTTTTATTTAATACAACATCAATAACAACAAAGCTTTTTAGTCTAAAGCAGGTTCAGGTAGATTAGAACTGAAGCCCAACATGAGACAGCACCAAAAAGGGAAAGGAAAGAAAAACCAGCTACATATATACATACATTTGGGAATCTAAAGACTATTTGCCATCCAGGTACGTGGATAGCTGGCTAAAACGCCTTTTTTTGTTATCTAGAAAGCAACAACATCTAAATGGGCTGCAACACGGTTTAGAAGCAGCAGAGCAAACAAAACCTAACTCTTCAACCACATCTAGATCTCTTCGTCTGTAGCATCCAGTGTCAATTATCAAAGTAACTGTACAAGAAGAGGCTTACAGGTAATATGCAAAAAAAATGCTTGCATGCTTTGCCTTAATGAAGTAATGTGACGTCTAATGTGGGAGCAGCAGCATCAAGATGAGCACTTACATGAATGTTGGGTAAAAATTCGGGTTTAAGCAAATGCATGCACGGTCTAAAGTACAGGGAAGATACCAACAGATGATACAAGGAAAATGTTAAGTTTACTAGCACTTATCCTTTATGATAGTTCATCCATGCAAACAAGCAAGATACCACAGAAACCTATTACCCCCAGTCTAAATAGCATAAGCTTAAATTAAATGACTATAAGAATGGTCTGTGCACCAGAGATAGTTGTAACATACCAGCAGTGCATGCAGAACTCGCAGAACCAGCTGAGACAATAGCATTAGGAGGCAGAACATTATGCTTCTGGAAGACTTCTACAATGCGAGGTTGCCATTCATCCTTCTGTTCTCTATGCCCCAACCTAAGTAACAAGCAAGTCATTATATGAACCTCCTTGGGTTTGGATTATCACATGGTTACAGTTGGATGCATGCCAATAATATCATACCTTCCATATCCACCAAAACCCCAGCTGTCAAAAAAAAAAAAAAAAACACCAGTAAGGGAAAATAGAAGACATTAAATCTGAAAAAAAAAACAAGTCCTGCACATATGCGGTCTTCATACAGCAAACATAGAGCGCACTCACACCTATTATTAACTATTAGTTTTGAAATTGTGTAAAACAAATGGTGAATTAAACACATACGTGTAAACAAAGCCACTGGAATCAACTGCAACTGCAACATACAAGTAAAGAAACAGGGTTGACATCAGTGTTAATCATGATGGCTAAAAAGAAGGTAGGGATGAAGAAAAACCTGTATGGTTAGTTCCACATGCAACTTTGACAACAGTTTTCCCAGAAAATGCAGCTATTGCTCTTGGGCGGGGCTGGGGATCATAGGTCAGCTTGACAGACGATTCTTTAGCATTGTACTGAAATAGCATAAATCAAATCATATTGAATTGATAGAAAATAAGAGAAAAGCCAGCATGTGTTTTAAGAGTAGCAACCAACCTCATTATCAGTTCCATGCCCAAGTTGACCATATTGGGGAAGGCCTGCTGTACTGAATAGCAAAGAAGAATAAAATACTGCATCAAAAAAACTGACAAGCAACACCCACTAACACAGCCAAAGAAGATATTAATCAAAAGAGGTTGAAGATTTCTATTTTTTAATCTCCAGCAAAGACATACAGTATAGAAGAGCCTTCCACAGATGACAACCAGACGGTAAAATCAGCCCCACAGACAGCGTTGGTTGCTTCCACAACAATACAGGGCACTGGCGATGACTCAATCTCTGCATCAATTGAAGAACCACGGTAAAATAGCAACATGTAAGATCAAAGAGGGGGGGAAATGTCCACAAGATTCTCAAGACTAATTATCAATCCTGGACAATGATAATACCATTATGCTGAAGAATATAACAAAGTTAAGTTTATCAATTGTCCCACAGATCCTGTTTGTGCTTTTGCTTGCCCCTTCTCTGTTTAACTGTAATCTGTACACTTTATTTTAATCTATCTGCAGTAGGAGACCCTGGCTCCTCCTGATTCCTCAAAAAAAAAACAGACCCTGGGGGCAAAAGGAACGTATGAAATGCCATTTCCAACAAGTACTCAAAGATAACTTCAAGTTCACATGAGATGCTACATCGAAGTACTAATGGTTTCATCAAGCAGAATAGGAAAAAAAGAAATTTGAATAAAATATCTACATGTTTGCAGAGTGTATCATGATTGTTTAAACTTGAAAAACATAACGATATGTTAGCAACAAAATGGTGTGTGTTGGCACCTCTGTGACTATTCACAGGCAATAAGAAGTGAAAGATACCAACCATTCCTTAAGGAACCCGTCCCTAACTGTCCATGCTTGTTATGGCCGAAAGAGAATGATTTCCCATCATCAGTTACAACCACTGTATGGTTTCTTCCAACACTTGCTTTGATGATTTTGTATCTGGAGGATTAACAAGTGTCTGTTAATATCTTTGAACACATAAAGAATGTTTAACGGCTTCATAACACTCATATTAGTCATACTACCTAATTAGCTCACGAGTTTACCAATGCTATAGACAGTTATTAACAATAAAGCTGCAGGTAAAGAGCTTGCTGTTGTAGGCAAATAGACTATCTTACTTTGATAGTTGAGAAACAACAGTCGGCAGGTTACGCAAAAGAGTATCCCCATGTCCTAGCTGTCCCTTCTGCTAGAAGGTATTAGTGTTAAGCAATAAATAGAACAAGTGCAACTGACTATTCAGATTTATACCTCATTGCGACCCCATGTATAACATTTGCCTTCAGCATCTAAAGCAACACAGTGGCAAGCAGCTGGGAAAAATGTTAAAACAAGTCACTAGCAAAGACTGAAAAGTATATTGAACAACTGTTGAGTTGAAATTCGGATAACTGAAACCAAATATACAACATGGTAAAGCATATAACCTTCAATATACGATTAAGATAGTACCTCAATTTATTCACCAATCAAATTAAGCAAGAGGTGACTTTCAGACAAAGGAACAGTAAATTGGTGGGCTTCCATCTCAAGCAATCTCCATACCACGCCGTTACAATTACAACCCCCAGCCCCCTCACTCACATGCCGCAATAAGTGAGGACTTTGTCCGAGTGTGCAAGCCATATCAGCCTCTCACGTCGGCACGTCACTGCCGAGCTCTCATCTGCATGCCGCCAACGAGCACTCCTGACCTCCTGCCGCCTCTGCTCCACCCTTCCACGTGCACAGAGGGAGAATAGTAAAGAGTGGCAGGTTGGCTGCAGAGGAGGCAAAACGACAAGAGGTAACGGCACTGGGCTCCAACATTTAGGGCTCCCATCACTTCCCTTCGTTTCTTCTTGTCCAAGTCGACCGACACATTTGTATTTGTTCACTCACCCCTCCCCCTCACCCCGCAGGCGCCTTTTTTGGGGGACCAAGTAACCCAGCCCAGCTCAGTCCATTTGTATCTATTTAACGCCACCGCTCCACAAAAAACATGCAGCTATTTCGATTACAGCTTTTGATGAAATTACATGATAAAAGGTAGAGGTAAGGGAGAAGTTTCAATACTGTAGTCCCTCTGCATATTTTTTCAAACTAATCTTCTCAACATTGGTGCGACTAACAGACCAAGGCTGTACTGGAAAGTTATACCAATAATGGTACTGCAGTAACCTATTTTGCCCCCATTTTCTATACTGACTTGCTAAAATCAGACAGGCCAACATTTCAGCGTGAACTCATCGAATGACCCACTCCCTGAACGAATCTAAACTCCAGAGAAGGACCACAGTCCACAGACCAACTCGACCTGCTTTCGTGTGATTGCATCTATGATCGTAAACTAATCTAAACATTTATAATCGTCAACTAGTTCCAGCACCTCCCGTCCCGCCAAAAAATTGGCGCGCACATCATCTCAAACGCAGGCAAGGACGACGGGACTCACTGCATCCAGGGGCGACGAAGCGGATATCAACGCCCACGAGCGGCCGCAACCGCGTCGGCGACACCAGGTTGCCCTGCGCCCCGCCCACCACCTTCCTGCCCATGGCGTCGAAGCTCGTCCCGCCGCAGTACAGCAGCTCCCAGCCGGAGCCGGCGCCCTTCGCCTCCGTCTTCTCGTCGCCCTCGGCGGCGGCCGCGGCCGCGGCGTCCTTCTCGGGCTCGGCGCTGGCCGACATTATCGCCGGCGGCGGCGGTGGGGCGGAGGATTTCGATCGGGAACCCTAGATTTGGTAAGAGGAAGCGGGGAGAGGAAGCAAAGCGAGGGATTTGAAACAAGCGACACTCCAGATTGAACTTTTTTCGCGAGCAGGTGGGCGCAGCGTGGATATATAGTACTGCACTGGGTTCGGCTAGTGGAGCCGGCTATTAAAAGTGGACCCGAGAGATATTTCAACGGTGCCAATCTACCAGAATGACTTGTGGGGCTGTCCTAGTAGGTGGCCCAGTTGTCAACGATTGGTTCTGTTCTCCTGCGGGCTGCCGCTACCGTTAATTCTTTCACATGGCCATGAGCCATGGTGGTACTACTTTTTTGCCTTTCTCGGGGTCTATCCCAGTTTGTTCCCTTGTGTAGACCGGCTATGGATCACATCTTCTCGAGAGCCGGCTGCCTGGTCAGCCTGATTTGTTCGGTTTGTTTTTTAAGCAGTATTTTTTATCATAATATTTTTATATGAACAGTATTTTTCAGCATGGACAGTAAATAATTCAATTAATTTTTAGAGCGTGAATGGTTGCTTTGGTGATGGGGAGCTGGGCTGATGAGATATATGCTCAAATCATGCATCATGTTGTGTTTGGTTGTCTTTGTTGTTGATTCGGTATAAAACGAGGTTATGTTTGGTTGTTTGCATGCATCAAAGTTTTGAAATTGGGATTTTGAAGTTAGGTTGGGATGGGAATAGTTTGACTTAGATTTGACCTAGCGACTATATGCTACATATATTGCAGAAAAAAATTTAAAAAGTTCGTATTTTTTTTTTGGGTTACAGAAAAATCCGGAATGTTACGGGGACTCCGAGTCTCCGTCTCATGGGTCACGTTGATGAGTCGAGAGGACGGGATATTGCTATGCAGCGACAGGTGCCAAGCCGCGCAACATTCAATATCATCGCAGTGACACGGTAAAACGGGGCCTCAGTCCTCAGAAGGTGATTGATGCATGTCCGCGTGATAGGCACGCCCTGTTTAAGAAAAAAGAACCTCTCCAAATATATAGCATGAATAATGAAAATGATAGGCTAAATTCGTACATATTCCCCATGGTTTCTCTTAGCAACAAGTTTCCAGCATCTTAAGGCTGTGTTTGTTTGGCAAGGAATGGTGACCAAGAACCTATTCCTACCAGAAATGTTTTTTTTAATTACACAGTACAACGCAGACGTTCACAACATATACGTACATTCATCCCTATGAACACACGTACGTAAAACTCTACCTCTATGAGCACCTTTGATGGACTAAGCCGACAGATCTTGAAAATCACGAAGTCACCACATGTGCCTCGCTGTCGATGGAGATCTCGCCTACCACTGAATGCATAGCGCCATTAAATTCTAGAATAATGCTAGTGTAATTTGTATAGCCAATGCAATCCTTACCAAGAACTATTCCTGGGCTGGAATGGCCATAAACGAATGAGCCCTAAAGAGACATCAAGCCCTGATATGACGCATTGTTCATGCAAAATCAAGAGTTAATTTACTTAAATACTCAGGCTTTGTTTAGTTCCTTCCGCAAAAGTTTACACCATATTTTGTAGGTGGAAATTTTTTAAAAACCTGGGAACGGTAACATCTCCAAAAGATTGGTGGAAGGTGCTCGATCTGGCCAGCCATAAATCACGGGTTATTTCCGTGCACACCACATGCTTACATGGGTGCGGTCCGTTGCCCAAATTAGTTCAGGAGGGTGGGGGTTACTCCGTGCTACCTCAACGACACGATCCTAGCTTATATAGTGGCGTCTATATATCTTCGCTCTGGCTGGTGGGCAAGACTGGTGTTAGTCGGCCTAGTTTGCGGTGGCAGTGTTCATCGTTTGACGGTGATACGTCGACGATGTTCATGTGGGGGAAAATTTATACATATAGCCGCGGTCTCGGATATGACCACGTACATGTGTGCAGGGTTCAGCTCACTAGCTTCTTTTGTGCTTTGCTTTTCTCCCCCTGCAGCTAAGGTACGGCTTCAGGCCGATTAGACGAGGGGCGTGCGGTGGTTGCCTCAGTTGACTAGACTGAGAGACTGAGGGTGCTGTGAGGGATGATGAGTGATGACTTGCTGATGATGATGAGTGGATGCGAGAATGAGATTGTGGTTTGGGACTAGAGAAGATTTATTATTACTTTTGATGCTACTTTTGCATGCGCTAAGGATGCAAACCACAATCAAACTATTAGGATCAGCCAGATCCCTTTATTTTCTACTTTCCACTAAAGCTCATCGGTGCTGATCATGGCCTGCACACATCTGGCAGTGTGCAGATTTCTTGACTTACAGTGATGTTAAGATTGGTAGTTGATTTCGTTCTATACTCAAGGATGCCTTTGGATGGGAGATCGCCAAGATTCGCTTCCACGACAAAATAACGGTGTTTTGTTTGTTGTTAGTTGTAACCAAAATATTGTAATATATTTATTTGTGCACTCTGATGTTGTATAACTCTATAATCATCTGTAATATGGACGCCCGTGATAACTGAGGTATACTGGGATTATCACAGAGGGGCAAAAGGATCAGGATTTCTATTTTGGAAATCTCGGTCTGCTACAGCCCCCCCCCCCCCCCCCCCCCCCACTCTCGTTGCCGTTGGACCCACGCATCTACACGCGGCACTATCGTATTTGAGCATAAAATTTTGGCTTGCCTAACAAACTCCATTTTCATTTTTATTACCATTATGTAGCTACCTAAAACAACTCATTTTATCGTTTAACCATGAATAAAATTTTACCTCGAACTGCTTCTTCAAACTATTTTAATCGGTCCATATTATCATATTTTTTTCAAAATAAGTGCTTAGCACGTGTTTCATTAAAAAAAAGCGAGGTCCAGTTTACCACCATTTGTAACTCATATATGCTACTCCGTGTATTATTTTTATATGTGGCATTTATAAATATCATAACAATACTGGTCAATTTGTAGTTTAGAATCTGCATGGTTGATAGCAAAACTTTATGGCATCAAATCTCAGATATGTCACTATTTCTTATATGCATGTTTAGTACATCTAAACATACGAGTCTATGAAAGAACTTCTATTATGCAATTTTTGATAATCCAAACGCTAACAATTTATACCAATGTCTAACTCCAACAAACATAGGCCCTGGCCCTGTTTGGAAAAGCTAATAATTAACTTCTTTGGATCTAAATGGATTAAGCTAATATCAAGCTAATTGTTAGCTAATACCTAGCTAAAACTATCTCACTAGTTGGATAAAATCAGCTAATAGTTAGCTAGCTAATGTCATCTGTTTTTAGAAGCTAGCTAATATTAGTTATGAGCTATTAACTAGCTAACTATTACCTCCCATGTTTCTCTTATAACAGCATCTTCAAGAGATTAGCCAAATCATTTTTGTAAAGCTAAATATAGTTAGTATTAGGGGAAAAAATCTTCTCCAAGAAACTAAGTAAATGACTTTCCAAGTAGCCATGTATTCCATACCTTTCGCTCTCTATTGTTAGATAGCCTCTATCACACGCCATCCATCCTGTTCCCGTGTGCTACATTTACTATCATTAAGCCGGCGAGCTTTGGCCTGCCAACCAGGGTGGCCACGTCGCCCGAAACTCCCCTGTCCGTCCGATTCTCCGATCGATGGCCCGTGTTGGCTCCGTCGCTCGCTACAGCCCGCGCCCGCCCGCTACGAAGCCCTCGACGGCTCTCACCGGCCCCGACGCCCTCCTCCTCCCCGCTCTCTCTCGCTCTCTCTCTCCCTCCCTCGCTCCCCGCTCGCAACGCGGCTCAGGCGACTGGCATCGGATGGCCTCGGCGGTGGCCCGCCCTTCGTACGGCGGTGGTCTCCCTCCTCCTTCTCCTCCTCCTCCTCCTCCACCACCACCACCGCCACCACGCCACTTCCTCCTCACGATGCAACGCGGCGGCTCCGCGTGGCCTAGGGTTTCGCCCCTCTGTCGCCGGTCGTCTCCACGGCCGTCGTCCAGCCAGCGGACACCCTGACGCGTCGGAGGCCTCTGGCGGTGGAGGAACCTCCGTGCTGGCCGTGCATGACGACGAGAAGGTCACGTCAGCAACCTTGGCGGTGGATCTGGAGCGGCCCCTCGCGGGGCCCCTCCCGGCGGCCGATCTGAGGCTAGACCACGGCGTCGACCTCGCGCAGCCAAAGGAGGCGGTGGATCTGCACCGAGCAGCCAGATCCAACATGAGCCCTCCCCGTCTCCACCGCTCGCTTGCTGCGATCGGTCCACGCCGGTGGCGCCAATCCTCCTCCTCCTCCTCCTTTGCCCTCCCTCCCCTTACTCTCCCTCTCTCCCCTTCCCTCCCGAGGCGGCGGTGAGCACGAGGGAACGCCCCCCTGGCCGCCGTGTCGACGTGGGTGGGGCCCGGTCGCATCCTTCCTCTCCCCCATCCTCCGCACGGCCTCCTCAATGGCTCCTCCAGTCGGGGAGCGTGAGCTCCTTTGCTCGGCGAAACCCTAAGTACGGCCCAAACCCTAAACTGCAGTGTGCGCTCTCTCCCCTCCTCCCTCCCCTTCCCTAAACTCCCTCTCCTCTATGTGACTCTCGGTGTAAGCTACTAGAACTACAATTCAGATTTTCTTGTATAGCAAATGAGACCTCATATTTATTTGCGCGACTTTTTTTGCCCTCAAGTCCTACAAGAAAACCACAGCATACCCACCAAAGTTGTACAAAGCATGAACCTTCTTGTCAAACATAAAAAGAAAAGAGCAATCTATATACGTGTCAGAATCAAACAATAATTCGATTAGTTCACTGATATGCATATTCTTTGTTTATGCCTTTCAGGTCATATAAATAATCAGTACAATACCTGCTTCTGGATGTTGGTGAAGTCTGCAAAAAGTGAACAAGAGCTTCAGCTAGCTTTGAAGGTAGTACAAATTTTCTTGAGTTGGTGACCTTTCTATCACAATGGTATAAATGTTTTAGTTCAAGTTTTGTTTTTCTACGGAACATTTGCAAAGGACAAGAATGAGCTGCTTGCTCAACAATTCCAAATAAACTATGATGATGAACCGGCTATGTTCCGCAAAGGATGTAGTGTTTACCGAGAAAAGGTGATGCTGCAAATGTTATCAGTCATGCAAGACAACATCTTTCTTATAATGTATTACGTATAGCTGTAGGTAGAAACAATTGTGAAGATTGATGACTATGGGGAACCCATAAAAAGACCAAGATTGCAAGTTGTAGCTGCGCATGTTGATATCATAGGGCCTGAGTTTTGGGAAAACCATCAACACATGCTTCGAGAAGGTCGGTGTCGGTGTTTCGCACAAGCACCGGCAAGTAAATTTATAGTGATGCGCATTAGGCCCAGGATGGTGCGCTAAAGGACACAAGATTTATACTGGTTCGGGCCGAATG
The DNA here is from genome assembly GCF_019320115.1 of Miscanthus floridulus. Lineage (NCBI taxonomy): Eukaryota > Viridiplantae > Streptophyta > Magnoliopsida > Poales > Poaceae > Miscanthus > Miscanthus floridulus. The sequence goes on along the minus strand of NC_089590.1, from coordinate 94,348,453 downwards.
TCCCTACGTCCAATCTGTTGCTGCTCGTGTTATTAGCACCAAAAAATGGTTCGTAGTAGGGGGTACAAATGGTCGAGAGAGGGACTAGGTCCTAAGTCTCTGATGGAAGGGTCGAAAGGATGCCAAGAGCTTGGTAGCAGCTTGACTGTGTGTGATGTATGTTGTGTTGTCAAGAGTCGGTCCCTTTGTTGGAGGAAGCACATCCCCTTTTATAGATGAAGGGGATAGCTTTACAAGTGAGAGGGCAAGGGTGCGTACGCTACCTAGCCTTGTTGTTCACGTCTACCAAGCCTTGTTGTCCATTCCAGCGGGTGTGAGAGGATGATAAGCGCCAACAATACTGTCGATGTCACTGTAGAATGTCAGGATGGCTACAGAGTTCTACCCCGCGTAGGGTATGGACTCTGGTATAGTGGTTTTGACTTATGAGCCTTGCCTAGCCTTGTTCCGCACGCCTTCTGGTTCCTATGAGTCCCTGTCAGGAGGGACGCGGGGTTGGCGTCCGAGGTAGTGCTGTGGGCAAGGCCTTCTGATCGGAGAGGGCGTCCGGAGGCTGAAGCGAGTGCTCCGATCTGGTGGACCCGAGGGGTCGCGAAGCGGGCGCCGCGCCCTTGGGACCATAACATGGTGACAGCACATCCGTCACCTGTGGAGGTCGTGAGTCCTTTCCTGGAGCGTAGTGGTTGTCGTATGTCTACGTTGGGTTCCATGTCCGAGGGTCGAAGGATGGTGCCTACAACTCTGTAGTGCGAAGAACATGCACCTGCAACACTATTCAGGCTCTGCTACTGCCTAGAAGGGTCTAAAGCACCCATCCCATCGTTCCCTGGCAGTACTTTTCCTACCAGGGGTGCAAGGTATGGTCCTTGAAGCCACGGTTGACCCGAATGTCTTGTCCAGCTCTGTACCTATCATCATGAGGGGGTGGAAAGAGGTTGACAGGCGAGATGAAGCCGGTCCTTAGATATCGAACGAGGCGAAGTATATCCTTAAGCCCTCGGGCGAGACGAAACTGGCCCTTATCCCTCGAGAGAGACCGAGCCTAGCCCTCGGGGGTCGGGCGAGGCGGAATCTATCCCTAAGCCCTCGGGCGAGGCGGAGCTGGCCCTTTTCCCTCGGGAGAGACCGAGCCTAGCCCTCGGGGTTCGGGTGAGGCGGAGTTAGCCCAAGAGCGTCGGACGAGGCGGAGCCTTGCCCTTAGCCCTCGGGCGAGGCGGAGCTAGCCCGAGGGCGTCGGGCGAGGTGGAACCAAACTCCCATCATTTGGGCAAGGAAAGCAGCGGCGTCCATGTCTGTCTAGGAGTTTTTTAATGTTCGATGGTTATTGGTTCCACCTCCTGGAGTACCCCGGTGTTAGGTCCCCGACAGTAGCCCCTGAGCCCCTAGGTGATTCAGACAGAATCGTTCGGGGGTGTCTTCGATTTTGTTGGAGTTAATTTGCCAGAGGGTGCGCGCGAGCGCACCCGATGGGTGTAGTCCCCGAGCCCTCGGGTGTTTTGAGTAGAGTCGCCTGGGGGGTAGTATCGGACCCTTCGCGGGTAAGGCTAAAAGACTTGGTTTTTCATCGACGGGATATTTCAGTCAGTGCCGGCCTGGCTGGGACCTGACTATGGATCGCGGCCCTGGTGACGCTCGCGTCCTTGAGTCTCAGTAGTTTGTGGGCCTATCCCTCGTTGGGATGGGCCTTTGCCTTCGGGACCCTAAGTGGGCCAGAGGAAAAAAGCTCTACGACCTGTGTCCCCTTGATGGAGAAAGAGTCCCGGTCCGCCGGGGGAAGGCAAACCATTCGGTGCGATTTTTCGGGAAGGGATAGGGATCGTGTGCGCGTATCCCGTGAGGTGACACGGCAGTGCGCATGGCAAGCTTAGAGATCGAGGTGGACAGTTGCCCTTCTCGCATCCGTCGCCCCTATAAGACCATGGGGTTCACCCCTAGGGTTCCGCATTTTGCCTCCTCGCCTTCGCGTCCTTAGCCTCCGCCGTCAATCGCCTGTGTCTCTCACACCCGTACTGCCTCCGTCGTCAAACTCGCTGCTGCCTTCTTCCCTGTGCTACTCCTACCATCGCAATGGACCTGGGGTACAAATCCAATATCTCCCGTCAGCGCTTAGAGGGCCTCGTCTGCCGAGGCCTCCTTCGCTCGTTGATCGCCGCCGTGGAGTGGTGGCTGCCCGGTGAAGAGGGGGAACCGGAGCCACCCGAAGGGTATGTCGTTTCTTTCACCCACTTCCACGAGTGAGGATTTGCCACGCCCGCCCACCAGTTCCTTCGGGGACTGATGGACTACTATTAGGTGGAGCTTCAACACCTTTCCCCCAACGAGATTTAGCACATTGCGGCGTTTGTCACCCTGTGCGAGGGGTTCTTGGGGATAGATCCCCACTTTGACCTGTGGCGGTACCTCTTCAACGTCAATCTCGTGAAGAGGCGGGTCGAGAAGCAAGATTTGCACGCGCAGTGGGGTGTGCCAGCATCCACCTCCGCAGCACCCGGGCGGGGGCATATCCGTTGATGCGTCTGACCACCTCCAACAAGGGGTGGCATTCACAATGGTTCTACGTTAAGAACGCCGCCGCTGCTCCCTTGCCAGCCTTTACTGGGCGCTACATCTTGGAGGCCCCGGAGTCATGGGGATGGGGCGTTAAGGCCAAGGAAAAGAAGAATCTCAATGGCCTTCTTGCTGCCCTTCGAACCCTAAAGGAGAGGGGTGTGAAGGGGCCGGGGATTATTGGTGCCTACCACACGAGGAGGGTTGCGCCATTGATGGTGCGCGCGCTTCCCCTGTATCAGATGGTGCCTGAAGCATCATTTGAAGGGACACCGCTTGGCAACGACGCGCTTCCTCCTTCCGAGGTGGCACAGCATATTAAGGAGGCGATGGATCCCACGAAGGACTCTGTTGGCGCCGTCCTCGACTTTGTGTACCTGGTGCCGGGACATCCCCCGATGCGGCCGGAGCCAGGATTTGTTGATTTTGTAAGTTTTCTTTTCCCTTCCTCCTCCTTTCACTTGAAGTTTTTGATCCTCTGACGCTAACCGTGGGATTAGGGTGACTTGGTGAATGAGGACTCGCCGTCCCTACAGGGACCCCTTCCATTCCATGTGGAGGGAAGTGAGCCCGCGAGGACAGCAGAGCCGGGCCTACCTCTGGGTCCGGCGGGAGCCGGAGGATCCACCGTCACCCGTAGGGTGCCGGCGGTGGATCGGTGGATGGGAGGGGACGGATCCAAGGCCGTTCCTAAGGTACTATCGGAGGGGGGTGGCTCCGATGCCATGGCCCATGAGCTAATGGAGGGGGACGGCTCTGGCGCTGCGCCCCATGAGTCGATGGAGAGGAGTGGCTCTGGTGCCGCGCCCCCGGAGGCAAGAGAGACGAGCCCCCCTGCGTCGAAGCAGGGGGCAGGCTTGAAACGGTCCTGCCCACATGAATTGGAGCAGGGGTCCGAGGGTTCATCCCCAAAACGTACCCATCGACTGAAAGCTTTAGAGTATGTCGCTGATTCCCCTCGTTCTCCTCCTTTATTTTTTTCGTTCCAACCTTATGCTCTTTTTTTGTTTTGCAGATTCTTACGACGGGGCCACCCTTTGGGACCGGCGCCTAGAAAGAGCCTTGCCCTTCAGGAGAGACGGATCATGCTGCCCGGTGTCACCCTTGTTCTGGGCAGGAGTGACGCTGCTGCTGTGGCCTCGTTGGCTGGTCCAGCGGCGTCCGCGGTGGCGCCCATGCCCTTGGTGGTCGTCGAGCAGGCAGCCACGATCGCGACAAGCTAGGAGTAGCTAGATGTGGCCGCGGTGGCGTCCGAGGGGGTGGCACATTCCGTGCCCCTAGCGGCCCATGTTACGGTCCCAGACGTGGGCTGGGCGGAGTCGGATGCCGCCGTGGTGGCGTCTGATGGAGCGGCGCAGTTCGCGCCGCTAGGGGCCCAGCCGGAGGTGGCCGCGACTACGACAAGCCCGGTGGGGTCGGATATTGTCGTGGTGGCGTCCGAGGGGGTGGCGCAATCCGCGCCACCGGCGGTCCAGGCCGTGGCGCCCGGGGCAGGCCAGATGGAGGAGGACATGGTCGGAGGGTCTTTGGTCGTCATGACGGTGGTGGGGAGGACCCAAAGGGAGCCGCCTTTGGCCCTTTTGTCGGGAGGCAACCGCTCTCCCGCAAGGGGAGAGCTGCCGCTCTAGTGGATGGCCATCGAGGACCCATCATTGGCTCTGTTCTCGCTTGATGATGCTGCTGAGAGCCTAGAGTGGGAGAACCTAGACATCGGGTTCTCGGCTGCGCTGAATGCCTTGAATGAGGCCACTGGTGCCTTACGCGAAATCCTCGCTCCTTCTAGCCGGGTATCCGCTTGATCTTCTTGCTTGTTTTCTTCTTTCTTCACATATTTTTTCATGTCTTCTGATTCTAGTCTTTTTTCAGAACATTGTTGCTCGTAGCCGAGACAAGTCCTGGTTCCTTCATGAGCAAAAGGCAGAGTGGGACCGTCTTACCGAGGAGGCTAGGCTGCGAGGAGATGTAGGCGCGCAACTCGCTGCCACATAGCAGCAGGAGGACGAGGCGCGTCGAGATGCAGAGGAGGCTCATGGAATGTTTGAGGATCTATCGGTGAGGGTGAAGCTAGACGAGGAGGAAACCGCCAGGCTTCGAAAGGAGCGGGATGAGCTACTATAGAAGGACGCCGCAGCTAGTGAGTGGGCCGACGAGCTCCTGGCGGAGCTGGAGACAGAGCGAGATCTCAAGCTTAAGGCTAAGGAGAGGTCCGTGGCGTTGCAGCAGAGGGCAGACCGGGCCATCCGGAAGCACGAACGAGGTGCGTGGGGTGGCCGACTCCCTCCGGGCGGATCTTGGGGATGCGGTGAGCCGGAGGTTGGATGTTGAGAATGTTGTTACCAGGTTGGAGAAGGAGCTTGCCGAGGTGTGAGGGATCCTCCGGGTCGAAAGCGACGAGCATGACCTTCTACAAATTATCATCGGTGTGGTTACCGATGCCCTAGAGGTGGCATAGCCAGAAGGATCCAGCTCGCTTGCAGCTCATGCTGCAGGAATCACGGCGTGGGTAGGCCAACTTGAGGAGGACACCTTCCATGCCGGGATCACCCAAGCCTTTGCTGTCGCCCATTCCCATTACGATCAAGAGATCAACCTGAAGGTAATGAGTCATGGTTTTGCGCCTATTTATGATGACGATGAGCTGGACAAGATGGAAAAGGCAGTGGCTCCCCTCGCGCGAAACCTGGTGGACCAGCTGAAACAAGAGGTTCTCCCTTCGCGGAAGTAGTTAGCTTGAAAAACACTTATTTGTAATATGTGAACAAGTGTCAGTATTTTTGTGTCCTGGAAACGGTTTTGTAATTTTCGTTTTGTTTGTTTAATCTTACCTTCTTCTCTTTTTTGTGATGAAAAGATTTCGACAATCGACCCTTTCATTTGTTAAGACCGTAGGGCCCAAAGTTTTGTGGAGGAAATTTTTAGTGTGCTGGTGAGCAAAATTACCGTAGCTATCAGGGCGTGGGCTCACGCGGGTGACCCGGATTCGATCCCCGGCAACGACGCCATCTTACTAGTCTGTTCCCCCGAATCTTGCCACCAGTCTTGATGCAAGGAGGAGATCTAATGTAATGTTTTTTCGAAAAAAGAAAGGAGGTACCCATACCTTTATCAGCCCCCGAGTGAGATCCGTCCCCTTGCGGTTGCTGGGGTCGGATGTTACTAGAGACCGGAGCGAGGGAGGCGATCTTACGTTTGTATTTACTCGTACCTCTTACCTAGGACTTTGATGATCGCTGCGTGACCGTGTGCTATGAGCTTGTTAACGGGGATGTTCAGATGGAATCCAATCCCGTTTGCTTCGCGGCGGGGTCGGCGAAGCCCTCAGGGGGCGTTCTGTTACTCCTTTGCTCGCCTTCCAACATATTCCCCCTCAATGGGGTTTTTATGGGCTCGGCTAGAGGCTGGATTGAACAAGAAGGTAGAGATGACCCTATTCGCCTTAATGTGGGTCAGGCAAAGGCCGTTGAGGCTCATCTGTGTTTTCTCCCCTGGCTCTTGTTTGACGCGAGGCGGCCCTGGACCCTTTGCTGGTCAGCCTTTGAACCTCGGTCTCTCGATCTTGGATCGAGCGGCTCGAACCCCTGAGCCCTTTAGGGTCTTGTTAGGGGTCGGCTGTGTTTTTGCGTGCTACCCCATCCTCGGTTTCCTGTGACCAGAGGGGCCGAGTCGACGACACTTGCCTTGATGGCTCAGGTGTCAGCGCTCAATGAGCTCGCTAACGGGTATGTTCGTGTGGAATCCGGATCCATCATTCGCTGACTAGGGTCGGCTAGAGCCCTCATGTGGCATTCCATTACTTCTTAACCCTGCCTCCTGGCAGATGCCCTGAGCCGTTTGCTGGGCTCAGGTGGCCCGTTGGCCTCTGCCTCGTCGAAGATTCTGTGGGTCTGGCTCGAGGTTAGAATTGAACGAGAAAGGTCGAAATGTCCCTATCCGTTTTTAAACGGGGTCGGGCAAGGCCACTGGGGCTCATTTCGGTTTTCCTCCCCTAGCTCTATTTGACACGAGGCGGCCTCGAGCCCTTCGTGGGCCGACCTTCGAACCTCGGTCAGGCGTCACTCATATTGAATGAAGCGGCTACCGCTTCGTGACGCGACACGAAGCGTTGGGATGCAACAATTTGCATATGCAATGTTTGGACGTATGAATTTAACATATAGTTTAATCAAAATGAAAGCAGGGGGTCGATAACGTTACCTTGGTGGTATGAGCCATGGGAAGTTCCTACCAGACGTGTCTGAGCCAGGTTTCGGGTCCGACGTTTTCGACGAGCCCGGCGTAACCTACATAAGTATCGCTACTTTTGTTTTTGTGATTGATTTTTAAGCGATCTGCCTAGCTTTCCCCTGAAGGGGGGCTCTACAGGTGGACCCCTCCAAACTCCTTTCAGGAAGGCGGGAGCCTAAGGCTAGTAATATGAGGAACTATGAACATGATTATGCTGGTGAACAAAAAACACCTGTAGTCGTAGGGTCTGTTGGTTTGCCCAGTTGTTTTCATGTTTTGTTCCCATACGTCAGTGCTTCTGGGTTTTTTAACATAAGGAGGGGTCAGGCTAAGAGGGTGTTTTAGACAAACAGGCACCCTTGGTAGCCCCCGAGCGATGTTCGTGCCTCTACCATTGTTGGGGTCGGAAGCTCGGTAAAGAATTCAACACTCAAAGTAAGTAAACAAGGGTGCTTATCTTTCAATTGGTCGTTTGTTGGTGGTTTTGCCTAGGCCGCCCAATCAACTCAGGAGGCCTGCTAGGCTCCCCTTGGAGGGAGGTTCTGTCGTTGGGTCGTTCCATGGTCCTGCCTGGGGAAGCGGAGAGTCGCCTGTAGGTGAGCGTGCCCTGATTCTCACTTCTGGGGCGCATTAGTGGTGGGCCATGCCCGAGTGATGTTCTAGCTTACCAGGCGGTGTCCCATCGACCAGAGCGCGTCTCGTCATTTTCGACGCATCCCCTCGGATTTCTATCAGCATTGATTTCGCATTTGCATTGAATAGGGGAAGGCAGAAAGTTTTTTGTCCGAACCTTTCACCTTTCCTTAGCTGCTAAGCCCCCTCTTTAAATAGGGGGGGGGGAAGAGTTCTCACCCCACCTCCCTGCCAGCCTCTGAGCCACCACCTCTTTTCCTTTCTTCTCACCGAATGCATCGGCTCCTAAGTGAGGGAGGGTAATGTCAGGGAGAGAAGAACTCACAAGTCCGCTCGTGATTCTGGAGCGTGATGTCGAGCTGGAGGTTATCCAAAGTAGATGAGATGGTGCGGTCCACCTATGGTGAGGAGGGATCACCGCTGCTGAAGGAGAAAAGGCACCGAAGGGCGATGAGCATTGTCGATTTTGCTACCATTGGTTGCGGCCTTCCTTCAGTGGGAGGCGCTTTCTGCCCCGACGCAATTGTTAGGGTTGCAGCGGATGACGATGGCGTAGTCCCTGGGCTTCCCAGCGGAGGCGCCGTTATTGGGGTTGCGGCCGATGATGATGGCGTAGTCTCCGGGGGTCTCGGCGGAGGCGCCGTTGTCGAGGTTGCGGCCGATGACGATGGCGTAGTCCCCGGGCATCCCGGTGGAGGCACCGTTGTTGGGGTTGTGGCCGATGACGATGGCATAGTCCCTGGGCGCCCCAGCGTCGGGACACCACAGTCGCCGGCGTGGTGCTCATTGTTGCAGATGACGGTGCTTTCGAAGATCCGGCGAAGTGGTGGGACTGTCGCCGATGGAGAGCATGGCAGCGGTGGCCGCAGTAGATGAAATGGTCCATGTACATGCCCGGACATTGCCGATGGAGAGCTTGGCGTAGTGGCCGTAGTAGACGAACTGGTCCGTGTACATGCACTGGACATTGCCAATGGAGAGCTTGGCGCGGTGGCCGTAGTAGATGAACTGGTCTGTGTACATGCCCGGATGTTGCTGATGGAGAGCTTGGCAGCGGCGACCGTAGTAGTACTCGTAGTAAAGTTAAGCAGAGACTATAATTGAATAAGTTTGGGGAAGCCCCCGAGTGAATAGTCCTTTGGATTTTAGGAGTACACTAGTCCTTTGTGTGATGAAATCACTTTATAAGTGGTGAATTTGTGCAATAATGAACAAGTTTTCATGTTTTGTTACGGAAACAGTAACAATTTTTAGTTCCCTCTTTTTGTGAAGAGGTTTTGATGCCTTCCCATGGCCTAAGTTGCAAATGACTAGGAATGCGAGTGAATTAGTTCTGATTATGCTGGTGAGCAAGGAGGTTGTAGCCACTGGGGCGTGGGTCTCCCGCAGTCCTACCAGTTGTACTCAGAACTTGTTCCTGAAATCTTAGTTTTTAGGACTTGTTATGAGAAGAACCGAAAAACTTAGATGAAGATTTGCAAAGACAACGCAGGAAGTGTTTGCAGAATGTGCTTGTATCATTTGTATCAGCCCCCGAGTGAGGTCCGGCCCCTAGCAATTTGCAGGGGTCGGATGTCACTAAAGATCAGGGATTTGTAAGGACAAAAACTGATAAGAAAAAACATGCATTTATTTAAGGGTAAAAATGACATAGTTGCTCAATGTTCCAGGCATTGGTGAAGACCTCGCCGTCGATGGTTTTCAACCTATAGGCGCCCGAGTGAAGTATTTCCGCGACGACGTATGGCCCCTCCCAGGGCGGGGAGAGCTTGTGGCGGTCCTTGTTGCTCTGCATGAGGCGAAGGACGAGGTCCTCGACATGGAAGGCTCGGTCCCATACCCATCGGCTATAGTACCATCGCAACGCCTGCTGGTACTTAGCTAAATGGAGGAGGGCGATGTCACGGGCTTCATCTAGCTGGTCCATGGCGTCTTGGTGGGATGCCTCAGCCCCCTGTTCGTCGTATGCTCTGATTCTTGGTGCTCCATAGTCAAGGTCTGTTGGGAGAATGGCCTCAGAACCGTAGACCATGAAGAAGGGTGTGTAGCCGGTGGCCCAGCTAAGAGTTGTCCTTAGGCTCCAGAGCACAACCAGGAGCTCAGTGAGCCAGCGCGCGCCGAACTTGTTCAACCGGTTGAAAATCCTGGGCTTAAGGCCTTGCAGGAGCATGCCATTTGCGCGCTCGACCTGCCCGTTCCTCCGAGGGTGCACGATGGCTGCCCAATCGATCCGGATGTGTTGTTCATCGTATAATCGAATGAATTTCCTACTGGTGAACTGTGTGTCGTTGTCTGTGATGATGGAGTTCGGTACTCCAAAGCAATGGATGATGTCGAGGAAGAATAGCACAGCTTGCTCGGATTTGATCGTGGAGATCGGTCGAGCTTCGATCCATTTTGTAAACTTGTCTATGGTGACAAGTAGATGGGTGAAGCCCCCGGGCGCCTTTTTGAGTGGCCCAACCAGGTCGAGCCCCCAGACCATGAAGGGCCACGTGATGGGGATCATCTGAAGTGCCTGGGCTGGAAGGTGAATCTACCGAGTGTAGTACTGACACCCTTCGTAGGTGCGTATAATTTGCTCAGAGTCGGTTACTACGGTGGGCCAGTAGAAGCCCTGTCGGAACACGTTTCCAACCAAGGTCCTTGGTGCGGCATGGTGACCGCAGACCCCACCATGGATGTCGTTCAGCAGAAGTCTTCCTTGTTCGCTGGGGATGCAGAGCTACAGGATCCCAATGTGGCTCTGTTTGTAGAGTTCGCCCTCTGCAAGAACGAAGGACTTAGCATGGCGTGCGAGCCATCGGGCTTCTGTCTTGTCTGCTGGTAGTGTGTCGTGGAGGAGGTAGTCGAGGTAAAGCATTCTCCAGTCGTTGAGAGGTTCGGGTTCTGCCGCTAGACCCTCTTTAAGCTCCATGACCTCGGGGTCGAGCGGAGCAGTCGGCGGATCGGCCCCCGGGGTCGGATCAGATGGGCCATCATCGGCCTATTCTGACCCCACGTAGCACACCGAGGGGCTTGTGTTGATCGTTGGTGAAGACACCTGCCGAGACTGGCTCTCAGCCAGACGCTGCTTTCACGAGCACATCGGCTGCTTCGTTGAGGCGCCTTGGGATGTGATTGAGCTCGAGGCCATCAAATATGTCCTCCAGTCATCGGACTTCTTGGCAATATGCCACCATCTTGGTGTCGTGGGTAGTTTGACTCCTTCATAACTTGATCGATGATCAACTGGGAGTCGCCCTGACATCGAGGCATCGGATGCCCAGCTCGATGGTGATTTGTAGGCCATTGATGAGCGCTTCGTATTCTACGATATTGTTTGATGAGGGGAAATGGAGCCGAACCATGTACCTCATGTGGACCTTGAGGGGTGATATGAAGACTAGTCCTATGCTGATGCCCTTTTTCATCAGTGATCATCACAGTACATTGTC